>NW_011889104.1:1202246-1214635 GCF_000151845.1 Pteropus vampyrus | reverse complement strand
ACACAACCCCTCCAACACAGCTGGCTTTTCCTCAAGGGGAGGGCCAGACATGGGAGTGACCCTGGCAGCCGGGCACAGCCCGCCCCATCTAGGCACGTGGGATCCACCTCACCAGTGCTAAACAGGTAGGTCATGGTGTCCTGGGAGACAGAGCATGGAGTGAAGTGTCAATGAGATGTAGAATCTTGGTCAAGGGTATAAGGACGGATGTTCTATGAACTGTTTTATTTTTACAACTTTTCATAAACTTCACATTATTTCCAAATTAAAAAAGTTTTAAGAGAAGGTCTGTGTCCTTGGACCCCCACACGATGGTCTTGGAGGTCTGTCCTCTGCTCCCACCCTCTCATGAGCACCCTGGTTTGCACCTGCAATCCACAGAGGATGAAGGGGAGCAGGCCCAGCTGCGATGGCTTTGTCCCTGTCAACTCTCACAGGAGGCATGACCCCACATGGTCCCCAGCTGCCTCATGACACGGGACCTGCGGCTCAGCTGGGGAGCTTCCATCCCTTGGCTTGGAAAAACCCTTCTGAGGCCAAAAAGCCCCTAGCCAGGGCTTTCTCACAAATGACGAAGCGGAGAAGAGGCAGGGCCTGGAGCAAGGTGCTGGGATGGTTGTGATAGGAGGGAGTCCCCGCTGAGGTCTTTAAGGAAATGCAGGATTTTTATTACTTTAGAGCAGAAGGAATTTTATGTATGGTATTTAGCCCAGTGCCGAGGGATGGAATGGAAACACCTGGAGACAGTGGAGTTGGCCCCAGCACAGTGGCCCTGAGCCCAGCCTGGGTCCCCACCCAGCAGTCTCCTGCCTGCCCATGTGCCCATACTGCCAAAGAGCACATCCTGGGGTGGATGGGGAGGGACTGGGGGCAGAGGGTGGACTCCACTTGCAGGGAGTGCCTGGGGCTGAGTCAGGGCCATCAGGCACAGGAGCCAGCATGGTTCTGCCCCGCCCAGGGCAATGGCTGGCCCCTCCATTAGCGGGGGACCAGGAAGGGACAGATTTGGGTAAGAGGTTAGGTAATGAGAGACAGGTTCTTGGAACTTCCCTAACCTCTCACCCAGAGATTGTGGTGTGTGTGTGTGAGTATATGTGTGAGTTCAGGTATATATAGGCGTGTGTGTGAGCAGGTGCAGTATAAATATGTATGTGCATGTGTGTATGTGTGTGAGAGCAGGTATAGTATGGGTGTGTTCATGAGCGTGTGCGCACATGTGAGCATGTGTGAGGTATAGATGTGTGTAGGCATGTGTGTGCACATGTGTAACAGTATATGTATGAAAACAGGTATAGACATGTATAGGCATGTGTATGAGAACAAGTTTAGATGTTTGTGTGCATGTGTGTAAGAGCATGTGTGTGGGAGCAGATGTATAGGCATGGGTGCATGTATGCATGTACGTGTGTGGGAGCATGTTAGCAGGTATCATATAGATGTGTGTGTAGATATGTGAGCATGTGTGTATGCATGTGTGAGAGCAGGTAAATGTGTATAGACATGCATAAATACATGTGTGAGAGCTATAAATGTAGGCATGCATGTACATGTAAGAGCGTGAGCGAGCAGATATAGTACAGATGTGTGTAGGTATATGTGCATGTGTGTAACAGCATGTGCGAAACCAGGCATAGTATATGCATGTGTGTATGCATGTGCGTGTGTGGGGGAGCATGTGGGACAGCAGGTATATAGATGTATGTAGGCATGTGTGTGCGTATGCATGTGTAAGCATTTGTGAGGATATATAGGCATGAGGCATGTGCGTTCATGTATGTGTGCATGTGTGCATGAGGGTGGCAGTGTGAGGGTTCCAGGACTGAGGCCTGACCCTAAGCTCAGGCCAGAGCACAGGGGCCTGCAGCTCCTGGGAGGGTGGAGAGGGAGCAGGGTAGACAAAATGCCCACGGGGAGGAGCCTAGGCTGGGTGGGGTGGCAGGGGCCAAGGCTCCCATGTGACTTTGATGTGAGGCTCCTTGGGGATCCTCTCTTAGGGATGAGGCCTTGTTTACCCTAAACTGGAAAAGCAGTGCTCCTTGCTCAGCAGCAGGCAGCCCTGGCAGGCAAGGTTCCTGGGGAGAATCTGAGGATGGCAGGGGATGGAAGGTACAAGATACATGGGTACAGTTGTGTCCTGTCCTTGAGGACTGAGACATGCAGGGAAGGCACTCCAAGTGGGCACAGGGCAGCAGCTGCAGGAGCCCACGACAGGCCTGGGCAGGGAAGAGGGGCGTTGGGGCCTGGCCAGAGCAGGGTAGGGACCCCTTGCTGCGACCCTGAGTTGGAGGGACAGGCCGCTGCTTGGCAGGATCTGGGTGAGCTGAGGACAGACCAAAGGGCCCCAGGGAGCAGGAGGCTGCGTGGGACTCAGAAACGGTGCGGCCTTCGGTCCCTCCTGCACACAGCTCCATCCCCGCAGACACCACACTTTCATTAAGCATCCTCCATGCCAAGCCTGTACTAGAAGCTGGGTTTAGAGCTATGAGGAAGACCCGTCACCGGCCTGTAAGTTGCTCACAGTCCAAGGAGGCAGACAACCCAGTTCAGCAACAAACAGTGGGGAGAGAAACCCAAGTCCTAGAGAACCAGGTAGTCAGGGGAGGCTTCCTGGAGGAGGGGGCCTTACAGGGTAAGTCAGCATCGGCCAGGCTGAGGCCACGAGCATGTGGATGGGAGTGTGGGGCCATGCTGATAGCTGGGACATCCTGTTGGAGTTGACGGTCACGTGCGAAGGGCTGTAAATGACCTGGTCCCACGAGCACAGGGCATTGATCTCCCTGGCCTGGGGTGAGGAGGACATGCTGGAGGGGCGGCTGGTAGGCAGAGGCCTGATCAGAGGATGGTACAAGGACTCAGGCAAGGGATGCCGGGCACCAAAACAGGCCTGGGTGGGCACAAGGCTGGAGGAAGGTGCAGGAAGTGAAGGTGTGGCCACGGCCTGGTCAGTGAGGGACAGAGGGAGGCCAGCTGTGCACATGCAGGGCAGATGGGGAGGTTGAGGGAGGCATCAGGCCAGGGCTGGACATCAGCATCCTGTTGGCCCGAGTTTTGATGAGAAGGTGCGACAGAGCTTGAGAAGCTGTACTGGATTCAGGTCCCATCGCCAACTCGGGGACAGGACAGTGACAATGTTGTAAGGACAAGAGTAACTAAACCCAGAGTACGAGCAGCCACAGCGGGTGGCAGGGAAGGTGTTGGGGGAAAGGAGAGTATCATTCCCCAGGGTTGAGGAAAGGGACACCAACATAGGAAGTCCAGCTCCTGCTAGAATATTCCACCACAGGCCTGGGACTCTGGGAGAAAATCCAGAAGCCAGACACCAAGAGAGATATATTCCACCAAAAACGGGCCTGCAGGGACCGGACTGCACTTTCCCTCAGTCCTGCTTTAAGAAAACTCTGGGAGAGCCCAGAACTAGGACACCGAGCAGGACAGCGGCCCACACGGACCAGGAACCAACAAAGCTGCGTTCCCCTCACCGGTGGCCCTGGACTCAGCGGCTTCCCAATGGGTCCTTAACCACGTGGCTACACGTGGGTATGGTTTCCTTCGCTCTTTCTCCTGGTAAAGCACGGGTGGACGAATGCCATATCGGGCCTGAGACCTAGGAAGAGGCCCCTCAAGACTCTTTTGGGTGCCTGGCAGGCCTGGAACCTGAATTCCAGCAGGGCACGCGACCTGTCCCCTGCTTGGGATCCTATCTTCCAGGCCCACAGAGGCTCACAGGTGTCCTAGTGAGCTTCTCAGGCTTACTCTGCATGAGTCACCTGGCGTATCTGGTGAAAATGTGAATTCTGACTCCGTAGGTCTGGGTTGGGACCAAGGGTCTGCATTCCCAACCTACCCAAAGCATCACTGCCATGACTCCCTTGCATTTGGGGGCAGAGGCGGGATGTCAGTCTGCATGGCTGAGTCCCATGGGGAGCAGTTCAACCTTCTGACCAGTGAGAACCAGCCACACAAGTACGGGGGCATTTGAGCCAAGGAGGGCCATGGCCAGTGCAAGTAGCCTTCCACCTCCCTCCTGAGACTGGTCCATGGTATGGACATCATTTGATCCCTGGGTGATTCTCATGTGCAGTAAAGTTTTAGGACCTTATCTTTAAAAAGACACTTGACAAATCAAGCTGACAGTGGATCTGACGTGTACACGGGTAACCGCTGCCCCCTGTCTCAGGCCCTGGGAATCTTGTCCCTCATGGAAGTGTCCAGCGTTTATTGAGAACAGACCATGACCTCAATCCTCTTTGTCACTGGATTGTCACCTCAGCCCTGGGATGTGGATATCAGCGCTGTTGTCATTCTCTCTTTCTAGACAAGAAATGGGAGGGCTTGCTCTATAAACCTTGGTCACCCCTTGGGAGCTTTCCTCTCACGGTCCCTCCCAGCAAAGCCCTGCCCCGCCACAAACAACCGCCACCAAGACTGTGAGGTCCAAACTCATTGTTAACGAAGAAAGTCAGAGGGCAGGAAGGTTGGTTCCCTCAGGAAGCAGGCAGCACAGTTCTCAGCCTCGGACCGAGCCCACTGTAGGCAGAAGGGGCCCGCTCACGGCCCCTCCCAGCATCTCCTTGGTCCACAGCACAAGCTAAGCCCTGTGCAGATTCTAGGTCACTGGAGAGTGACCTGATTAAACACACAGGCTTATTCTTAGACACAGAACCCAATTAGGGCCCCTGGGCCGCCACTGCACACCAGCACAGCCCTGGAGATGACCTGAGTGATTCTTATTTTTCAGTAGCAGTTACTTGATTCTGATTAAAAGTAGTGCATGATCATGGGATGTTTGGAAAAGAGAAAAAGTACAAAAAAGAAAGAGCTACCTAGAGATAAGCTGTTTCTGTTTACTTCTCCCCTGTGTTTGTGATACATGTTTACATACTTGACACAGGGGTGCAATGCTAATTCATATACTGTTAATGAAAAAACATATCAAATTATAAATGGCACGACCTCAAATTTGTTATTGAACTTGTGGATATAGTTCTGTATCCTGTTTATTTCACTAAGTATTAAAACATTAATATCTGCCCCATCTCATTAAATATTCGGCTACTTGATTTTAATGGCTACGTAGTATCCACCACATAGAATAATGTGTATGCTGCTCCCCTGTGATGAGGTGTTTGCTTATACTGTTTCCAGCTTTTCAATAACTCTACCAGGAACCTCCCTGCATGTCTCTGATTTTCTCCAGCTAGATTTCTAAAAGTAAAAATTGTTAGTTCTCTCCTTAGACATTGCCAGATGACTTTCCCAACACCCAAAGCAACTGGCGCTGCCACCTGTATGGGATGTCGCAGTGCCAGTGGTATGTCTTGATTCCTGTAATAACAAGGAACTTCTTCACCAGTTGGTGTCGATCCGATCAACACAGGCCATGCTGGCAGGCACCGGCTCCCTGGGGCCATCAGGGCCTGAGCACAGCCCAGCACATCAGCTCCTATAAGGTTGGCTGCTGTAACGAGCAATGCTGGAATTTTAGGGGTTACAGTAAGCAGGTTTCTCTCTCACCCATGTTACTCAAAAGCTGTGTCAACTGTAGCTTTATTCCCAAAGTCTTCTTGTTCTGGGACCAGTTGAGGAACAGCCTATCTCCATTCTCATGACCAAGGATAAGGACACAGAGCAGAGCGCCCACCCGGCTATCCATGCTTTGACATGACCTTGTTCCCACTCACTCCCACGGGCCGAGAGGCGATGTGGCCAGCAAGGGGAAGGGGTCCACACCTCCCACAGGACTCACGCGATCACATGAGGGTGAGGATCCCTCAGAGTGGGCAGAAAGTAATTGAAAACAAAAGTACAACCTAACAGCCACAAGTGTCCATCCCCATGCCCAGGTCCTGCCCCTGACATCAGGGGTATCTCGTGGAAGCTCTGAGCCCTGGAAGCTGAAGTGCCTTTTGTGCAAATACAAGAAAAAAATGTATATATCTGCATGTGTGTTTATGTACCTATGTTTATAACTAGCTCCACTAATACAAGTGAAAACATACTGTTAAATTATTAAAAAGCAAAAAAAGAGCCCTACATAAAATAGGCCACCATTTATTTTTAAGAGAGAACACATACGCATACACACAGTACATATAATTTATGCTTACACGTGCATGAAATAGTTCCAAAAAATCAGTGAGAAGCTGCTAACTGTGGCTGTTAGGAAAGTGAACTGTGGAATGGATGGTGGGGGCTAACGCTTGTTTTTCACTGTAGTCTCTTTTTTACAGTTTGAGTATTTTTCCTTGTTTATATTGCCTTTTCCAAAAATTTTTCAATTAAAAATTTTTAAATTGTCCTTCTCAATCCTTTCTGGCTTATGTCACTCCATCTCTCTGCCTGCTCTTCCTCCACTGGTTCCAGACTGGGACACCGAGAGCCTCAGAATGCAGACTTTCCAGAAAGCACCAGAAAACCCAGGAAAACAAATAACAATAAGTATAAAACAAAAAAGAAGAAAAAAGAGAACATTCATTCCCCAACAGGCTCAAGTGAAGTGGGGATCCAAAGACAGGGCTGGATTTTCTTGCAGGGGACAGGAGTCTGTTCCTGGGACAGAGGTGGGGCAGCGGGCAGGGACAGCGAAAGCAGCCACACTAGCAAAGGACCAGTGGTGCCCCTGAGACAGGACCCTCAGACAACAGGGTTGCCTCTGTGCCCTGGCTGCCAGGCCCCTTTGTGCTCCAGAAAAGCTCCGTGTCCCCATGCCTTTGTGAACGAGTCGCTGTCAAATCTGAAGGACCCACAGGAACAGCAGCTGAAGTCGGAGGCCACAGGAGGGCACCGCTTCCGGAGCATGGGGGCATCCTGGGATCCCCAGGTGGTGTGGAGCTGGAGCGCAGACCCAGCCCGTCTGGGTGAACCTGGGGTCCACAGTGACCACGGCTTACCCAGCAGAGGCAAGTGGGGATGGTCCCCGCAAGTGGCCGCGGTGAGGCACTCACGGCTGGACGCATGTGAAGAGCTGGCTCACATGCCAGAGTGAGTGAAGAAGCACGACCTGCTAGTGACACATAGCAGTGAACGGGCACCCACTCTTCCTCTGCTCCTCCTCACAGAAGTCCCACTAGTGAGGGAGGGAGAAAAACCCTCTGTGACAAAGTCTTGTGCCTGGTTTAACACACTGCTGCACTGTCTTGAAACGTCCAGTGTCTGAAAAGGGATCTGCATTTTCACTTTGCTCTGGCCCCACATAGTGCAAGCTGCTTCTGGCTATAGATATTTCCTACTCGTTTCACGTTCCTCTGTATCATCTGAGTCTTTTTCTTTCCATAATCATGTATTATTTTTATGTTTCTAAAGCTGGAAATAATTGTTTGAAAAAGCAGTGTGTTGCATCCGGATACGTCAAAGCACCCACATAAGGAACCAGGTGACATGAAATGTGCGTCCAGCACAAGTACAGCCTTTGGAAGAGCAGGTGCTGGGGAGCTGGCATCTGCCAGGGTCAGCCTGGGCCTTAACTGGCAGGCTGTCGAGACTGCACACTTGTTTTACTTTTGAGTTTTTTATTTGGCGTCTCCTGATGTTACTTTATACTGCTTGTGCATTAAGTGACTATTTTTAACATGGTCTTAAAGAACCAGCAGAAACATCACCATGTTCTGTGGCTGACAGAAGGTGTAGGTGGGGGGTGCAGAGGGTGGGGACAGGGCCTGGGTAGAGAAAAAAGAGAGAGGTAAAACTCTGCACCTAGGAGATCCCAGTGGCCGCGAGGGTCACTGCAATGGGAGGGGGCTGAAAGGACCATCTCTTGCAAACTCAAAAACGAGAGAGAACTAAAGAGGTGGCAGGCAACGACGATGGAATACCACTCTGCCACAGAAACAAGAACACTGCTGACAGACACCACACCAAGTGAAAAGGCCAGACACCGAGGGACACACGCTGCCAGATAAAATCCACAGCAAGTTCTGGAAAATGGCAGGACTTCAGAGACAGAAGTGGAAGAGGGAGAGGGAACTTTGGGACACCAAAAGAATTCTCTAATTGAAGTGTATGCTGCTGGACATTTGTCGAAACCCATCACGTGCATACGTAAAATGGGTGTACTTTATCACATATGAAGTGTGCCTAAATAAAATGAGTCTTCAAGAAGCACAGGAAAAGGTCTAGGGAAAACCGAAAGTGTGGGCTGTGTATACACAGTAATGCTTGGTGGCTTTACAGCTGAATGAGACAGAGGGTGCAGCCTGCTGCTGCCTGTTTGGATTCAGGACATGACCAGGCCCAGAGCTACCAGGCAAAGTTGGATAGGCCAGGTCGCTTCCCTCCCTGCCCCCTGCAACAAAGGACGAGACAGTCAGTCATCACGCAACAGGGTCAGCTGCCCGGCCCAGGGCTTTAGCCTCTCCCTTAGGACAACACCAGGTAAGGGCTCTGGCCAGAGGTTCCATTTTAAAGATTTGAAATCTTGAATCACCCATCTGGGAAACAGACAAGTGACAGCATGAAAAGCCAACCAAGAAAATCAAAGTGATGGCTACAGTCAGCTCCATGTTCCAGCTCCCTGTGAGGCCTCTGCCCTGTGCACCCACGCCCAGGCCACCGACCTGACCTCTGCTCTGGGTGGGAGCAGAGGCCATGGGGGCCCTGGTCCTTGCCCTCATTTCATTGGCCTGCCCTTCCCTGGTGGGGCTTGAGCACAGCTCCCAGGGATTGCCATCAACACCTAACTTCAGGTGGCCTCCTGCTCATCCATCATAAAGAGGGGCGCGGTCAGGAGGGAGAGGCTGAGCGAGATCCAGCTCCTGGCCAATCCTGTGGGTATGCAACTGGATGAGGAAGGCTCTGCCTGGGCTGAGGGCCAGCCCATGTCCTTGCCAGGGACATTATGGCTGCAGGGATTTTGATGAGAAGACTCAGGAGCCCAAACCAGTGCGGCTACAGCTGGACTGTAAGGAAGCTGATAATGGCAACGAGTCACAGCAGCAGCCAGCATATATTTGCAGCCTTGGGGTTCATGGGGCGCTTTCATATAAACAATTACCTTGATTCCACAGCAGCTTTCAAGGCAGGAAACATATTACCCAGGCTCAGGCTCATGCTGTGAAATTTTCTACCAGTTCAGAAAAGCTTTGAAGACCGAACTGTTTGTTACTAAAGTCACCTACCATGTTTGGATCTTTGTGATGTTTGTGGGGACATCTGGAAGGTCTCCACGGCGGGTGGCAGAGCCAGGCTGATGTTGTGCCTTTCTGGTGACCCAGGCCCTTCTCTGTCCCGTTTACATTTTTGTCTGTGACCTAGGGGTCACAGATTTGCAGGTAGTTGCTTTCATTGTAATAAAGTTTCAGTAGAAAAATCCCCTAAATTCATAATCACATTGAATAGCCTCTCAGTTGGCTGTGCCTGGGGAAAATCAGCCTGTAAACCAAAGCTGGACAGCAGGACCCTGGCATGGGCGCCGTCTCTCTTAAGGCCAGCGCTGGGTCTGGGGGCAGTGGGGGGAAGACCTCCCAGAAACGCTGGGACATTGCACTGCCAGGGCACAGGGTGTTCCTATGATGATGTACAGACCATTGTCACCGGCGCACACTGTCGCCATATGATATTGACATGTTACACCTCTCTCTGCTATTCATTTGAAACCTCTTGGGGTAGGGGAGGATAAGGCCCACTGAGACCTGAAATGCAGCACAAATGACCCTATTAGTCCTCAAGGCCTCCAGGAAGATGCTGTCTGGGCAGCTTATCAGGGAGACCAGCCCACCCAGAACCCACACCCAGGCCTTCCTGTGGCTGTGAGATAACCTGAACTCCTCCTCCAGCCCCTGTGGCCCCTCCCTGCTCTGAACCGCCCCCCACCCCATGCTGTCTGCTATATCACTGCACCAGGACTGGTCAGTGCTGTCCTCAGGCTGTAGACAGTAGGCATAATGGCAGGTCATCTAAGGGCACTGCAGGCCCCTCAGCCTCCCTTTCTCCATCTGTAAATGGGGGAATGCCCTCGCTATGTTGTAGGGCTGGGCTGCATGGTCCAGACGGTGGCCCCCGGTCACCTGTGGTTCTGAGGACCAGGGTGTGGCTGGCCCAAATCAAGAAGCGCTCTGAGATACCAAAAGCACACAAGATACCAAAGACGTGATGCCAAAAACAAACATTAAGTCTCTAATAGTTTTTGATTTTGTGCTGAAACCTTATTTTTTACATATGGGCTAAATCTAATATATTATTAAAATCAATGTCCCATGTCTTTACTTTTTAAAATGTGGCTTCCAGAAAAATCACAGCTACATGTAGCTTGTCTTGCATTTCTGTGGGGCAGCGCTAATTTAGGAAACAGGAAGGCCAGGTGCAGGGCTATGCCAGTGACAGCCACCGCAGCCTGTTCTCCTGTTCCCTCCCCTCTGCTTGAATGCAGGCTCCTCAAGGGGCTTGCCAACCCGGCAAACCTACACATCTTGGAGTTTTTTAGCTGAAAGGACCTGGTGGTCCAAATTCCCCACACCGAGACCTGGAGCAGGCGCGTGCCATCCCCTGGCAGTCAATCAGCAAAATAATCCCGTCCCCAGGAGCTTGGGGACTTTACCATTCCAGCAGCTACTCCAAAATGTCTTCTTAAAATTAGCTCTTCTTTGATGAACTGCTTGATTCTGTCACTCAGATTTCCTCTGCCCAAGGAGGGCCGGGTCCTGCTCTGCACAAAGGTCCTGGGGCCAGCGGTACCCAGTTAGAATGCTTGGTGCCGCCCTCCCACTCTTCACCTGTGATGACCTGGGCACAGAGGCCTGTGAGGGAGCAGACAAGTCTCATGTGGATGAATCACCTGCCAGAAACTCGAGGCTTGCACGGCCAACTGTGGATGCACAGAAGGGTGAAGTTTGGGCTCATACCCACAGGGCTTGTCAGCAGATGGGTCAAGGGCGGGACCATGCAGCGACCTCACATGCCACTGCAAGTAGGTCGTGTCTGCTCTGGGACTGTGTGGGAAGATGCAGCAAACCTTCGTCACTGCACTTTGGCTGAGCATTAACTTCATCAGCTTACGTCTTGCTCTCCCAATCCCTGTGTAGTCATCGCAGAAGACACTCAACCTTACTGGCCCATAAGCTGGGAAAGGACAAGAGAGCTGAGTATGCTCTGGGTCCAGGGAGGCACACCTCATGTCCAGGAGCCCATGCTGGGGGCCAGGCAGACACACTCTGCCCAGGGCAGATAGGAGAAAAGGGGCCTCACAGGACCTGGAGGCCACATCCCCAGGATCATCAGTGAAACACAAAGGGAGGCGCTTCAGGGCACGGACACGGGAAAAGGAAGCAGCATTCTGGGCCACCAGCACCAAGTAGGGTGGGGGACAGACCATGGTACTTATGGGGGATTCAGGTCCCCAGAAAGGTCAGCCTGTTAAGCCCAGCTGACCTGCTCCTGTCTGGTCCGAAGTTAAAGATGGGGCCCCCAGATGCATGGTTCCCTTTGGGTTGTGGCGATAACCATATGGAAGAATATTCCTTGCCCAGACCCCAGCAAGAGTCCCAAGAGTTACTGTGATGAGGGCATACTTGCTTACACATCCGTCCTGGTGGAGGCAGGATTGGCTCAGAGCCAAAATTCCTGAAGTCCCCCCAGAACCCAAGGCTGCTGAGATGTCACAGGTACCCACTGCGCCAGGCTTTCTGCAGGACCTCAAAATCTGGGGAGAAGTACCTGTGTCCCTAGAGGGACTTGCCTTACGCCTTAGACTCGTAACACCACTGGTCTTTCCGGCATCCTTGTCGCTTCTTCCCAAGCTCAGGATTCGAAACCCCATCAGCCCTATGTGAGACCATAGAAATGACAAGGATGCAGGCTTAGGAAGTGCCCATGCCCCACGGCAGGAACTGGAAGCCCCTGCCATACAGAGCTAGCCCCCAATGAAGGCACAGCTAAGTCACGAAGCCACATTAACAGTGCTGTGTCTGGGGAACGATTTGTGGCTGTTATAGGAAAAAGTGCCCCAGCGATATGGGCTGGCCCTCCATGGCTGCTGTGCCTCCCAAGACACAGGGTGGTCCCTCGATGCCAGGAGAGCTGCCTGGAGTAACCAAGCAAGGAAGCAGCAGTGGCGTTGTCCCTGCAGCCCTGCAAAGCTGATGCTGGACACAAACCTGCCTCCAAATACATTCCCGCCAGCGTATCCCCGCAGTCTCGTGTCATCACAGAGACCAGGGGCAAGCTGGCAGAGTGCTGCAGGGCAGGTGAGGGACCCCTTGCACAGGGGTGGGGACAGACCAATGCCCAGCCATCGAGGGCCCCACAGTCCAAGGACACCAGAGCCAGGTGTTCAGGATGGCAGCACTATGGCCGTCCTCATGGTTCATTCTGCCTGCCCTGAGTTGAGCTGTTTGGCCCACACCCAACCTTGGCTCTGTGAACGTGAGCACAAGCCCCAGCACGGACACCCCGCAAAC
>NW_011889104.1:1152859-1201006 GCF_000151845.1 Pteropus vampyrus | reverse complement strand
AGGGCCCCACAGTCCAAGGACACCAGAGCCAGGTGTTCAGGATGGCAGCACTATGGCCGTCCTCATGGTTCATTCTGCCTGCCCTGAGTTGAGCTGTTTGGCCCACACCCAACCTTGGCTCTGTGAACGTGAGCACAAGCCCCAGCACGGACACCCCGCAAACGGGCAGCAGAGGCTTTCCACAGTTGGAGTCTTCAAACACGATTCTGTGACATCTGGTGATGTGGGACGCCAGTCCCCTGACCTCCACCTAGCTGCAGGCTCAGCCCGCATTACATCTTAACGGCCCAAACTCAGCAGCCTGAAGCCAGCGGTCCATGTGCTCAGAAGGTGGGGGTGGGAAACTTGAGGGGGTCTCAGCCTGACAGCTCATCTTTGTGCTATGGCATCAGCTGAGCTGTCACAGTGGGGCTGGGACAGCGGATGGCCAGTAAGACTTGCCCATGGCTAGCATACGGTGCTGTCAGTGAGGGCCTGGTCCCTCTCTGTCAGTCCATGTGGGCTGCCTCACAACACAGCAGCCTCCGTCTGTAAAGATGGCCTCATGGGCCTTCCCTGATGCAATGCCTCCTCTGTGGCAGTCCATCCTATTTGCAGATCTGAAGCCTGTCAAAACCACGAGCTGCTACCACAAGCTCCTCAGGGTCCACGAACCCGAGATGCCTGCACCAGCTGAGTTGCAGCCCTGCCCTGGGGGCCTGTCGGCCTCATGGGTCCTCTCCAAACTCCTGAAGTTTTGCACCAACCTCTTGTCTGTTTCCCTAGCCCCAGCAGCAGCTGCTTGCACAACACCTTGGGTGGCTTTAGGCCACTTCAGTTTCTTGGTTAACACTTGCCACCTTGTCAACAATTCTGATGAAGTTTGCTGTGAAACACATGAGTTCTGTTTTCTAATCGGATTCAGAAGCGGAGGCTCACATCCTACCCTCTGGCCTGTAGCTTCTCTCTCTTGGAGGCATTGGGACTCCCAGTGATCCAACTTAACTTTCCAAAAAAAGACAGGTGACACCTTTGGGTCCTTGGGTCTTAAGGTGATGATCACACAGTGAAGATGGAGCCCGTCTTCCCATCCTGGTGACTGTGGGGCCACCATCACAGCACTTGGGCTTCTTTCACTTGAGGGAAATAAAATTTCTTCTGTTTTTGGGATTTCTGCCATTCGATTTAACATAATCATACTTTACATAGTGTCTTATGAACTTTTCTTCAAAGGCAACCCTTCAAAATTAAATCCTTCACTTTGGATTTAAGAGACAGGGAATTGTGAAGGAATGTTATTTGTCACATCTCAGCCGAAGACAGTGCCTAGGGAATCGGTGACAAAGTATCACTGGGTCAAAGGTGCCTGCATTTGTTTGATGAGATCAGTTACCAACACTATTTATGAAGTGTCAGGCACTGCTCGCTTTACTGCATTACTGTCCTTAATCTTCAGGAAAATCTGGTGACACAGCACTGTTATTTACTATCACCAGTCTTTGGAAAAGATAACTGAGGCTGAGACTCCATACCTGCAGGATACACAGCTAGTATGGGGCACAGCTGGGGTTACAACCCAGACCAGGCTGGCTCCAAAGCTTACGTTTCTGACCACTGCACGAACCAGACGCAAGAGGCAGCTACCGCCTACAAGATGTCTGGGTCCAGTGGAAACTCTGAATTTATAGTCTTCTCTGCCAGTGATTCTTCGTGGACATGACAGAACCACTCTAAGAGAAACTCTATACTTGCAGTGGACAGTGTCCCCAGAAAACTAGTGAGGACACCACATCGAGGCTGATGCTGAGCCTGCGAGCAGCCATGGTCTTAGCTAAAAGACAACATCTCGTTCCACATCAATAGGGCAGGCACATAAGGTCCATTATGTGACTGTCCCAGTAACAGCGGTATTGACTAGTATTCTTAGAACCTGGCCCCCAAAATTTATAACTGAAGTTAAACTTAACAGAGGACCCCAGAACAAGGCATCAGATCAAGAAGCAATGGGTGCCACAGGCAAAGCCTGAGCTCTAACGCTCTCATGCATGGCAAGGCCTCCCAGGATTCGCAAAGTCTATCGTCCTCTGTGAGGAACCAAAAAGTGCTATTACACTTTATGAACTGAAATGGCAACTCAGCTGCCGGCTAGTATTTTGCAAAGCGGAACACAGTGTGCTGAAAATTATGTTTTTCCAATTAGCACAGTGGGAAACACTGCTGAGGCATTCGGCTCAAGCCTGCAATTAGGGAGCGTTTGTCGCTTCTGGAAATAGCACGAAGGGGAGGTGGAAGCCTGCCATCTAGGTCTCCACAGTCACACCAGGGAGCCTTCCCCAAAAAGTACCCATCCTGCTTCCATGGACAGGCAGCACCCTGCCCACAGTCTGGTCAGGGAACATGCAGCAGTCTGGCATGCCATCTGACCCTGGTCAGCAGCAACAGTGCTTCGTTTTTAGTTGGCATTTTAAAAATCAAAGAATAGTCTTGAAATTCTCCGTCTGTCACAGAAGTAGCAGCCTGGTTGGACACCTTAGCAACGTCCCACTAGCTGATCCCTTCCACCTGTTCAGACACCTGTGTCCCAGGTGAACTGGGGATGGTCCAGGGTGAGGTCTCCCGTATGGAGGCGAAGAACAGTGCTGGAGACGCAGCTCATACAGCGCACGTGCACCGAGGAGCCTGATCGAACCAGGAGGCACCACAACAGGTCATGGCAGAGAAAACCAGCAAAAAAACAAACCCTTCCATTTCCTGCCAGTTAGGAAACAAACCAGTGAAAAGCTAAGCCTGGCCGGTAGACGGGCCAGCCTGTGAGGAGATGCGTGCACGCTGGTGCCACATCGCTCCGGCTCTCAGCTGCTGCGGCAGGTCCCCTGGTGGCTCAGCACCGAGCCAAGGGCTGTACCAAGGGACAAGCAGCTTCATCTCTCTGGAGTCTGCGTGTGTGCACGTGCTCCCACGTGCACGCGTATGTGCATATATGCACAGGCAAAATGCCCAAAAAGTGCAAGCCAGTGAGTTACCTTTGGGAAACGAGACTGGGCAAGATTCTTTCACTCTTGACCTTCTATGCTTAATTGTTCAAAAAATTTTCAATATAAGCATTCCAGTAACCCTCAACTCCCTCTGAAAGCGCACCAAAGTGGAAGTAACAGACCACTGTAGAGACAGTCATCCACCAAGGAGACAAAACCAAGACAGTGGAAAACAGACAGCACATGGGGACAAGGGGCCAGCCCGAGACGGCCAAGGCCAACTGCCACTGAAGCCTCTAAATAAGAGAACAGGTCCCTCCAGAAGGGACACAACAAGGAGGGTAAACCAGAAATGCTGGTAGTGCAGGAAGTACTCAGGGCACCCTGGGATGACATTTAAAACCAAAGCACTATCTTTTATACAAATCCTCAAGTGTTATACAGGTGAGGTGACCTGTTTGGTTTAAAATACTGCAGTGAAAACTTTAGCGTGTGAGGGAGAGGCTGGAAATGGGGGCCAAACGCCACCTGCAGCTGGAGCAGGGCAGTGGGCACCTGGGCGTTTCCGGGTGTACCTGAAATCCCCATAATGAAACGTTTCTTAGCGGCAGACTCTGTGCCCACACTGCAGTCATGTGTTACCTCCATGTGGCATTAGACTGGAAGTTTCCAAAGGGCACAATGGAAGGCCCACTGAGTAGTAAACAGCAAACAGAGCTGAGGGCAGGAAATACACAGGCCACCCTTACTTGGACTGTTGATGCGGGTCCAGACGTGACCGTGCCAGGCGACTTGGTAATCTACAGGGGACATGGGTGTCCCATATACTTTAAAATTTTTGTCAAAACATTAAAAACTGTTTTGTCAAAATGTTATAAACGTGTTCAGAAATCAGAAAATAGTAATGACTACTTTAGTCCACTGTGATTTAAAACAGGGTTCCCCAACCCCTAGGCTGGTACTGATCCATAGCCTGTTAGGAACCGGGCTGCATGGCAGGAGGTGAGCAGCGGCAAAGTGAGCAAAGCTTCATCTGTATTTGTAACCACTTCCCATCACCAGCATCACCACCTCACCTCCATCTCAGATCATCAGGTGTTATATTCTCATAGAAGCACTGGTCCCTGGTGCCAAAAAGGTTGGGGATCACTGAGTTAAAACATTAGAAACACTGAGATCAAATGGTTTTGGGATAGGCTTCCAATGCATCTTTTTTTCAGTGTTTGAATCATCTCCAAGGAGTCCCTGCACGTGAAATTGGCCACCAATCCCTCTGGGACATCTGCACCCTTTCCATCACAATCACTTTCCCCACTCAAGCTGACAAGGTCACCTGTACCAAGCTCCCCAAGACAGTGGCCCGGCCTTCCCACATCTCACACAACTCAGCTTCCATTCACTCGGAACCTGCAACACAATTTGCGGTGCGTTTCTTCCACACCACATGTCCCCGTCACTTTCTGCCATGATATGCTCCTGTCTTTCAAATCTCAGCTAGAGCTAGGGAAACTACAATGTCCAGCTGTAGCCTTAGCAGCCTATCCAAAAGTCCATGAAAAGTCGAAATCACATCTTTGTCCAGTGGCTGGATCACCAAAAGCTATTTGATGGTAAAAATCAAGTTTTCGCTTTTGTTCAAGCCCCTTCACCAGCGGTGCTTAAGACTCTTCCTGCTTTCTGTCCGCCACTGGGAGTAAGGAGGTGACAACAAGCTCTGTCATCTGTGAACTGAACAGCAGACACACAGCATCAGCCACCAACTTCCAAAGACGTGGCCTGGCAGCCACGGACACGGATGGCAGCAGTCCTCTGTAAAGTACCTTGTGGATAGAACTAGCATTAGAGTTTGTACTTCACACAAGCACCACCAGTTAACCACACACCACAGCAACAGATATTTAAACAGTGTTGGGGGGTAGGCTGAATTATTTTCCAGATGTGGTATCGAATTCATGCCACAAAGCAAGAATTGCCTGTGCTGAGAACAGTGCACTCCTGAGCCCCGAGCCAGGTTTACACCTGATTCTTTTGTGAACCCCCCAAGAAAGAGCTGGCCAGATCACCCCAGCTCTTGACCTCAGGACTGACACCTCAGACCAGGCAGGTCACTGCTAAGGGCCCTGCGTGCTGCAGGGCGTTTATTGCAACATCTCTGGCCACTAGCAACCCCGACTGTGACAACCAAAAGTCACAGTACTGCCTCACATTCCAGGGGGCAGGGAGAGCAAAAATCACCCCCAGTTGAGAACCACCATTTCCCGAGTGCCATCCACATCCTGAACTTCCCACCAGCATTTCAGTCTCTTAAATATGAGATGACAGAAGAGCACCAGGCAGGCGAGGAAGGCCTTTGGCATGGCAGAGACTATAGTAAAAGACCAGAGTAAAAAAGATGAAGTATTCTATTCTAACAAATTAAAATTATCATTAATATTTTCAAAAAGATATTGATTACATCCATAAAACAGGATGCTATTTTTTTTGTTTTTGGAAATTAGAAAGGAGCAGAAGTTTTAGCAGCAGGATCAGACAACAGAGTTGAGGACATCTCTCAAAAAAAGACTAGGTCAGAGAAAGAGAAAAATGTGTTGAGTAAAAAACTGGGAAATTAGAGGACCGATTCAATAGCTTAGATAGCTCAAAAAAGAAAATGAAAAAGAGAAGGTGTGGAGACATCAAAGCAACTCGGGGCCTTCCCAGAACCGGGGGTGTGACTCGGGGCGAAGTGCTATGTCTGCTCAAAGACATAGCAGTTCTTAGCCATCTCACACCCACCTCTCGGGAGCGAACATCCCGCCAGCTTCTCCCGACAGGGAGCACTCTGAGGGGTGAACTCAAACCTAGACTCCACACTTGAGCCATCAACTAAACATGAAGATGGAGTTAAAACACGGAAATCCTCTCCTATGCTTTCTCTTTCCCTCTGGCGCTCTCCACCAACAGCAGGCGTTAAACCAAGAAACATGGAAGACACAGACCGCAGGAGACAGGACACCCAACAAGTGGGCCAAGGAACCTCCAAAGTGACACAAGGCTCTGGGATGCAGTTGCTCAGCCCCGTCCACACCTGTGCACGAGGCCCCAACCAGTCGAGACTATTCCCGCTGCTTCTGATAATCCTGAGATGAAATCAGACAGCCAGTGGCATTTCAGGGTGGGTTAGTGACCAGCATGAAAAAAGACAACATACTGCAGTAAAAGACCTGTGGGGTGAAGTGACCACGCATGCTCGCTGTGTGACTCAGCAGCTCGGTGCTAACACCAGGACATGGATCTTCCCAAAGGCAGGCCCCTCTGACACAGTAAAAGGCCAGGCCTTAAGGTCTGCATCCCCTAGGAGTGGGAAGCTTGAACCGATGCCATGTGGACACAGGGTGCCGCCAGGACTGAAGGGGCTGGAAGGCCCGTTGTATCACCCCGGCCAATCACAGGGAAGATCACAGGGTCTGGGCCATGTTAGGCCACATGGTTCCAGCAAAAAAAGCTGAAACTCAGAGGGTCTGCGCAGAACCCTCAGCTCAGAGCATGGTGCCAGGTTCCACTTGACTATAGTCCTCTCCCTCTTGTGAAGCCACAAGGTGCATCCAGCGAGCCCTGAAGGCTGAAAATGATGTCCACTCCCTGATAACAAACTCCCTGAAAGCGACAGATGTCCTCTAACCTGTTTCATCAGCTGTAAAGTAAGGGCCAGACCCACTGCAGGTGTCGAGGACTCCACATGCATAAGCTGAGTATAGGCCCGACGTAAATAGGAGACTCTACAGCGTGCCCTGACCTCAGCCCTTGGGCATAGGCCAGGCAGGCAGAGCCTTGCCCTGTTACAGGCTGGCTGCCAAAGAGCACCTTCCTAACACCAACTCTCAGGACAAGAACTGTCATGTAGTTTGCAAAGCAACACACTTCCCGCAAACTGTGCTGACCAGGAGTAAGAGATAGTAGTTGAGACCAACACTGAGGATTTTTAAATAAAGCTGAGCCCCACACACACACCGCCCCCCACCCATCTGAGCAACCACAGAGCTAGAAACAATTGCAAGCCAGTCCATTCGCACAGGAAAACTGCGGCTGTTGAAACCGGTGAGTGTATCTCTGTGTGCCACTGTGAGAATGTCGAGGTTCTGCTGCTGCAAGAAAAGCTGCCAGTGCTACACAGTCCCCACCAAAGGACCGTGATGGGGGGAGTGGGGACCTGAAGCTGGTGCAGTCCCTACTGGGTGAGATACCCCCTCTCCTAAGAACATGAGGCTGACCAGTCAGGAGCCCAAATGCTTCCGATATGAATAAACACCAGGAGAATGCAGTTTCTAAAAACTGTAGATCTTTTATTGAGTGAAGAGGTAGACAGATGGACATGGCAGGCCGGCGCATCTAGCCTGCTCGAGCTCACACCCGCCTCCTCCTCCACCCGCTCGGCCAGGAACCAGGACCACCAGGCTGCAGCAGACTTTCATCTCGCTGCCCCACGGCACTGTCAGGACTGCTGGCAGAGTCACAATGCCCTGTCATTGCACCCAAGAACACTGCCCCCAAGTTCCCAAGGATGCCAGCAGAGCCTGCCCCCATTGACAGGAGGCAGGGCGATGTGACTGCTTCTCTACGACTACAGGAAAGTTTCAGGCATATTTTTGTTAAGTCCTGTGCGTGTGCAGCAGAAACTGGTGATATCACCAAGCAGAGCACTGTCATACGGCTCTGAATGGTGTTTTTAAAAAAAAAAAAATCACAAATTATCTTTAGAGACAACATCAAAACACAATGGAATGGAAGCTGGATACAAAAAGTAGAGAAGTATGTACAGGAAGTCACAGCCAACGGGAACCAGTATAAACCTGGCTATTTAGCTAATTTTGAGACACATGGTATTAAGCACAAAAGCAATTGCAGCACGAGCTACACCTCCTCCCACAGCTCCCACACCTTAGAGACCGTCCTGAGGCCTTCTGAAACCCTCGTCACCCCTCAAAGGTGCGGAATGCAAGGTGGCCCAGCATGGACACGGTTCCCGCCTCGACCTCAGGCCTACAGGATGGCATACTTGAAGACCGCCATGATGGCAGCGCTGATGACACCGGAAATGGGGACCGTGACAAACCAGGCCACGAAGATGTTGCGGAAGAGCCGCCAGTCAACAGCCTTTTTGGACCGAAGCCAGCCGACGGACACGACCGAGCCCACCTAGGAGAGAGCGGGGCGGGAACCCGTCACAAGGGCAGTGGTGCTGAAGTAGAGATGCATGGCTTCACAGACATGGGGGCCCAGACTGCCAACCAAGTGCTCATGGGAAGAGGAAGTAACATAAAAGCCAGTCCTCAAGTCTGCATGGACTGGGGTGAAGCACAATAGAAAGAACACCTCCTTCCCCTTCCGAGCTACAGGGATTAAATGAAATGTACCAGAAACTATTAGTTGCTTTAACAGCAAGTCACTTTAAGTTGTAGGTTTTCCAAAGATCATTCTAGAAAAAGCTTGATATTAGATTTCATAGCCAATCACTCCAGGCCCCACAATGAGCCAATTTACGCTCCACCTCAGGCAGCATTTCTTCCTCCCCCGAGGTGACCACATGGTCACTAAGCAACCTTAGGACACAGCCCCATTTCTTAGACCTTCAGTCCCGAGAGGCTCTGAGCCTCTACGTTCTTATAGTCACTTGTCCTGAATGTGTGGACTCAACGCCCCACTGCATAAACTTTCTAAACCAAAGCTTCGAAGAAAAAACCTCATGTCACAAACCATCCAAAGGGCATGGCGCATGACATCACTCACTTTACAGTGCGTTGTGCTGATGGGCAGGCCAATGTTGGATGCAATCACCACTGTGAGGGCAGATGCCAGCTCAATGCTGAAGCCACTGCGGACACAAACAGGTGACTTGTCAAGAATGACATCTGGGTTTCTGATGAGCTGATGCCACCCCAAAGTCAAACCTGTCTCGCTGCCCCACGTGGTAACAAAGCCCCCACTTCATCTGCTAGAGCGCTAGGAGCCCACTCCAGTTAGGCCACGGCTGCCCTGCTCCCTCTTCTCTAGCATTGGAGGTTTAAGGTTTCTGGAAGCCCAGGAGTTTACTAAAGTTTAAATGTCAGTCTCAGCTCCCAAGTAAAACACATAAAGGCCAAGTACACATAATTCGTTCTTGGCACACCCTTCCTTAGAATAAGTGACTGTGCTCTGAGGCCACTGGAGTTAAATCCGTGAATGCCTGACAGACAACGCCTGAGGGCCAGACAGGAAGTAGTAACTGAAGTTCACAGCACCAAGGACAGCGTGAGGACCCATAACCCAACCTGAGCTGAGGCTGTGTGTGCAGGCGGCTCACCTGGAGGGCGTGATTGGTGTCAGGTCCTTGCCCATGGTCTGGATGACTCTCCGGCCCCACACCCACAGGCCGGCGCAGATGCCCACGCCGCCATACAGCAGCAGCCATATTGGGGTTGCTACTTTTGAAGACACATCTCCTGTGTCATAAACCAGATACAGAGCAACCAGAGGGCCGATGGCATTACTGAAAGAAAACAAAGGCAAGGATAGTGTTTCAGCACGACTAGAACCTGGTCAGCTCCGGTTTGCCAAGCAACTTGCTAATTATCTCAGTGATGCTCAAAGCTCACCTGGCAAACAGGTCTGTATCACAGGGAATGAACAGTCCCACACGCACAAGAGAAGGCAAAGGCGCTCATCAGTGGACGCCATACGCGCAACCCCGGTGTCCCCACAGGGAGACCACGAGTTTACAAAGCACACAACCAAGGCCGCAGCCTACGAGCCCCTCCCATGGGCACGTTGTGCTCCCTCTCCCACAGCCAGCAGGTGTGGGTGAAGAACCGGTCCTGCCTAGACAAAGGCCCCTCTGAAAGAGGTCTGTGAGGTGGAAGACATGCCTTGTACTCACTCTAGGGAGAAAGACTTCACTGCCCCTTCCGTTGTCAAGTCTACCCTCTTATCCCACCAGACCACTTGGGGTCCCATGTGGGAGCCCCGTGGCCACAAGCACAGCCGCATGGAGGGCAAGAGGCATGAGAACAGAACGAGCAACACGAGAGCCCACGTCACCAACCTGACGTCATTGCCTCCGTGGGCGAAGGACCCAAAGCAAGCCGTGAGGATCTGCAGGAACTGGAAGAGGAGAGAAACCTCTGGCTTATCCTGGTCGTTCCACTCCTCCAGAGAGCCGCTGCTTCCCTTTCTGATCCCCAGAGCTGTCTCGGCATCGGTGCCCACGTCCACCTCAGAGGCCGAGTGGAGGTCGGCCACAGCATTGCAGTAGCTGGTGTAGCTATCCATGCGGGCCCGCTTCCTGCTGTCTGCACCTGGCCACGTCGGCTTCTCGATCTCCTCACCCTTTGGCTCGCCATCCCGGCCACGGAGCGAGTCCAGAGGCATGCCGCAGATGGCCATAGTGTAGGAAGTGTAGCTGTTGTTGCGCCTCAGGGGCCTGTCCCCGGAGTCCCCCATGCAGTCGCCCACCTTGGCGAGATGCAGCTTGTGCAGCAGCTCCTTGTACAGGCCCGAGTCCTTATGCACAGTGTGGTACTGGGAGTGGCCACTGACGGCCAGCTGGCTGCTGACAGCCTGGCTGAGCTGGACCAGGTTCCCGCTGGGCAGCTGCACCGCACCTGGCAAGACCCAGGAGGACACTCAGCACCAAGTCCCCAGGTGGCCCCAGCAGCACGCGTGCCAAGCAGTCCCACTCACCATTCCCAGTGCCATCCACGCTGGTCTCTTCCTTCAGGTCCAGGCTAGGGAGCCGCTGGCACTCCGGCACCTCCTCTAAGTCCCCCAGCTTGAAGGACACGGTCCTCTCCTCCACCACAGCCCGCAAGGGCACGGTGGCAGGCCCCGTCTCAGGAGCAGGGCTCTGGGATTCGACATCACCAAGAGACAATTTTGCTTCTTCGTGGTCTTCCTTCAAGTTTTTCTTCTTCTCCATTAACGGGCTTTCTGAAGGACTGCACTTGATTTCTCCTAAAAAAAAAAAAAAAGAAAAGTTTTTTCTGTTAGATCCTGACCACAGTAACTTGTTCCACATCTGCCCTCTGTCACTTCAACATAAGACGGACATCGACGTGAGTGAACGTGCAGGACAGTCCCATCTGCTGTGTGGCCACGTCTCATCCTTCTGGGGAAGAAGCCCGCAGCGCATGGCACTGCATCAGGGCGGCACTCTCTCAGTGAAAGCCCAAGAGCAGGGTTACGTGGGCTCTGCTGTGTCCCCCTCTTTTACCCTTCAGAAATACAGCATACTCAGCTAGCTCCCCGTGGGCCGGGGACTGAAAATGTGGGCCACATCTGGTTCATGCTTAAAAAGGAGCCCAACCCCCCTCCATGAGTTCAGGCCGAGCAACAGAGCTCAGTGCAGGCAGCTGGAGGTGACACTTGAATTTCTGCCTCCAGCTAAGGCCATGCCACCCTCAACGAGCCAGATCTCGTCTGATCTCAGAAGCTAAGCAGGGTCAGGCCTGGTTAGTACTTAGATGAGAGACCCTCTAGGAATACCAAGTACTATATGCATTAAAAAAAAAAAAAAAGAATTTCTGCCTCCATAATACATGCATGCCTATGGTTCTCAACCGCAAGGCCAGGCAGGACTGTCTGCTGCCCATCATGCCCATGCTCAGTGTGTGCACAGGCTCACTCAGGCATTGGTGGAGAAAACATGAGTGAGACCTGTCCCATCTTCCCCAGAATGAGGGCAACCAGGTCAGCAGGCCCGAGCTTCCTTCCCAGGGCCCTGGGGCGGCTGCGTGATGCAGCACTGCCTCCAGTGCCACTGCAGCCCGCAGCCTCCCGTGCGAGGACCTTGTGCGCATGGGAAGGGTGGACAGTGGCCTGTGAGGCCATAAGTAAGGGAGGGGCACAGGAGCTACAGAAGATGGCACTGCCATTCACCCAGTGTCCAGTGTGCAGAATGCCTAAGTGATGCCTTCACATGGCACTTGCAAATGTTCACCTCTAGAACTCGTGCTGTAATTCTGGAAGCTGCCAAGTCAGACAAATGTTAGCCATGGCCTCGCATGTCTGACTCCAAAGCTACACACAGAAGTAGAGAACACGTTTTCCGCACTTCCCAAAAGCACTGTTTGCCCATCCCTTATTTTTCACTAAGGTCTCTTTAAGTGTCTTAAGTAGTTTTCACTTAAGGTAGGCCCCAACGTCTCTATCATCACTGGCAACCGCTCAGATGCAGTGAGACAAGAGACCAAGTGCCCAGCACATGCCTGCAGCACAGGCCATGACCCTCCTGATCAGTCTCAGGTCACTGAGTCAGTAAGACGACAGTTTGGACAATAAACCCATATCCTCAAAAGTCCTCTTAAAATTTCTGACTCTGCCAATCTACCCCAACAGTGGGTGTTTATAGGTAGCCAAACAAAAACAAATAAGCACAACACTACAAATTAAGTTTCTGCTACATGTTACTTACGTTCAATTTTTCTCTTCATCCTGGGACAGACAAAGAACCAGACGGTAAGGGCACAGAGAACCGCACAGCCCACCGAGATGAAGACGGTACCCCACAGAGGAAGTCTGTCAAAGCCCAGCACTAGGAGATAAAATGGTGCATCTTGAAAACCCCAGGGCCACAGCCCCTGCAAAGACGTGTAAATCCGCCTGTGGGGACGTGGGTTCCCCAAGCCAGGCCCATCACCCTTCATGGCAGTTGCCAGCCTCAGGTTCACGGATCTATTGAGCTCGTGCAGATATCGGAGAAAAACCCAGCAGTCTTGAAACCCATGCCAGTCCTGCCCACCTTCAACAGCTGCTAGACTGCCGTCCCCCAAGCTGCTTCACAAACTAGCCTTGGCCCGTTTCTTGCCTTGCACAATGATGGAATTACTATACCCTGAGAATCTGCAACTAGTTGTGAAAAACCAGAACCGTCCCAGCCTCTAGATGGTGGCCACATAGAGTGTGGAAAGGTGCTCCTTGTCACATCAGCCACACCAATTTGATTTTCTGTGGAGCCCTGGCAGCCACTGTACTAGCCTCCAGCAAAATCCTCTAACAAGATTATCTTAGATTCATTATCAAACTAAGATACAGAAAACAGAGATATTATTTATCAGAAAATAAGAATAGTTCAAAGGGCCATCTTTCACAAAAGGAAAATAGTTCGAGTAGTTTCATCCACAAGCCCTATCTTAGAGAGACTTATCAACTTCTCACATGGCTCAGGGACCATTACTATTAGTCACCATCTGCTTATCATTTATTTAAATGCCAAGCCTCTAGCCTGTATCAACATAGCAAAACACCATAGAATCCTGTTTAAGCCTAAAAAAAGTTCTAAATTATAGTTTATCCCAGAAGAACTTAATTACTTCTGGCTGTTTTGCTTATTAGATATTAAATCACTTATAAAATAAAAACCTTACTGCCCCTCCCTAAAATGATTCTTCTTTAAAAATCTTATAACAGTTTAAATGACTATATCTTCATTTTAATACTATTTTAATCGATCTCTCACAATTTAAATTTGCCAAGTCAAAAAATTCAAAAAAGAGAAATGAGACTGATTTTCCTTGTAAATGACCCACATGGGTAGAGCAAAAATACCCAAGTTCTGTTTTCAAAAATCATAGAAAACTTAAGTTTCTAATTTTACTGCTACCACAAAAAACACCAGTGCTTGGAGCTTCACAGGACACTTCTTGGTTTAGTATCAAGACCCTAATTTACAACAGAATGGAAAAGCAGCATGCAAGCTAGTCCTTGCCTGTACTATTTGGTAAGGAGGCTGGTGTGTCCAAGGAAGACCAATATTCCCAAAGGGTTGTCCATTTTCTCTCCTGATTAGCCCAAGAATAAAGCCAAGGTTAAAAATACTGAGCTAACTCTGTTTCTGGTTTGTGACGCTGCCTCAGTGAGCCTCAAGCAGGTCAGAAATGAAATTAATTTAGTGGGCCAAGATGAGCACGATAAAAATCTAAAAAGAATATCTGAAAATGTGAGTGTAGAACACGCAGTGCGGTTCTGTAGCCCCCAGGTACTACCCCAGTCCCCTCTCCTCCCCACTTCGCTACATGCACAAGTGTCCTGGACATCTGGACAGCAACGGACACAACATTCTTCCAGCCTGTGAACCTAGACAGCACTGCTGAGCTGATGCCCCACAAGCTACAAGGTGTCAGTCTTGACAGTCACTAAATTAAACATGTATCATAACCCCCGGTTGCCTGAGCCCAAACATAAAGTAATTGATATTTCAATCTTTACATTCTCACAAATTATTTTCCTCTTAGCTGCACTCTTCTTCCAAGTGCACTTAGACCAGGTGTTAAACATCCCAACTCTTCTCGTTCAAGCAGATTCAGAGGACAAAATTTAGCACTTAGAAACAAAAGGAATTCCATGCATGTGGGAGAGAGAAACAAGAACATCCAGCGAAGATGTCCTAATTGGCTGACAACCGAAGACCAAACATGACTAGGGGCTCTTCAGTGGTCAGCGGTGGAGACTAGGATCGAGTGCAGTGTTTTTAGCACAGACAGGAGAGAGGGAGGGAGAAGACCATGTACCGTGGGTCCTGTGAAGACTAAAGAGTAAAGGCCTGCAGGGACTTAGAATCTGAGCAGGTCTCTGGTTGAAAGCCTATCTAGGTTAACTCAGCATACACTAGCCTGCAGCCTTCTGAAATGGGTGCAGGCCAGCCACCTTCTAGGAGATTTCAGCCCTGTAAAGCAAAAAGGGGTAAATTGGGCATTTAATGCAAGTTTTGTAAACAACTTTAAATTCACATCTAAATATTCTGATGTGTACTTACAAGGTGCTCCCGTATACATGATGGAAAACAGGTTTATCCCAACCGTGCAGGCATAGAACACTGGCAAAGCTCGCAAGCCATTAGGGACTGGATCCGCCTGTAAAATATCATTGAGACCAAGACCGTAAAAGCTCTGAAAGCCACCCAGGGACCTAGATCCTTGTGAAAGAGCATCTTTGGGGATCCCAGTGCCAGTGACCACCTCTCCACTGAAGCCCCCAAGGCTAGCTGGGCATCTCTGACACCTCCTCCAGGAAGTCTGCCCGTCAAAGCGGATTTCTACACCTACTTGAAGTTAAGTCTGTGTTTGGCTTTTTGTTTTGTTTTGTTTTTTGGGTTGCTTTGTTTTTGTCTTTTGCAATTTTTAACAAGACTACCTACACCAGGGACTGGTGGGTAAGGAGTTTCAATGCCCAGTGTTCTGAGGTGCCTGCCATCCAGTTGTAAATCTGAACACACACCTGAAGATGATCTAGACACCTGTAAGAGCTGTCAAGAAGAGCCTATGAGAGTTGTAATATTCCTGACTTTTACTGCCTGCAAAGATTTCTTAGAAATACAATGTTCAGTAGAGTATACCTGTAGCCACCCTGCTTAGATACCTTATAAACATGCCATTATCAGCGATTCACTCAAGCACTAAGGTAAAAAATCAATCATGCACTGGTTCATCCCTCGCTCAACAGAACACCAAGCACGTTTCTGAGCACTGAAATAAGGGAGTGAATGAGACACAAGAGCTGCCCTCGAAACTGACATTAACATTCTAATATGGAATAACATAAAGTACTAGCAAATGCTATGAAAAAAACAAAGGAGGGTAAGGGGGCAGTGATGGAAGGGGGTTCGGGAGCAAGTGTCAGTGGAGGAGAGACACGGATGTGTAAGTCACCAAGCATGCACCACCTAGGGGTAAAGAAGGAGCCAGCCACCTGGCTACCTGGGGAGCATAACATTCCAGACAGAGATGTCAGCAAGAGCAAAGGCCCTGAGGCAAAAACTTGAAATGCTTAAGGAACAGCAAGGAGGCCAGCGTGACTGGAAACAAAAAGAGTCTGAGCTGTAACAAACGTGTATTGATTGCACAAGAAAACAGAGTCCAATACCTAAAGAATGAGAGCCCGGACCCCAACACAGGGGAGGGCTAAACTGCAAAGACGACAGCCTAACATTTACTGCTATCTTGATCACAATCCAACGGAAAGTCCAGGGGAGGAAGAGACAGAGGAAAAGGCCCAAACGTGATTCTAAAGTTCTGACAAGAACAACCAGTATACTGGGAAGACGGTGGCAGTGGCTTAAGATCCATCAAAGAAAAGAAAGTACAGGTGCCACTCCAAATCAGCAGATGCCCCCGCCCACTTGAAAAGCTGAGTTGGAGAGACTGCTAGACAGACAAGCCATGATAAGAATAGTAAATGCCCTAAAGAACCTAGGCACCTGAGCCACTTGGCCATGTGGGTCGCACCCGAAAGGCCGTCGACGGTATGAACCTGAGGTACTTATACATTTTTCTTCTGAGAAAAATCTCCAAGGGACCTGAGAGCTCCTTTAGAGTCCCCAATATCAAAACCCAGTAGGACTTTACAGACAGAAGTAGGAACTTCCTGTAACAGATTTTCAAATACAATTTGTTTTGTTACCAGACCAAATTGTAATTGGTTGGTCAGAGTACAGAAAAAGTAAACCAAGTGTTAATGTTTCTGTACAGCCCCCTTACGTATTCCGAGGTATCCAGTGATAAATTAGCCAGGAACAGGGTAGGGAGTGAATGACACTATGTTTACCATAAAATACAGGCTCCTGGCTTTAAAAAGTTACAGTTCGTCTACGGCCATGCCACCCTGAACCAGCCCAATCTCATCTGATCTCAGAAGCCAAGCAGGGTCGGGCCTGGTTAGTATTTGGATGGGACCACCTAGGAAGACCAGGTGCCATAGGAGTAACCAAATTTAAAAAATAAGGGATTGTAAGCTGACAAGGTCCTTGCAATCTGTGAGGTCAACCAAGAGTTGACTCGCCTAAAAACAAATAAAAATAAAAAAATAAATAAGTCACAGTTCACAAGAGTCTAGGAAAAAGGGAAAACATGAGCAGTCCCTCTCCCCTTCACTCCCTCAGTCACTTCCAAGAAGTAACCAGGGCTGACAATTTAATGAAATACTTATTACCATATGACCCATCGAATACTTTATCTAGAAATAACGTATGGACCCACCCTCCATTTATGTGCCCCCATCTGAATTCAACCAGAGCAGTTCATGTTCCACTCACTCAATGCTCCAGGGAGCTTCGTCGTAAAGAATCTGAGCTTGAAAACATGTCCTAGGTCTATTTGATGTGCTTCCTGGCAGAAGGAGCCACCAAGGTCATTTTCTCTGACTGGGTGTACTGCTTATTCCCTGTCCCTAACAGAACTACCTCGCCACCATTCTGCCTTTTCTGTGCCCTAACAACAAACACTCGGAAAATAAAAACTTTTGAAAAGCATTTCCAATGTTAACTTTAAAAATGGACACTTATGTTGGAAGATTTTAACAGCCAGGACCCCAAAAGTTACTAGTCTAAGGATGTTTTCTTGAGATTTAAAACCCAACTAACCAAAAAGTCACACTAGTGGGCTGAAAACTCATCTGCTGTTGAAAGGTTGGCGTGTGTGCGTGCGCGCGCATGCGCTCCCATTCCCCAGGGCGGAGGGTGGGGTGGAAGGACTGAAGTAAGAAGATCCTCAGTCAATATTGTGGCAAACACTATTTCAGTCATTCTCAGTCCTGCCCACCCTCACACCCACACAATGAAGGGAGCTCAGAAGTTAACATATCTAAGGAAGCACTCAGTAACTGGGATAAAGTACCTGGCAGGCCTTCCTCAAATGAGAGGTCTGGGCACCTCAAAATCACCCTCTGCACCTCAGGGCACCATCTCCCTCCAGGGAAGAAGACAAGTTTGTTTAGTACCGGAACACACAAGGCACCAGGACCAAGTACTTCCCAATGACGGCACAGAAGCCCAGGACGAGGCCTTGGAGGCAGGACCCCAACAGGACCCTATCGAGTCCCCCAATTCTCCAGTATGAAGCAAGCTGTGTGGCTCTGCTGAGAATGCTGAAAGGCCTGGTCTGGGCCACTAGTAAGCCTCCCACTGAAGCACCAGTGTCACCCATGACAGCTCTGGGGAGTGGGAGGGCCAGTCTAATCATACACCTTCGCTGAATAAACATCACCAAACTCTGAGTCAGTCAGGGTTCATGAACTAACTGTTTACTCTCAGTCGCATTATGTCAGGCTGCAGATACATCAAGCTTTCCAAGTATTAACCTGCTTTACTCTGCCAGACTCATGGCGCAGGGAAAGGGGTCGACAGCCAGTTTTCCACCCAGTGTCTATGCAGGAGAGGCAGAGTCCTGTCCTGAAGCAGCAGAACGAGACCAGAAGTGGCTCTGTGCAGTCTTATCCCTGGGGATCAAGCTACCATCAGTCTTCACTCAAGATTTCTATAGTTTAGGAGCATTTTAAGAACTTACAATGGACAGTTAAGAGCCATTCACCTCAGAAAAAGAACAACTTTGTTTCCTGAGAAAAATGCATTTATTCTTGCTGTAACTCAGTCCAATGACAACATCCCTTGTTGACCACTCTGGAGCCAGTATCAGACTTCTTGATAAAAGAAATGCTATCAGGTCCCTGAAAAGGGATTTTCAAATGGACAGGAAATTAAATGGTTGCCTAGATTATTTTTTATTTTGACAAAGAAAAACAAAACAAAAAGTGTCTTTGCTGGTTCTTTTTTCCTACTCTGAGAAATCAGTCTCATCATTGTGAGAGATGGAATCTTCACCAGAAGTTTATAAACAGGTCACGCTAATCAGCACTACCAAATCAACTAGGCAGACCCAGACACTCCATTTCACTGGCACAGGGGACACTGTGACTTGCTGAACCCCAAGCTTACAATTCAAAACAGTCTGTGTGATGGCGGTTTAAAATAGCACACAGCTAGACAAAGCCACCCTAATAAATTTCCCTAATTTTCCACTCCCAGTCTCCTTTATTCCTCAGGCGCAACACAATGTTCAATTTTCCATCCTGACCACCCTCTTGAGTACCGAAAACTCGCTTCTTTCATTCAACTTAGCACACAAAAAAGGTGTACAGAGAATATAAGGAACTATTTAACTTTCCAGGACCACATAGATACACACCAATCACACTGTAAGGGTGCTATTTCAATGACACTGACTATGACCTATTAAAGGCCATAAAAGGGATCTGGAAAGAAAGATTACCTTATGGAGGATGAATGCTCGAACGAGGAAGAATAAAATTCCAGACATGATGCCAGAAAGCAGCGGAGAGACGAACCAAGACATCACTGGAAAAAGACACATTAAAAACAAATGTCAACTAAGGAACTGGGTACCAAAACACTTTAAATTTCAGCAGTCTGCCCCTCCCTTTCACACAACACACTCCCACACATGATGCCACGAACACGGCAAGGAGAAAAATTAAGACGCCATATATTAAGATGCCATTTAGAAGTATACGTACCAATCTTTATCAGCTCAGACCACCTGACACCCTCCTGACCCTTCGCCACAAGGGAGAAGCCAATGGTGGCACCGACAATACAGTGGGTCCCAGAAATAGGGAGCCTCAGAAACGAGGCCACCAGCTGCCACGCAGCAGAGCCTGAAACAGTCAAGTTTTAGGAAACAATCAAGTTTTAGGAAGGAAATGGCAAAATTACACTGTGCATTCTAAAGGAATCCTGTGAAGAGCAGGCAACTGCTGCCCATCCCTGAGCTGGGCCCACCGCAGCCCAACAGCCCACCACTCACCGAACATGGCACTGACGGAGCCCGCCATCAGCAGCTCCTGCGTCGTGTTGTACATCTCCACGTCGATCAGGCCCTTCCTGATGGTCTCGCTCACTTTGGCCCCTAGCAGCACGGAGCCCACCGTCTCAAAGATGCTAGCCAGGACGCAGGCCTGCTTCAGGGTCACCACCCCCGAGCCCACAGCCGTGCCGAATGAGTTCGCAACGTCATTGGCGCCCACGGAGAAGGCCAGAACGAAGGCGATGACGAAGCCCAGGACCAGCATCCACAGGTAGTCCACCAGCGGGCCGCTAGCCGCGGCCACGGTGCTGGCCACCAGCGTGGCGGCGGTGGACGCCATCCCCACAGCAGCGACCTGAACTAACAAGCACTGCTGCGCGGCTTTCAAGCGTGTAAACAGGATGAGAGTATGAGGTATCACAGATGCTCTAATAAATATGTATACTATACGATATTAAATACTGTAAACGTAAACTGCGGCAGACACGACTGGTCACTGCTATACGCTGCGCATTGGCATCTGCGGTCCGGGGCGCCTCGGGCTCCGGAGGGCTAGCGGCGCGGCGCGAAAGGCCATGGCAGGGACGCGCGGGGACGCGGACTCATCCTGAGGGGACACGAGACCACAATGGCGCGCGCCCATCGCCCCCGGCAGGACGAGCGGGCCGCACGTGGCGGACTCTCCCCGCACCCGCCCGCCCGCCCGCGCGCGCCCTCCGCGGGCGCCTGAACAAACCTCTCCTGCTCCCGCGCGCCGGGGCCGCCAAAAAGGCAGCGGGCGCAGGTTGGGGGGACAGCACGAGGCCGGAACCCCGCCCGCCCGGGGAAAAAATGCCCGTCCCCGCTGTGCCCCACTCACCACAGGAGACGAGGACCGAGCGGGGACAGGGAGGTCCAGGCGGTGAGCACTCGGTGCACAGGGCTGGGTCCTCCGGGGAGCAACGCGGCGCCTCAGAGGCTGAAAATAAGGAAGAAGGACCACGGGCCAGCAACCATCTCCCCGGCGGGATGGGCCCCCGCCTCTCCTTATAGCCGGCGCATGACCCACGTGACGCGCCGCGCGCGCGCGCGCCGGCCCGAAGCCCCGCCTCGGCGACGCATGCCCGCGGGCCCGGCGTTCCTGGCAGACGAGCCCGATGGCGGCGCTCATTGGCCTGGCGAGCGCTGGCGGCCACGCCCCCAGGGTAGCTGGTCACGTGGGCCGGAGACAGATGACCGCGCCTGGGCGTTTCCTCTGGGTCTGGCCGCGCCGCTCGCTGACCGCGAGAGTCGTTGGCGAGGTCATAGCACCCGCGATCACGGTCGTTCCTGGTTCTTCCCACGGCCCCCGATAACGGAGCCAGCCGCGCTCTAAGCCACACTTGGAGCGCATCTGGAGTCCGCAGCGTCCGGAGGCCACACCCGGCTAGTGACGCTGCGGGGAGCTCGCGCCCGGGGCTGCGGGTCCAGGCCCGGCAGGCTGTCGCCCCAGCGATACCCTGACGGGCGCTGCCCTGAGCCGGCGGGGGTAGGGGCTCACACGACGGCCTCGCTCCCGCAGGCGCGCACCAGATGGAGGTAGAGTGGACAGTCACGAGAACTAAGCCGTTCCCGGGAGGGCGTGGTGACCCAGGACGCGGACGCTCCAGGTCACCGCCGCCCCCTTCCCCGGACGCCTGCGATGCCTGCGCCACGGCGGTGCGCGGGGAGGGGGCGGGGGGGAGGACACCAATTCCGAGTCGTCCTGGCTCCTGGTCGCTGCAGTGCGTCACTTCGAGCGAGTCCTAGAGCTCCGACTGCGCTCTTCCGAAAGTGAATGGTTAGCGGGAATTCATTCCGCGCGCGCGCGCGTGTGTGTGTGTGTGTAGTGTGTGTGTAAGAGAGAGACTAGAGCTCAAGGTATTCAATTCAGTAAATGCTGACTCCCTGTTTAGCTCTTTTCGTGAATATTCCTGTTTTCGAGTGCAGAGGATGTAAGGGCGTATTCTCTGCATCCCCAAAGGTGAATTGTTTTCTGGTTCCTACATGGTCTGTAATGCAATTTCCGTATAAAATCTGCTCTGCACATTTGGGGGCATTTCATTATACAGCTTGAGATCAAGACAAACTGTTCAGGCCACAGGGAATTACAGTCTGGTTTTCTGTCAGGGTTGTAGTGCGATTAAAGAATTCCAAACAAAACCCCACCATGCTTAGAATGTTCTGGAGCCCGCCTCTTCCTGCTCCTCCCCACCCCAGCTATCTCTAGCTGCGGAGCATGGACTAGCAGAAACCAAGGTGTTGTAAACCTGTAAGTCCTTGCCATGTGAGTCTTCTGTGGAGACTGAGCCTCCTCTAACCTACCTACAGTGGAGTTCTATGGGTAATTTACAAAGTTCTGGATCCCAAGGTCATGTCAGAAAAAATGCGTGCCCCAGAGCACTGACCCTGGAGTGCAATTTGGATGTAATTCTGGTGCCTTTGAATGTACCCCTTCCTCCACCCTAACTTTATTCCGAGGTTATGAAAAACTTGAGTAAGAGGGCTAACTTGTTAAATATCCTTAAGAGTTCCACTATTTAAAATGACTTTCAAAGTAGATATTTGTAGGGAAATTGCAAGAACTTTTTCTGGTGTGTTTTCTCACCCTGTCCAAGGGCGTACCCTTGCCTGACTGTGGTACTCGCTCTTTGAGCTGGTAAGCACTGGCTGAACAGCCTGTGCAAGGCGGTGGGGCAGCTGTGCAAATATCCAGGTGAGCGCAGTCAGGCCCATGGATGGGAGGGTTGGGACATTCCTTGGGAATCCCCTTGTGTTACAAATTAATTATTTGGGTTCAAGCATGATTGTCCCTTTCCTCCTGGATGTCTCAGAGTGCCTAAACCAGGCTAAAGGGGAAGTCCAGGCTGGGGGTGGGTCCTGGCCACCTCCCTGGGGGGCGGTAGAGACCTGGCCTGACCTTGGTCAGGATGCTTCATCCTGCCCTGGGGTGGGGAGTTGGGTTCCACCTGAGAGAGGTTACAGTGCCTTGAAAGGGAAGAAAGAGAAGGTGTGAGGACCACTGCCAGTTGACACAGTGGTGCTGGCTGTGACCTTCCCTTTGAATGAGGGGAAGAGCACAGCCCCTAAGAGTGTGTTTCTCCAAGAACTTCTGTGAGCACACCCTCTAAGACTAGCTAGGCTGTGTTTTCTAGTGGTTAAGCACTGAGACCTTAAAGCCAGACCACCTGCTTTGTCACACCTGTCATGTGATCACGGCAAACTGCTTCTCTTCCTCAATGTGTGAAGTCCCTACCTCACAAGGCTGTGGCAAGCGCTCGGTCAGTCTGTGTACATAAAGCCCTACGGGGTGACCAGCGTGACTGGAGCCATTTCAGTGCTCCATCTCTCTTTATCCAGCAACTGCTGAAGGCGTACTGTGCACAGCCCATGTTTAAAATGCAGTGTGTGTCCAGTGTCAGAGCTGCTTGTCTGGACCAAGCTTTCAGGCTTCTCTCATTCCTGGTAGAGACCGGAGGGTCACAAAACGGGCCTGCTGCCTCTGTGGGGGTTGGTGGCACAGTACATGTGAACGGCTCACTGGTCCAGACCATGACTGCCCACGGGGTCTTTGGTGAGTCAGTGCCACTGAGCCCATGAGTCTAAGAGTCCCTCACCCACCCCCATCCTCATAACAGAACAGGACAGCCTGCTATGTGCAGCTGAACAAGCTGGGTGGGCACCTTGGTTGGGAGTTTCCTGGAGACAGCCCATCCCTCCTGAAATCGGTGGGGCAGCTGAGTTGCTGAGAGCTGGGGAAGAAGACAGGCTGGCCCCTGCAGGCCCACGGGGTGGCCAAACACAGGAGGCAGCATCACTGTGCAGAGCTCAGAGAGACTTGCAGGCCACAGATCTGAGGTCAGCACTAGATAAGCATGAGGCCAGCGTCCTGAAGATAGTCCATGAAGAGGGAGCACTGTGGTGGGGACAGGGACACGGTGGAGCCAGACCGGGATCAGAAGCCATTTCAGAGGCCATCCATAAGGACTTGGGTGGGAGCCGCGGGGATAACACCCAGGGAGGAGCCTTGGAGCAGGGAGAACCGCCTCTGCACTACCTTCCCTGCCCTGCGCTTTGTACCTATGATGCTCTCAGTGCACCCGATAATGTGCTCTCACCTTAATTTACAGGTGCAGAAACAGGCACAGACAGTGAAGCAGCAGTTAGACCAGTGAGGGACCTAGGGAAGTTCAGCCATCTGAGTGCCTTTTCCCTGGCTGTCATAAGTGCCAGGCAAGTGTGATGCCCTTAGGTGTTAACTCTCATTTGCATTTAACACATTTACTTCCCCTTCTTTCCTCCTCATTTTTATTAACTTGGGTTGGTTTTACAGCCTGTATTTTAAGCATCCTCAAACCCTGCTGGGATAGAAAAAGGCGTTTCCAGGAGACCTGACTCCACGATTGTACCCAGTTTCCCCGGGGTGAGAAGAGGCGGGAAGCTAGGGCACATGTCCTCTCCAGAAATAAAGTTGACAAGTGGCCTAACTATGTCTTAAGTTTATGGAAAAACTCTGTTTTCTTGAGACTTCTTAAGAAAGGAAATCCATCTTGTGCCCACCTGCGGTCGATTCCTACAGGCAATAGGTTCAAAATAATGCCTCAGGGACTACATATCACCATCACTGCCACCCTTTGCCACCTGCTCCGGATATGACCAGCCTCTGTCTTCAAACTTTCCCTCACTCCCCATCAAACAGCACTGGACACCCAGTACCCATGGCTCTTCCCCCAACAAGGTCCACAGAAAGTTCCAGAAGGAGCGAGTGTAAGAGGAAGGCGCTCTCAAGCAGCCAGACAACCCAGCTTCGGCACAGAGACTCAGTGGTTGCAGTGGTTTCAGGCCAGCATCTCACAGCAATAAAGACCTGGATTTCGGTTGTGCCAGGCAAGCTGGTCTGTCCCTCCACCAACACAACCCACTCCAGACATTATGTGCCTCCCCCTGACAGCTCATCACCTGGGCTCTTCCCTTTGGTTTTGAGGTCACGCACATGGGAGCAATGTGGCATGGGACCCAGAACTGGAGAGTGTGGGTGGCAGGAGTCAGAAGCACAGCTCTCAGAACTCAAAACAGTCCCTATGTCTCTGGTTCCCCTCTGAGCCAGCCCTGTGTTCTTGGCCACTTCTTCAGAATGACCTCTCTGGAGACTTAAAACGAGACCCCCGTCTTCAAGGCCCAGCTTTTTGGCTCATACCACGAAAGCAGGGAAGACAGGGAATCTGCTGGAAGCCCAAGAGCCTTGTGTAATGACAGTACTGCAGCAGAAGAGGGTGTGGTTGGCTCCCTGCCACCACCCCTGGACATGTGGCTGTAGGCTGAGAGAGTGAGTGGACAGCAGGACATGAGTCACCCACAGAGCCATCCTAGGGGGGTGGAGGTGGTGGCTCCGGGTGTCCCGTCACTCCCCGCTTTTCCATTCACTCCCTCAACACATGGTCTGCCATGGACCTGGTGGGTCAGTAAGACTGACCAGCCCTGCCCTCCAAAAACAGACCCCTTTCCACTAGAATCTCACAGAAGACTGGCCACAAACACCAGCACGGAGGAGCAAAGTCAACTCCCATCCTGGCCACACAGTCCCCCTTCCAGGACGTCCTTAGTCATCACCAGCTGTCCCAGCAAGCCTCAGAGCCCCTGACTCTGTGCCACGACACCTGTCGCACAGCCTAGCCCCAATACAGAGCCTCCTGCTCCCACAGGATATCCACCCCGGCCAGCTCAGGGGCCCCGCTGAATCGTCTAGGCCCTCAGCATGGGAAAGCTCTTTGAGAAAGCCTGTCAGGGCTCATGGGCAAAGTTGGGAAGAGCTGTCTGTCTCAGGGCAGTGACCAGTGCCTGGGCCCGCAACTCAGCTTTGCAGACCCAGAAATCCAAGTCTTTGGGGGCTCAAAGTGAGGCTTCCACTGTTGGGGACTGCTTCATGGGAGACTGAGGTTCTGAGCGGAACCCACTTTCTCTGTTTTCAGTGGGGGAATCTGTTTCCAACGCTGGAGATCCCCTTGCCTCTGCCTAGGGCCTTGCTCCTCCCAGTGTGGTCAGCCAGCCAGCAGCCAGGAAGCATGCAGCCCGACTAAAGCCTTTGGGCCCCGCCCAGACCCGTGTGTCAACATGAGCCCCTGCGACTCATGTGCATGTTACAGGTGGGGACACCATCACAGCCACACTTAATGATGGGGATACATTCTGAGAAACGCGTCATTAGGTGATCTTGTCGTGCGAACATCAGAATGACCTATACAAACCAGGATGGTCTGACCTACTGCACATCCAGCCTGTGTAGGGTGCCTGCTACTCCTGGCTACCAGCCTGTACATGTGTTCCCATTCTGAGTGCTACAGCAGCTATGACACAACATAAGTAAGTACTTGTGTTTCTAAACACATCTAAACACAGAAAAGGTACCGTGAAAATACAGTTTAACATAACAGACACCTGCAAAGGGCACTCACCATGGATGGAGCCGGCAGGACTGGAGGTTGTTTACTGAGTCAGTGGGGGAGGGTGATGAAGTGATGGCCAAGGACATGACTGTGCACGACTGCAGGCTTTCGACACACTGCACACCTAGGCTGCACTACGTCCATAAAATTTCTTTCTATAAATTAACCTTGGTTTATCATAACTTTTTTTACTACATAATTTTTTAACTCTTTGACTCTCATAACACTTAGCTTAAAATACAAACACATTGTAAGGCTGTAAAAAATGAAAAGATATGTTCTTCTAAAAGCTTTTTTTACCAAAAGTTTTTTTTTTTTTTTCCTTTGCTTTTGAAACTTTCAAACTAACACATACACATTGGCCTGGGCCTGCACTGGGTCGGGTCATCAATATCAGGGCTTCCCACCTCCACATCCTGTCCCAGGAGAAGGTCTCAGGGGCAGTAACAAGGGTGGAGCTGTCACCTCCTGTAACAACAATGCCACCTTGTAGAATGCCTCCTGAGGACCTGCCTGAGGCTCTTCTCAAGGAGGTGTCACTTTTCCCAGAAGTATGTCCCTGGTGGTTGTTTGACTTGTTTCTGTTTTCATCACAGATTTGCTTGTGAGCGGATAAAGCACGGTGAACAATCTTCTCTATTAATGAAAACCTTTCCAGGTTGGATCCATGTTATCATGCTTTGTAAGGAGCTTGTTGTGGTCTGCAAAGGCTTCTGCCAACCCCTTCGCTGTGCATTCTGTGCATTTTCTTGGGGGTTCTGCAGTTTCCTTCTCTCTTGCCCCATCTTCAGTCAGCAAAACACGGCACACTTTCATAGCACACTTTTTTATACATAAATAGAAGGCACACATGCTAAATCATGATAAAGTTATAGTAAATACACTAACCAATAACACAACCACTTACGATCGAGTACTACGCACCGCACAGAATCATATGCACCATACTTTTATACGACTGGCAGCACAGAAGGTGAGTGCACACCAGCATCACCGCAAACATGTGAGCAATGAGTGGACATCACCAGGCGATAGGACTCTTTCAGCTCCTCTGTAACCCTATGGGTCCACCATCATGTGGTAGTGACGTCATGACAGCTGTGACATTGCTGTGCAGCTCATGGCTGTACAATAGAGATTCTTGTTATCTGGGAAGTTTAGAAACTATATTAACATGTGGTTTTTTCAGTTGGATGCTGAAAAATCAGCACCTTTTCTTATCAAGTCCTATTTTCGTGAGCAAGTGCTGCTACTACTTTGGCCTGGGAGCGGCTGGGCATGTAGGCTTGGGCGCTGGGGGTGGAGCCCTAGCTCTATCATTTACTGCTATGATCTTGGGCAGGTCACTGAACCTGTCTGAGCCTCTCATCCCTTCTCTGTAGTTGTGGATAGCGGAGCCGCAACAAGGACCAAGCAAGTAAAGAGGTTAGCGCTGTACCTGGCGTTTGGCAAGCACCCACCACCTTGGACACTAACTGGGGTTGGGAGCTCTGGGTTTCCTATAAACTACACCTGCCATCTTTTAGGGTGAAATCCTCCCGTGACTGCTGGTCTCATCCACATGTCCTTCCTAGATTTACTTTCCAAAAGAGACTTTATTCCTGAGGGCAACTTACTATGACCCCAAAATATATCCATTTCAGAACTGCTCACTTACTATGACCCCAAAATATATCCATTTCAGAACTGCTCATTTTTTCCATACACGCACCATCTGCAGGAAATTGAATTTTTAACTGTGACCTTCCATAAAGCCTCTGACGATGATTCATGAAAACCTTAAATTTGGGTATAGGGCTCTCACTCTCTTCCAGGCACCTTCAACACATTGTTCCATTTCGCTTTCACAAATGGATTAGACAAAGCGCATGCTCGAGTGCTCTTACTGGTCTTAGGTAAGCAGGAGTGGGCCTGGGGGCCTGGCACAATCTAGACACAATGGTGTTGGATGAACTGGGTGAGTGAATGACCCCAAGCCCACTGTCCTTCCTGCCCCCTGTTGCCTCCAGATTTAAACCGCAAGAGTGACTCATGGGGCGGAGCTGTCTGGCCAGATAAGGAGGAGAGAACTCCTCTCACCAGGGCAGCCTCACTGCAAACATTCTGCTCCACTGACCCCATAAGAACTCATATTGACCAGACTTGGGTTCTGAGTATTCAGTTCACAAAATGGTCATAGAAATGATCCATGCTCGTCGTGAACGACACTACACAGAGGAGTACCTGGTCAAAAGTGGCCTTCCTCAGGACCCCGACTTTCTAACTTAATGCTCAAAATAACCACCGCTAACCGTTCTGTGAGATTATCACGTTATATACATTAGATACACATAAATGGTCGCATGTCAGTCGCGCCTCAATAAAGTGGCTTAAAAAAAATTCCTGCAATGGGCACATGCAAACATGTAAGGTGTCGATGCTGCTTTTCTTATGTTAGAAATGGGATCATGCCGTGCACAGGCATGCGGCTTGCTTCCTTCTCTTGACCTTGTGTGTCTTAGAAATTCTGCACATAGAGCCCTGATTCTCATCTTTTAATATCTGCACAACAGCCCAGATTGTGCATGTTCTAGTGTGAGGGACCTGCTGGGCCAGGCACTCTGCAGAAGTTTCACTTTGTGTAACATCACCAAACTGCACCAGCATAAATGCCCACCCAGCCAGTGCAGAAGAGAAAGTGGCAGTTTCAAGGCTGGGGTGCTCAGATCTGCCTCAGGCCACGCGTGGTGGGGGTCTCACAGCCTGCCTACATTTCTGTATCAACGCCAGCCCTCACTTAGCCGCAAAGGCCTTTCCTTCCAACTCTGTGCTTGCCATTCCTGCAGGGACCTATGTCTGCCTTCCCACTGTCCTTCCCAGCTGCATCAGATCCTCTTTCCTTACTCTGCCATCATCCCGCCAGTCTCCAGAGCCTCCCCGCCCAGCCGCCAGCACCCCCTTCCCTGGGGCGTATGTTTGCTTTTCCATTGAGGTCACCCTCACAGCCACCTCCTGGCTGTGCCCAGTCCTCCCTCCACAAGCCTGTTGGCATGGTGGTTGCTGGTGGGGCCAGCGTGGGTGACATGGCCCTGAGGAGCCAGCCTTGGCGACTCAGACCTTTAATTCTGTGGTAGCTCAACACCTCAGCGAAGGCTGGCTGAGTGCCTGTGGCCAAGAGCTGGGATGACTAGGTCAGTCCTCACCCTCCCTTCCTCCTTACCCACTTTCACTTCCATCTGTCTGCTTGTGCCTGGGGCTCCTAAAATGGCCACCAAAGGGCAGCACCAAGGTTCACAGCCCTAGACCGAGGACTCCTAACTGCAGGTTCTGATGGGCCTTTGATGGAGAAAGAAGACAGGACCCAGGGCAGAAGGAGGGGGAGTCACTGCTGGTGGTCTGGGTCCCAGTCAGTGCCCAGTCTGGCTGACAGTCTGGCCTCCCTCCGCTGATACCACAGACCTAAGGCCAGGGCCAGTGGGTGCCAGGGCCTGGTCCCAGACTGAGGGGTACAGGCATGCCCATCTGCACCGCCTCCCGCGGGGCCCTTCCTCTGATTTTCTCTGGTCTTCTCGGCAGAGTCAGCACTTCTCACTGCTGTCTACATCCCTGTTGCCTTCAAAACCCATGTGCTTCCTCTTGTCCCCACTGTCACTTCTGTGTGCCCCACGCTCCTTGAGATAACGTGGGCATCCATCACTTTCCTTGCTCTCCTTCTGTCCCTGGCCCTGTGAACCCTTCCCACAGCCTCTGCAATAGAAAGTGCTGGTCGTGGCCTTAGAGTTGTCCATGGGGACATGTGCTCGCCGCCCCCGCCCCGACTCCCCGCGCAGACTTCCTCCACACCCGCAACCCCAGGTCTCCCTGGGACCCTGGGTCCACAGTTCTAACTTCTAACTTCATCAACTAGGACATGGAACATGTTCATACCGAAGACCCTCAGCCTCTCTCTCTCCACTAGCAGGCCGCACCTTCTCCTGACTCAGGGTCACCAACTACAGCGTGTCTCTGAGGCACCAGAGGCACCGTCACGTCCTCAAAGCCCATCTGTCCTTCCTGGGGCGCTGGCCCCCTCCCAGATGGGTGCCTCATTCCAGCTCCTGTCATCACCTTCCCCACTTTCCACTTTCCATTTCCAACCTTACCAGGCCCCTCATGTGGATGGGTGGAAGGGGGACAGCGTCTCTCATCTAGACCCCACCAAGACTGCAGTCTGTACAAACCGGGTCTGAAGCACTCAGCTCCCCTTCCCGCTTAGGCAAAATCAGGCAGTAAAAAGGGAGCAAGGGAGGGTGGGTGTAGCATCATAGGGGGCTGTGTGAGCCAGACCAGACCCCCCACAGAGCCACTGCCCTGAGAATCTTGCCCGGCACCTCCACCACAGTCATTCTATGACCTGCTTCAGAGGCAGTATCTGGTGGTATGGGGGCAGGTGACCCAGTTTTCTTGGCCTGGAGTCAAGGGAGCAGCGGGCCCCAGTGCCCATAGGTGTCATCTCCGCTTCTCACCCCGTGGCTGTGCTGCCCCTGCTGTCAGGTGCTCCCACCTGCTCCAGCTTCCTGTGAGGTCTGACCTGCAGCAGCTTTTCTCGCTGTATCTAAAGAGAGGGCTCCTGACCGCCAAGGACCCTTCCGCTTCTGACCCCAAGCCTCTCCTACTCCTGACCCCCCAAAGTCCCCTCCTAACCCCCCAAGGTCCCTCCTACTCACAGCACCCCCAAAGCCCCTCCTCTCCTAACCACCCTAAAGCCCCTCTTGCTCCTGACCCCCAAAAGATCCACCCACTTATGATGCACCCCAAACCCCTCCCATTCCTGACTCCCCAGAGCCCCTCCTTCTCGCCCCCAAAGCCAGCCAGACCAGGTCAAACCATGTCTCCCCAGCTCCCCAGCCTGCCCCCCCACCTGCTGGCAGCATCTGTCATCTGAAGCACTGGCAGAGCCCCTTTAGGCACCACTCCAGTGGTAGAAGGACACCAGCTGCTGTGAGGAGGTGGGGACAGAGAACATGGAGGAGAAAAGCAAAGACACAGAAGAATGTGGGGGATGGTGAGGGAGAACCTTAGCCTGACCCCTCCTATGCCCTGCCCTTGCCCCACTTCCCAAGTTCAGCTCTCACTCCCCGAACACTCGGCCTTCCCCACCCCAGCTTCACCCCACTTCCAACCAGCCTCACAGGGGCCACACCCATCTAAGCCATCACTTTCATGAAGTCTCCCTGCCACCGTTGTTGACAGGACACAACCCAGGCAGTTGTCCGTCCAGGGACCCCTGCAGCAGGGCCTCCTCTGTCCACCAGCTTTATTTCCCAATGGAAAGAGCACTCTGTTCCATCTGGCTTGTCACCACCCCTCTTCTGAAGGGGTGTGCTGAAGCCAGTGGGCTTGCGTGGTCACCCCAGAAGGTTCCCACTTCCTCCTACATATCAGCTGCTCCCTGCATGTCTCCTTGTTCCTGCCTTGCTGCAGCCTGGGGAGCAGTTAGTCATTGCCCAAGACCACAGGGCTTGTGGGGCCAAGCCAGTGTCAGTCAGCCCTTTGTACTCTACCCAAGGTGTATGCTCACTGTCCCTCTTTAAATGCATGGGTTCTGACAGTTTCCCACCTGGAGTGCTGCTCTGCCGGAATGACTTTTAAGAACGGGGTGACCGCCCTTCCACATGCTGTGCCACTCACTGTGTGCTCAGGGTGGGGCACAGCAAGTGGGTAGGCGCTCCAAGGCCCCAGGGTTGGTGGCTGGGAGCAATGCAGGTCACATTTGGGCTCCCAGTGCCTGGCCCTGGGTAGGGTGTCACCTGCAATTCTTACTGGTTTCCCAGGGAGTCCAGTACTAAGAGCCTCTTCTGAGGGCCCAAGTTCACCCTGAGGCCAGGTTTGTTGTCTTAGGTTTTTAATTGTGAGGTGTCTGTGCAACGTGAGGAGGTGGCTGAGCTTTGTTGAACCCGTCACCACTCTTTACCCAGCAGCTCCTGCCACCTTGCTCCAAGGCAGCTTCCCGGGCCTGCCTCTCTCTGCGGCCCTCCACCAAGCAGTGATGGGGACAGAGGGGTGCCTGTGAACCCAAGTGCAGCCACTTACTCAGCCACACAGAAGGATCTTGCTTCCCCAAGACAAGATGCCCTCCAGGAGCAAAGTGGCTTTTCTGGCACAGGCGCTGGCAGGATGTGCTCGGTGCACATTTACTTGGTGATCAAGCAGCTCAGCAGTGACTGTGGTAGGAAGGGCTGTGGCTTTGTTCAGGACGGCAGTGACCAGCTGTCATCCCTTCTCCTGAAGTCCCCCTAGAAACACATCCTGCCCAGCTCCCTTGCTCCAAGCCTGTCCGGTGGCCAACCGGCTGAAGCGTCTGCTTAATTCCTCTAATACCTCCCATGGATATGCTGGCAAATCAGTCAGAACTGGTTCACAGCTTCTCCCTCTTTGTGAGCCTGTCTTCTGTCTCCCTTAGGACACCTGGACTCTCATTTGGCCTTCAGTTGCTGGATGTCAAGACGGTCTCTCTTCCCCCATAAATACTAACTGCTGTTACTTGGCCCTGGTAAATGAGGGGGCTGGTAGGATGGGCGGGAGCCTGAAGGACCCCTGGGTCAGCCTGGGGAGGGGCCTTGGGCCTAGGACACGGCTGCCATGGCCACACCAGGACCTCGGCAGACATGCCCATCTCCTGGGCTGCTCAGGCTCTCACAGCTTCACCAGCGACACAGTGGTGACGGGTTTGAGGTTCTATCTCTGGGAAAGCTGACACCGAGACTCAGTTAAGTCTTGGTTTATGAAGTGGGGCTTAGCATGGCGGACTCCATTTTGGGGCTATTGTCTTGTTTTTAACCATTGGGAGGCAAAGTTCAAAGGCGAAAGTCGGTGAAAAGTATGCCTGACCCCCTCCTTCCCTACTTCTCTGCCTCTTCTGGATTCTTGTAGAACGGTGTCCCTGGGGCTGCGGGCTGGCCTCGCGGGTCAGCTGTAGACCCTCTGAAGCAGGTGTTGGGAGGCCTCGCCCACCCTGGGCCGGAGTCTGTGACTATTGCTCTGGCTTTATTCAAACATGCTGAAACACTCCACCATAATTGCCAGTGCGCCCTGTGGCCAGCAGCACCTGTGGGCCGGATGGAAGTACAGGCCTTAGGCCCCACCCTGGTCCATGGTCAGAGCCTAGAACCCAAGCTCTGACAAACCTCAGCCCCGGCTCTGCAGATGCACTCACAGGTCGCAGCCTGCCTGCCGGGGTCCCAGTCCAGGTCTGGTATAGTCCTGCTGGTGTCTGAATATCTCTTTCAAATTAAACCCAAACCAGGGATGCAGGTTACATATTACAAAGGAAATAATAAATCTTATAGCTCAATTATCTGAAGATAAGTATCCGGCCAACTGACCCTCTGGCCTGAGACTATCCAATCTGTGGTGGAAGAATGTTCACTCAACCCCAATGGCTGACCTCATCCTAAACTCCTGTCTCTAAATCGTGTGCTGTTAAAAACAGCAGCACTTGGAAACAAAAGAGGAATCATTAAAAGGCACAAAGCGAGTAACTGAGGTGCTGACAGTGATCCATACTTCTGTTTCTTGTTATGCTTTCCAGAAGAGGAAGTGGATGGCATTGGTGGCCTTGGGCTGGACTATGAGTGGTTGGCAGGGCACTCAGTGCATAACCTTCCCATGGCCGCACCAATAGACAACAGGCCCAGGGCCTTGAGCATCCTGCCTGATCAATGGCTGGCACGAGAGAGGGGCAATCGGGCAATCAGGCAATCTCACCAACAGCCACATGTGTGGGAGCTGCCCCTGAGCCTCACCCCTGAAGCCCTGTGACACCAACCAGAGTGGCCAGGGGGCCAGAGCCCACCCTGCCAAGGGTCTCCTCCCCTGACCAAGGGGTGAGGTCTGTCATGGTGCAAGTGGCCGAATGAGGTCCTTGAAAGGGCCTCCTGTAGCCAAAGCAATAAACTCAAATCAATTCTCAAACCAGTGCCCCCTGGGCCACTGCAGAAATGGGTGCCTTAACGATCTGAGAGACGAAAGGACAGGTGGACTCCACCTCTGACCAACCTTGCCTGCTGGGTCAGCGTGAAAGGCACGGTGCTGGGTGTGGGGGAGTCAACACATACCCGGGGGTGGACCTGCTCACCCTCCAACTGTACTTCTGCAGCTTCGGAGGGCCTCTCCACAGAAAGGGGGGCTTGGGCCACCTGGGGGTTCACCTCTCAGGCCCTCCCCCTTAGGGCACAGCTGCAGCCTCCATCATCCATGCTGCTTTCATGTGGCCCCATGTCTTGTCACCTCTGACTGTTCATGCTGCCTCTCGCCACAGAAGTGGTGAGCTGTCTAATCTAGAAAAGACCCTTTGTCTCCTCACTGGCTTCCACACCCTCCAGGCCCTGCCTTGTGCTTGACCCTTGGCAGCTGTAGTGACTGTGTCCAGGGCAGGTTCGGCCACTTGACAGGAGGGTCCTGGGCCAGACAAGGGGGAATGTACAACAAAGAACCACAGGAGGATGCGGTCAGGGTGCCCAGCGGGTGCTGGGGGCAGACATGGGACTGGACTGTCTTTGCACTGCATTGAGGGAGACAGATGCAGGTCTGAAGAGGAGGGTATTGGTGTGAGGGGTGCCATCCCATGGCCATGAACCGCGCTGGGGAGAGCGTGGCCTGCGTGCCTGGCACAGAGCGTCCTGGACCCACCTACCGGTCACTTCCCATCCATAGACTAACGGGGGAGGACACACTTGGCAGTGAGACGACCCCACATGGCCCTTGGCCTGTAAGGACAGGTGAAGCAGAAGCCTCTAAAACTGCCTCTCATAGAAATAATAGACCAAAGACATCACCACATGGGGGGCACAGACCAGTGTACAGGTAAGAGTGAAGAGGTGGCCGTGTCCATTGCCCCACGGAAACCACAACTGGCTGCTGCACAATGGAAGCACGGGATCCTGCATCCTTCCTTTTCTGGGTCTCACCACTCATAGTTTCAGTTACCTGCAGTCGACTATGGTCAGAAATCATTAAACGGAAAATTCCAGAAATAAAAAATTAATGCATTTTTAAATGTGTGCCATTCTGAGTAGTGTGAGGGAAACCTCCCGCCCAGAACGTGGCTGACCCGTTGTCCAGGGTGTCCATGCCTATGTGCAGGACAGGATGATACTGAGAGACAGCACCCACATACCCTACTACAGCAGACTGTCACAATCATCCTCTTTGAGCATCAGTTATTCCTGTTACTCTCCTACTGTGTGCTGAGTTCTACGATAACCTTGATCACAGGTATGCATGTGTAGGAGAAAGCAAAGTATACGTAGGGTTCAGTACTGCCCAGTCTCAGGCGTCCACGAGGGGTCTTTGGACAAGGGGCAACCACTATCCTAGCAGAAGACACTGGGCAACTGTAAATGCCACCAAGAGCAGCCCCAGGCATGATAGTGGCCTTGCCCGAGCTGCATGGGACGGCTTCCCCCTGGCACCAGCAGCAGTCATCAGTGGCCTGGACTTTGCAGCCCTGGCCTGGGTGGAACTCTCTCTCCCTCCAGTTATGGCCAAGGAGAGGGGCCCCGAGAGCAAGTCTGGGTAAGGGAGAAAAATCTCAGAGGATCCTCGGCAGTAGACCAACCAAGGGTACAGAACTGCATTCAGATGCCACACAGTGATGCCACCTCCATTTAGGACGTAAGGTCTGGGTGATGTAGGGAGGTAGCCAGAAAACTAAAATGTCATCTCAGCTACACTCAGAGACTGCATTGTGCTGGTCAGCCCTGCAGCTGCCAGGGAGGACACCTGCGGAACAAAGGAATATTCCTGCTGGGATTGTTAACAAGCCATTCCCCACACCAGGGAAGGGGAAACGGAATCCTTAAGTGGTGCCCTGCACAAAATAAAATCATTCATCCCTTCAGCTAAAACCATGGAGAACCCAAGGATTAAAGGCTGGGAACAGCCAGGAGGCAGTTCACGCTAGGCATTCTTACCTTTTCCCGCTATACACTCTCCCCCTCCCCTTCCTACTGTGTGTCCACATCAAAGATGGGTAAGCAAAGTTTTTTTCTTTTTTAAGCAAAGTCTTTAAATGTAGCTCACGAACACTAAGAATGACATATACACTGAATTCCCCAACACTCAGTCCCTTTCACTGTCTTCGTCTTAGGTTTTCTCACTCCCTGCCTGAGAGGAGACCACGCTGTCTGTGGAGTGTCACCCCTTTTCTAATAAACTCCCCGTTTGCCTCTAATGTTGGCGCGTGTGTTGAATTCTGCACTCTCCACCAAAGGACCCTCTTCCCTTGGCACAGGGATTGTCTCCCCCACTCAAGAATCTGCCCTGTCCCGCACCCTGGGGACTACTGTTCACCTCTGACACTCCACCTCCCACCCCGGACAGACCAAGCAGGAGACCTGGAAGACACAGGAAGGGTACTTCTGTGAGCCTCAGCCCAAAACACCATCCTCCCATACCCCACCCAGCCCAGGCCTACCCACCCTCAGCATCTTTATTTAACTAGAACCCACTGTCCCGATCCTGGTCACTGCAGGGGAAGTCTGCTCCCTCCTACATAAAACTGAGGGGACCTCCAGCCTCTTCCTCGTCCCCTCCCCCACAGCCAGTGTCCCAGGAGTCCTGACCCTCAGCCCTTTAGCCCCAGCCTGGGCTACCTTTCAGCTGCCCTTGGCAGTAACGTGAGCCCAGCAGACACGGGAGGTCCCCAGAGCCACCCGACTCCTTCTAAAAGGACATTCTAACCTTCCTCCTGAGATGGCTCCTGGCTCAGTCTCAGGCCTGAGTGACCATTCAGGTAGCTGGGTCACGAGTTATGATGGCCAGAGCAGCCTCTGGTTCTAACTTGCTCAGGTCTCTTCTACATATGAGCTTTCTCCGTCACCTGTGGACAGGTACTTGCACCCCTCCCCACACCGATCACTGTGCCACGTTCTGATGTCAGAATGACATATGCCCCCTTCATTGTTTTTCTTTGTCAAAAATGTTTTGGCTGCTCTTGCACACATTTTTTTTCACCTGAACGAAACTGAGAATGGGTGGGGCACGTCACCAAACACTGTTAATGTCTCTTCCTGGGATGACTGCATTGTTCTACTCCACAGGTGCTCCCAAGTGTATGGACCCAGCCCTATATTTAAAATAATTACGTCCCTTCCTTTGCCATGGTTACAAACCACAATGTGGTGAAACCCTTGTAATTGAATCTTTTGCTGATTTTTAGAATTATTTCCTTATTATGGACTTCTAGATAGTGAATTGCTGGGTTAAAGTTATTGATATTTTTCTTGCTGAGGCGTTTTCCCAGTTCATACTGTCCCCTGTACTTCTTTCGCATTTCATGACACTGACGTTTTGGCTGTTGGGAGGGCAGTGTATGAATAGCCTCCCACCCCTTGAGTGCAAAGCAAGCCTTCTGTCCCCAGAGAACCATACTATTACCCACAGTGATGAATGCCTGACAACACATGCCTCCCGTGATGCTTTCCATGCCCTATGTCATTGCCCACCATCCTCTAATATCACCTGGGAGTATCTCCCAAATCCTCGTGTATAGTCTGTTTCTGGGGGCCCTAAGCGAAGACAGTGCACCACAAACTAAGGATTCATTTGAGCACATTAACAATACTGACCAGATGCCATGAAGTCTCACCGTATTTCAAAAGATTGGAATCATATAAAACATGTTTCCAACCAATTACAACTCGACAAGATAGCTAAAAAAATCGTCATGTTTAGAAATTAAGAAATACAATTTCAACTCTCTAATCTGGGAATCAGTGAAAAAAGAAAAATAGCAAGCCATGCTCTGTGGGACATGTGGGTGCAAATATTTAAAAAAGCTAAAACAGTGAGCTAAATGTTCATGTCAAAAAGGCAGAAAACAAAATGAAATCTGAAGAAAAACAGTAACGAATCAGAGAACTAAGATAAAAACACCCACAACACAGAGCGCCAACAAAACCAGAGCAGATGCTGCAATAAGAGTAATAAAGTCGATAAAGCCCTGTTGAAACTGAGGAAGGACAAAGGAAGAGGGTACAAGCAAGCAACACCAGGAACGCAGAAGGGGCTTTCTCTAGATTCTACAGATCTTAATCGTGGTATTCTCAACAAATTTATGAAAATGTGAAAATTCAGATCATGGGAAAAACTCTTAGGAAAATACAACTTACCAACACAGACACAGGAATGGACATTAGGAAGTCTTTGTGATAAAATTGAGTGAAAATTCCTCATGGCCAAATGCTGTCGTGAGGTGCTGTCCCTGGTTTGGACTTGCCTCCACCAGCAGTGTACTCTCAGGCACCAAACCTCACACAGGGAGCTAGCCCAGCCATCAAGTGGGGCCTGGGCCCGGTGTTTTCTCATCACACTTCAGAACCTGCCGGGCAAGGTAGGGCTGACTGAAGACACAGAAGCCCGAGGGCACACTGCGCAGACCAGGGAACCTGGCCGGGGACAAGAGCCGCCAAGACCCCCAGCCTTCTAGGAACCACAGGCCTGACCTGCGCTGTCCCCAGCTGACATTTGGACTTCCACCTTACTGCCATGTGTCTGACTGCTGTCTTAGTCTCAAAGTCCACCCCCGATCCCGCCCCAGGGCAGACTCCAGCTCAGATGGCCAGCCCAGTCAGGACTGACCGGTCACTTCCAACTTTCAGAGGTTTGGAGTCTCTTCTGGGGGAGTGGCTGGTCTAAACGGAGGACCTCCCGCAGACCTGCCCCTGCTGGAGCCTGTACACACCAGCTGTGATACAGAACCCGTCACTTGCCGAGGGACAGGAAGAAGCCACCGCCCAGGCTGACTGCACACTTCTGTATGCTGAGCACAGCGCATCCAATCTCTCTGCTCAGGGCAGGAGACATTGGACCCCTGAGCAGGTAGAGTGCTAGATGGCACCCACGAAAACAGCCCTCAGTGACAGATTAAAAGCTGCCCCCCGGAAGGCTGACTGAGGGGTGTCCTGTGTAGGCTCCCAGAAGTCTCAGTGGGACTGGGCCCCAAATGCCCCATATATTGCTCAATTGGCTCTGAATTCGGGAAGAAAAGCGGTGTGTTTTATTGTTCCCAAAGCCTCAAGGAAACACCTGCAGACTTCGCAAGTCCTGGCATGGCAGGGAAGAAGGGCTTATCCCATGTCCACGCAGCAAGGGGATAGGAAATGGCTGTTGACAGAGTTAACAGGATAGAAGGATGGTCTTAGCACTGGAGACGGGCACGTCCTCAGAATATTTGGTGATTCTGGGGCACAGAGGAGAGGCTTCTGTCCAGGCCAGCTCCCAGGACCCTCGAGGCCAAAGGCAGGACTCAATGCCTGGGATTCCGCGTCTTTATTTATTGTGAGTTCTGACATCCAGAGGCCAAGCCCACGTCTGGGGCCCTCAGGATGGCATCTGGCCACTCCTGAGGGTTGGGAGCATCAAGCGCCAGTCACTCCTGCCCAGTATGCTATAGTCCGAAGTATCCTCAGATGCCAGGAAGTGGCTCTGTCTGTGGGAAAAGCACATCGACACCTACCAGCCTGTTCTGTGCCCAGGACCACCAGGGGGCTGTGGACTCAGCAGAGGCTGCCCTTAATGCACACCCTCTAGGGAAACAGTGTCCGGTGACAGCCTTGGCCATCTGTCACGTAAACATGGGACACAGTGGACTGTCACCAGCAGCTCTGCTGTGTACTGAGAACTTGCTGTGTGCCAGCCACTGCACAGGTACCAGGAACCAGCAACGGATGCAAAAAGCACACCTCCGCCTCTAAGGAGGGGCGGGCAATACACAAACAAAAATATGTCACCTGACGACATCTATGAAGAAAGCTGTCAGAGAGAAATGCGAGTGTCTTGGTGATACTTTGTTGCTACGTGACCAGGAGGTGTCAGCATATCATGTTCTGTGAGATGGGAACATGGGGAGGAGCAACTGGCCCTAAGGTGGGAAGGTAGGGTCTTTGCTGTTCAGATGCCAAAGGCCTTAAAGGAAAGAAACATTATCAGCACGATGGGGAACCAGTGTGACTAGCACATGGTCACTGCTGAATGTTTCCTGGGGAGGATGGAGAGTCCTTACCACTGGTGGCTCTCGGGTCTGAGCCTTCACTTATCCCTGCCTCATGACACACGACTACAGGTCCTGGCGACAGGACCTCTGAAGCAAGCAATGGGAGGGCAGCAGTTACAGGGCGGTGACACATAAGCCATGGTGAGAGAGCTCAGGGACTGTGAAGCCTGGGCAGGGCAGGGGCATCGGGGAGGTTTTCTGAGAAAGATGACAGCTAAGCTGGACAAGGAGTCAGCCAGAAGAACCAGTCCAGGTGAAAAGAAACAGTTGGATAAAAGCCTGGCAGCTGGGGACTCGGGACTTGAGGCGAGGAGGGGAGAGGGGGCCGTAGGAGCTGAGACTGGGCCTGTGGAACACGTCAGATTTCCTTGGAGACTCTCAGGGACCGTCACAGAGAACCAGTGGGTTGGAAGGGGCAAGAGAAGCAGGGAGGCCCAAGAGAAGATGGGGCTGTAGGAACAGGCAAGGCTGACAACAGGGTGCCACAGGGGCTGGTGTAGAGCCGACCTTTGCCTTTACAGCCATATCCACGAAAAACTAAGACCCTTAACTCATGGTCACCCTCTGCCACCAGGCTAAGGGGCAACTCCAGAGGACAGGTGACAATGAGGGAGGGGCTGACAGGTCGCCTGGGGAGAACCAAGCACCATTGCCAAGCCTGGGGTTTTGTTCAGAGTGGACGGGAAACCACTGAGTGCCAAGCAAAGAAGTGGTATCATTAGTCTCAGTCCTTAATGCTCTCCCACCACTGTAAGTAGGAGGCTTTAGCACAGGGACTCAGGAGGCCGCGGGTGGGGAGGTGGGCCTGAGAGTGACCCCAGGTCTCTACCTGCACAGTGGGTGGGCCTGGTGGTGGCACCTGCTCCGCACACTGAAGAAAGCGGCGCACCTGCTCTACACAGTTGTTGGTGGCTGCCTCGTTCTGTCGGAGACACTCCTCGAAGGCCTCGAACGGCTCTGCACAGGCCTGGCGGATCCGACGGATGATGGGGCTAAAGAGAGGGCACCACGGGCATCTAGGCTCTGCTGAGCAGCTCGTACAAGCCCTATCCGCTCCCTACAGTCCTCCCACACCCCCGCACTGCCCACCCCGCACTGTCTCCTATATTGCCCACTACCTGCAGTGCATTGAGCAGGTGCCGCAGCCAGGCCCACCCGCCTTGCAGGGAGACCTGGGAGACATGGCCCTCAGCCATGCCCTCCCCCGCACTGTCCTCCCCCGCACTGTCCTGCACTCACTGGGAGGACGTGCACCGAGCAATGCTCATCTTGAGGTGGTGACAGTCCCGTTGCCAGGACTCAGGCTTGGCCGCCACACACTGGCCATACTGGTCCAGCTCCCGGCTGCAGTGGCGGGCAGTGACCTCCAGGGCTGCCTGCCTGCAGGGCACGGAGGGGAAGGAAGTTATGACCGGGTGGGATGAGGGAGGTAGGGGGATCCTTAAACAGGTATACGAAAATCTGGGGTCCTGGCAGAGGGCTATGGAGCGCGGTCATCCTCACCCACCCCACCTCCCGCAGGGTCTTAGAAGCAGGACCTAGAGTTGAGAGGAGGGGGTGGATGAAGGGATGGACGGGGCGGGGGCAGGAGCCGCAGGTGCGTGTAGGAATCCAAGAGGTGGGGTCTGGGGTCCCAGGGAGGATCTCCTGACTAGTCTTAGAGCGGAGATCTGAGAATGAGGCCCTGGTGGGTCACGATGTGGAAGAGTGAGTGGCCCTACAGCTGAGTTTTGGGGACAGATCTGGAATGAGTCCATGGGCTTGTCCCTAAGGCCTGGGGTCCGGGACACATCCCGAAGGGAAGGTGGAGTGACCCGGGGGGCGGAACGTGGAGTTCCAAGGCTGGGCCTGGAATCCTGGGGGCGGCTTGGGTGTCAGTGGACCTTAAAGTTTTCATTTCTCACGGGGGAGCGGGTCTGGACATGCGGGGATGGGGATCAACAAGAACAGATGCGACCCCTCCTCCTGGGTCCCGGCCTAGGTCCGGGTCACCGGAGAGAAGGCGTGTGCGGCAAGCGCTGGGCATGCGCCCCCGCTACTCACATGATGAGGCCGTTGCCGAGGAGTCAGTCAGGGAGGTGCGCCCGCCTTTTCCGGTGTTAGATTGTCATGGAGCCTCCCAGCTCAGCCCTCCTACCTCGTTTTTTCCCGTCAGTCGCACAGCGGACAAACGACCAAACCATCATGGCGGCGTCCTGACTCTCCTTCCGCCCCGATCTGCAATGGCGACGCCATGCTGTACTTCCGGCCCCCACTTGCAACGGCTGCGCCCCGCTAGCCACTTCCAACCGTAGCCTGTAATGGCGGTGCCTGGACAGGAACATCCGGCCCGTCTGGCTCGGTAGCCTTATTCTATTTCCGGCTTGCTCTGGCGATCCCCACACTTCACAGGAAATAATGGGAAGTACGGCAGTGCCTCGACACGAAGGCGAGCGCGGGCACAGTAACACACGCTCCATCACCCGACTGTAGCTAGTGGCGCGCGTCTATCCTTTGCTGCGGCCCCTCTACATTTGCCTCTCAAGTCTTGGCTGGGGGCCCTGCTGCCGTCTGCTGTACGAATGCACTCGCCGTCCTTGCGGCGGACGCTGGCTCTTGCGCGTGCGCGGAGCCAGCCGGAAGGGGCGTCACCCCAGAGCCGTGTCCTAGTTTGCGTTACCCAGGCACGCCCCCTAGCGGAAGCCTAGAAACCGGGGACGGGAATTTTCATCCAGGCTCCTCTGCGTTGCCTCCTGGTGTGGTATTAATCTGCGGTAAGGCTGGGTCCGGGCTGCCCCGCGGTGGGAGGCGGGGCGTGAGTGTTCCGGGTCGGAGCGGGCACCGGTACCGCAGCGAGCATGCAAAAACCCTGGCCAAACTAACCCAAGTGCAGTTGTCGCAGCGTTCCAGACAGAGCTGCTTGAGGGCCACTGACACCTGGAGCCTCTGCGTGCCTGTCTGTGAAATGGGTGTGACAATGACACTTTTCCCTGGGGCACAGAGCCGGGTCTGTGCAGCTGTCCCTGAGCGCAACACCTGAGCCGGCCGCGGAGATAGGTTTGGAGACACATGCACGGAAGTCCTTTCACCCAAGGCCCCTGCCTTCTCCTTCCTGCAAAACCTTTCAAGTGTCTTTTGGGTGGGAGGAAGGGATAAGGGACATGGGACTTCGTGGCATCGAATGTAGACCGAGTCTTCAGCCGTCCCTCTCCTGGGACAAGGAAGTCAACCTGCCCCAGGCCCTGTCCCCGAATTGCATCCCCAAGTCCAGGTACGTCACATGGGTTCCCACAGGAAGTGGCTCACAGGGCTGGGCTTGTAAGTAGGCACCATGAAGTCCCTAGAATGGGAACACTGCCCTTGGGAAGGATGACATGCGAGCCCGACTTCTGGTTGCCTTTTGGCCTTTACACTCTGGGGGTCAGGTGTCTAGGTGATGTGGGGTTGAGGGTCCTGTGTGTCCAGGAAGAAGGCAGACAAGCCACTTAGAAGATAAGCAAAAGAGTCAGTCACTGCCCAGATGCTGATAGCCCATGAGACGTCCAACATCATCAGCCATCAGGGAAATACCACTATCAAGTGCAGGTCAGGATAGTGGGGTGGACAATGGCACAGCCACTGGGAAAAGTTTGCTGGTTTCTTTTAAAACTAAACTCGGCAAGTTTATTCCTGGCCATTTGTCCCAGAGAAATGAAAATGTCCTTTCACAGAAAAATTGTTCATGAATGTTCAGAGCAGCTCTATTTGTAGCCACCAAAACAGGGAACCACAATGTGCTTCTGCAGGTGGCTGGTTGAACACTGCTACACCCACACATGGAGGACAAGCAGCTGCAAAAAGGAACCAATGCCTGATATACACAATGGCCTGGATGCACTGCAGGGAATTATGTCACATGGACAAGGCATCTCAAAGGTTACAAACTATGATTCTATTTATATAATACTCTTGGAATGACAAAATTACAGCAATGGAGGGCAGACTCATGGTTGCCAGGGGTTAAAGATTGGGTGCAGATAGATATAAGGGATCACCAGCACATGGCAGCCCGTGGAGACGGAACAGCTGTCTTGTGTTGGTGACAACAGTGAACAGATCCCCCTACTTGAGAACATGTGAAACTGATGAGGAGTCAGCTCTGTAACCTGTCCCAATATCAGTCTCTGTTGTGAATCTGTAATTTAAAATAAAAGCTAAAAAATTTTGTTTTTACTATTTTTAGTGCTGCTGAAAAATACTGGGAGAACCTGGACAGACAGCTGTGGGGCTGAAGCGTGAGGACTGGGGTGGGATGGGGCAGTCCAGATTGGGTTCTGACGGGGATATCAGCCGAGAGAGTCAAGGTGTTTTTCCTTGTTTTTTTCAAGAGTTTCAAGAAACAAAGCCAGGATACACCTGGGATACTTTTTCTATCTAGCCTTATCTGCCTATACTTAGTGACAGACACCTAAACCCAAACTAAGAAAAGAGTAATCTTAGGAAAGTTCTTCACAACAAAGAGCATCTGATACTCACACAAGTATATGCAATGCTGTGAGAGCTAAGAATGGAACAGCCCAGACATCCCACTGGACTGCAAGGTGCAGCGGAACACAGAAGAAACAGCCACTGGTTTTGAGAGACTGTGTGAAAAAATAATGTAAAATATCTCAATACGTTTTAATATTTACTACATGCTCAAATGGTATTTTATATTTATAATAGCTATATTAAATAGCTATAATACCTACATTATAGTAGCTATATTAATTGGTTCCTGAGAAATAATTAACGTTATTTCTCAGATAAACCACCTAAATGTCCCTCAAGAGGGAAATGGATAAAAAATGTATTACATACGTATGATGGATTATTCAGCCTAAAAAATGAGACCCACATGGATAAGCCTTGAGGACACTATGCTGTAACAAGTCAGTCACATCAGCATCTAAAATAGTCAAACTCAGCAGAATGGAAGAGTGGCAGCCAGGGGCTGGGGACGGGAGCACAGTGACCTGCTGTTCATGGGTGTGAAGTTCTCATACAGGGCAAGTGTGCACAGATCTGCTTGCAGCGTGGTACCTGTGACAGCGCTGCTCTGTCCACCTATGAGTTCCCTAAGAGAGCAGACGTCAGTTTCACACACATTCGCCAAAGGGGCAGGGACACAGGTTTTTGGAGGTGGTGTTTACTCTCCCAATGGCGGGAATTATGTGCATTAAACATGTGCAGCGTTTTGTACCAATTACTTCAATAAAGCTGTTGAAAATATTGTCTTACTTTTACTTTAAGGTAGATGTAAGAAAATACAAAATCACACATGGCTTGTGTGACGTTTGTACTGGACCGCTCTGCTCTCGATGATGGTGACAGCCACAGCCTGCTGAAAGCGACAAACACCCAGGGTCGGACTATTTCCCATACACCTTCCTTGTTCTAGAAGGGTCCCTATGGGACATGGGAACCTTACGAGTGGAACTCAGCCTTGGCAGTCCCCACTCCAGAGGCCAGGCCTGGTCAGAGCACAAACCACCTGAGGACTTTGCAGCAACCTAGACATGCATCCGGGGGGTTCCCTTTCATTCTGACCTGGCAGCTCGCTGACCAAAAGGCACACCTGGTCAGACAACATCCAGCTTCACTTTGATGTTCATAGCCGCCAGTTCCGCTACAAAGTATCGGAAGACATAGGGCACAGACACAGTGTCGATGCTGTCACTGCGCTGACACACAGTGCAGCTGTACTTCCTGTTGCGCATGGCTGACCAGGCGGGGGGTGGCTTCTCCAGTAGCGGAGACAGCAGACTGCCACACCTGACACACACGTGGGCCACCGAGCGGTCGGAGCAGTTGAAGAGGCGGTCATGGAGCAAGAAGGACGTCCCGTGGGCCAAAAGGGCATCTCGCTCCATCTCCCCGAAGCGGATCCCACCCTGCACATTCCGGCCTCCGACAGGCTGGTTGGTGGCCCTGTCCCTGGCCCCGGTGGTTCTGACCTGGAACTTGTCAGAGACCATGTGGCGTAAGCGCTGGTAGTAAACCACACCTATGAAGATGTCTGCCTCCAGCTCCAACCCGCTGACGCCGCTGTACAGCCTCTCAGTGCCGTAGAAGGCATAGCCGGCAGCCTTCAGCATGTCGCCGAAGTGCCCCAGGGCTGAGTTCTCCTCTGAGAAAGTGAAGGGTGTGGCATCCTGGCAGAGCCCATGCAGGGCTGCCGACTTGCCGGCCATGCTCTCAATCAGCATGCCAATGGTCATGCGCGACGGGAACCCGTGAGGGTTGAACAGGATGTCGGGGACCATCCCACTCTCAGTAAAGGGCATGTCCTCTGCCGGCCACAGTCTGCTCAGGATGCCCTTCTGCCCATGGCGGCTGGCGAACTTGTCTCCGATGGTCGGGTTCCGGGGTACCCTCACTGTGATACAGACACACTTGAATTTCCCCGTGCCGGCGTCATTACTGCACACTTTGATGTTGTCCACGATGCAGCTCTCCTTGCTCCTAGAAAACATGGGAGTGACATTCGGATGGTCAGTTCCTCACATGGGTGTGTGCAATACGGGCTGAGCTCTGTTTTCCAGTCTGAACAGAGCTAGCATCCCTGACAGTGCCCAGAAGTGACGGCGCTGGCTCCGTTCACCACAGAACTAAAATAGTATTTTCAATAAGAGCCCTGATGAAGCCAACGTGTTGTCTAGGAAACCTTCCCACACCACTGCTACGGGGAAGACCAAGTTTGACTAACAGTTTTAAAATAAACTGGGCCTTCCATTAGCTGTAAGAGTGACAAGTAGAAAATCAAAGGTGGGACGACAGACAACACGTGGTCTCACCCGGGAAAAGCACACTCAATCACCACAGAGTCACTAACAAGTGCCACTTGTTCCCCTAAATGCCCTGCCAGACTCCTGCGACTCACGTGTAGAGGACCACGGCGCCGTCCCCACTGTGCAGGCTCACGTAGCTGAAGTACGGGTCACCATAGCGGAGCCACGCGCCCACAAACGGCAGCCCGTCACTGTCCAGCTTCTGTGCCGTGCGCGGGTCCCCGGGCTTGACTCCAAACACCAGGCTGTCATCCCCCTGCTTGACTTTTTCTGTGAGGTCTATGAACTCGGACTTGTAGACACTGCCGTGGGCAAAGCCCCGCTCCCAGGAAGCCTTGCTCACAACCTGTGGGGTCACAGGGCCGTTAATCTATAGGCCGGGTGCCAAGGGAGAGCTTTCAGAGCAGATGGGTCATCAGAGCAGATGGGTCATCAGTACGCTGGGCGTTGGATGGCCGATCAGCTTTCGATTCAGGGCCCGCACTCCTCACCACCCGGGTTGACTACCGAAACCCACCTCCAAACGCCTTAAACTCTGACTATGCACGCACGCTGAAGGCGGAAATACCCAGGTGCCCTGCCCGGATGCGTCTCAGCCCCGCCTGGAAATGCGCAGGGCTCATGCATGCCCCAACATCTAGCGCCCATGCGCAGCGCCGCGGCTGTGACTGGGACGTGGAAGGGCCACGTGACATTTGGCCGCGTGGTGACCTGCAGGGAGCTGCTCTCGGTGCAGAGCTCACCATGGCATCTTCCATGTCGTAGCCGGTGTAGGAAATCACAGCGACGATGGCGTTGGTACCAATCGGGTAGTTGTCCATGTCGTAGTGATCGTACATACGTGGCCTCACCAGGGGGCTCTGCGGGGTCTGCAGGCGGTACAGCTTGTTATCTGACCGGTCCCGGTACGTCAGGAGAGGGAAGCCCATGGTCTGCTTGCCTACAACGGGGAAAGCGCCTCAGCATGTCTTCAGCGTGAAGGTGGAGGTGAGAGGCACAACTGGAAACTACTAGATATGTATGCGCCACAGGGGAGGCAGAGACCCATCCTGGGCTGCCTGCAGCGTGACAACAAAGCGGGCCTGCCCAGGTCGGCAGTACCCAGATGCAAAAAGGAAAGGGGATGTAAAGAAAGGGTATAGGATATCACTGCTGGGAGAGAGGGGTAGGGGGGCCAGTAACCATATCTGATCGCTTTCTCACAGGTACACAGGGCAAAAGATCAGCATTTGTTAACTCTGGACACAAATGGTAGGCAGGACTCTACCATTTACAGAGAATCACTTCAAGAAAAATGATTCTAGGACATGGTTCTGTAGTGTAGCAGTTAGCACATCTGCTTTACAC
>NW_011889104.1:1146676-1151649 GCF_000151845.1 Pteropus vampyrus | reverse complement strand
TATGTGAGACACAACTGAAATCTCAGGAGAGGAAATGGGGCAGAAGTGTTATTTTTAGAAATGGCAGAAAACTTTATACACGTTTTATTAAAAACTTTTTAAAAACAGATTTAAGAAGACCAGTAAACTCCAAGCAAGATAAACACGACATCACATTTGGACACACCAGTCAACCTGCTGCTAACCAAGAATAAAGAAAAAAATCTTAAGGACAGAGGAAAAGTAACACTGCATACAAGGAAACAACCTGGTAACCACTAACTTCTAATGAGAAACAAGAGCCCAAGAGGATACAGCTAATATCTTTCAAGGGCAGGAAAAAAACCCTGGTATATTAGAATTATATATCCAGTTCAAGTGAAGAGAAAATAAAAGATATTTCAGAGAAATAAAAACTCAGAGAATTTGTAGCCACCAACCTGCAACTGAAACAAATGCTGAAGAAAGTTTTCAGGCTGAACGGAAATAAGCTCCCTGAAAACTGAAGCATCAAGCAGGAGTGAACAGCACTGGTGACAATGTCGTGGATGCTTATAGTCATCATGAATGGAACCACAAGACTGCAGACAAACCCAAGTCACTGAGAGTTCTACAACATAAATTACCTGTTTCTTCAAAAATGTCAAGACAGAGAAAGGCTAAGAATTTGTTCTAACAAAGGAGACGAAAGAGACACAACAACTAAATATAGTGTGTGTAACCCTGGACTAGGTGCTGCACAGACAAAAACTGCCATTAACATATTTTGGGTACAGATGGTCAACATTTGAATAAGGACTATAAAATGGTCTGATAATATTCATGTTAAACTTCCTGATTTTAATAACAACTGTCTCTGGTTAGCCAGGTGACCAGACCTGTCAGGAAACACACAGTGAACTCCCTAAGGGAAAACGGGGTACAGGCCTGCACCTGACCTTCCAATGGAAGACAGTACAAGAGGGCAAAACATGAACAGAACCAGGTCAAGGGTTTATGGGAGTTCTCTGCCCGGTCCTGCGACTTCTCTGAGCTGGGAAGGACCCACAGACAGACAAGCCAGCAGCACTAGGGGTAGGGGCACCGCCCCATGCTCACCCATCTGGCACTGGTACATGTTCCGCGGGCTCTGGTTGTGGTCCGAGAAGGGGATGAAGTTGGCGATCACGCTGAGCAGGCTGTGAGGGAACAGCTCCTGGTGCGTGGTCACCCCCACCACCACCTCAGCCTCGAACACAGCAATGTTCAGGAAGACCTGCGGGGGTGAGGCATTACATGCTCTTGGGGCTCAGCGCGACTTGCAGAAAGCCACTGGAAGTCTGCGGCTGGCGACCTCCACCCCCACATTCCACCCCCGCCTACCCGGGCCAGAGTGTGACCCGGACAGAGGCAGGGGCGTCCGTGTTGCACAAGGCCCAGTCTGCAACTTCGAGGGCAGTGAGTGGGTGGGGGGTGATGGCACAGGAGCCTGGGGCAGGGAGGTCACCCCGACTCCTCTGGCAGCGCAGTGGGTGGGGACAAACTGCCCTCAGCCAGGGGAGCAGTGAGTCTTGGCTTCTGTCGAACACCGAGCTGTGCCAAAACCGTGCGGACACTGATAGCCAACGTGCAGACTGGCGCAGACGCGACAGGCCGTCCCATAGCCGCACCTGCTCCATGGTTCCGACCAGCTCCTCGTGGCCTAACTCCACATTCTGCACCGGCCGCACCAGCCTGCAGGGGTTGGTGAAGAGGAACAGCCCCGGGTAAAGGCTCGGCTTCCCTGTCATGGGGATGAGGACCACCTCCATCCATGGAGGGATTCTTTTCTCTCGCAACACCTGTTTCCAAAAAAGAGAGTGGTCAAACCAGACAGAGACGCTTCACACCCGCCCTGCGCGGGAGGTGGCTGTGGACAAGGGGGTCAAACAGGCACAGCAGCATTTTAGGAAACGGGATCATTTACCAGGATAAACCCAGTGCCCTGCCGGTCTGTCTCTCATGGATGCCAGTCGCCCGGAACAAGAGGTGGCCAACCCCTACTTTCTTGGGGTCTCTGACCCCGTCACAGACCAGTAAGGGCTATGAGGACAGAAAAAGGTAACCAAACCTGTGTCTGGAGACAGGATGGGAAATTCTGTCTAAAACATGCTGGATTACTGGTCTTATGCTAAAGTGTATTTAATGAATAGGCCTTCTACCTGGGAATTAAAAACCAAACCAAACAAACAAACAAAAACTTCATTAACTCCTGGGTGATAGAAAAAAATAAAACCAACACCATGGAAATTTAAAGAAAGTAACGAAACTTCATGCCAAACCTTACAAGGATTCACAAACACATTATCAATAGAAATGAAACAATGCAAATAAGTGACCTAAATGCTTAAATCAAAAGTTAAAAAAACAAAATAACACCTCCAAAAAGCACAGGTAAAGAAGTTATGACGAAGATAAAACCTGAAATTAATGAGATACAGTACAAAAAGAGGTTCAAATAAATAAACCAAAATTCTTGGTTCTTAAAAAAAAAACTCCAACAAACCAATACTTAACCTAATCAAGAAGGAAAAAAAAGCGGTGGGGGGAGGCCCACAAATATACTAAGAAATGACAAAGGGGAAAAAACCCCAACGAAACAAAATTTAAAAACCATGATGGGTCTGTTTTGTATATCTCAACGAAACCAAGATGAAATATATAAAATGGAGGTCACCCAACAGACCTCAGCAGAGGTAGAAAGCTTAGAGACAACCGATTTCCACATTAGAAATAGGAGTGTCAAGGCCCAGGGCCAGATAATGTCATGGGAATTCTTACAGACCTGCCACCAGACAGACCACTGCTGTCCAAACTGCACCAGAGCATGGAAAACTAAGGAAACTTGTTCTTTTTTATAAAATGAAGACTTATGTGTTGATTTTTAAAGTCCTAATTATTGATATTTAAGAAAGTATCAGTATTTCTTAAAGAAAATAACACACTGACCAAGTGGGGTTTATTCCAGGAATTTAAGACTTGTTCATCACTATTATTCAAGAATGGTCATTATTAGGGAATTACTATGCCTAATGTCTAGGGGAAAAATCACATAATTTTTCCCAAAGACAGCAATAAATTAAACACAGAATCACTGTACGACCACAATCACACTTCCAGGTGGACGCCCCAAAGAACTGAAAGCAGGGACACTGACAGATACCTGCACACCCACGTTCACAACAGTGTGAGTCACAGCAGCCAAAAGGTGGCAGCAGCCCAAGTGTCCACCGAAGGATGATGAATGAACACAATATGGTCTGTCTATATTTATATACACACACATGATGGAACATTATTCGGCTGTACAAAGGAATGAAGCCCTGACACAAGACACGACATGGATGAACCTTGACAACACTCTGCCGAGTAAAGACAAACATGAAGACAAACATGGTATGGTTCCACTTATGAGGCACCTTGTAAAGTCAAGTTCACGCACAATAAAAGTAGGACGAGGTTGCTGGGAGCTGGGGAGGGCAGACGGGGACTTGCTGTGAATAGGCACAGGGCTTCAGTTTGGGAAAACAGGGAGTTCGAAGGATAGATGGGTGATGGCTGCACAACAATGTGAATGCACCTAAAGCACTGAACTGTGTACCTGGGCACGATTAAAATGGTAGATTATATTACATATATTTACAAAAACAAAACAAACCCCACAGGGACAAGTCCGGAGGGTCAATTTCTGACGCAAGAGGAGCATCAGAACCAACACTTATAGTCGAATCCTCACAAAATAAAACTAGCATCGGTCGGTAATCTCTGCCAATGTGAATAAACAAGCAAGTAAATAAAAGGGAAACGCTCCCTACACAGCACAACCAACACACACAGAACAACTGACGGCCAGGAAACAGCTATCTGGCAGCCGTCACAGCAATAATCAATCAGCAAAGACCATCAATGCAAGAGTCATCATCCCCCAGAGCATTCATCCACTAGGGGTGACAGTTTGATGAGGAAAAGGGCTTTCTCTTAGCTTCCAAATGTCACTCCAGAAATCACTTATTAGAATTTGTAACAAACAGTTCAGTAGACTAAACTAAAGAACACAGTCTCGAGGTGATCAATGCTGACATCACCAGCCACAGGACAAGCCAACATCCCATGGCCCTGAATCTCACTGTGAGGAAGTGACACACAAATTAAGGGACAGTCTTATTACACAGTAACTAAGAGAAGCCAAGATATGGAAGGTGGAGGGACCGTTCCAGATTCAGGGAGGCTGTGTGACACAACTACAAGGAACATGGGATCCTGGACTGGGTCCCAGACCCAGAAAAAAGGCACAACTGTAAAGGCCACCACTGAGACAGTGGCTGTGCTCTGGGTCCGGCCATGGTCCCGGCTAACCTGTTGCCTTAGTTGGTAAGTGCACTGCAGTTGCTAAAGAGAAAAAGTCCTTGTTAAAGAAAATACACTGAAATCTTAATGAAAAGGGGACATGTCTGCACAGTCCCCTCAAATGGCTCAGGAAAAAAAAAATGTATGTATTTATAAAGTGCATACAAATGACAACAATTGGGTGTCAGGGAAATAGAGTTCTCTGTGCTGTCCAAACATCTTTTAAGTGTGAAATTATATCAAAGTACAACAATTTTAAAAACTCAAAACTAAACAAATTAGAACAGAGCACGAGAACAGTCCATCCCTCTGCCAAAGAGCCTTCTGACACCACAGCTGCTGTGAGGAGAGGACACCAAAGAGTGTCATTCTACTTGACATTTTAAAAACGTATTTAGAGACCCAGAAGGCAAGAGGGTCTGACTTCTATCTTGCATATCTTTACTAGTACTTGAAATGTGAAATCTGTATTTTGAGGCCCCTACATGCCACTAGTATCTACAAAGAAAAGCTAAAATTTGTTGGGTTAACAGACTAGGGCCTCAATGAAACTACTAAAAAAGTTGCACAAGTCAAACACCTGTCACTGGCCCCAGCAAATGAGGTCAGTACCAGGGGGTGTAAATCAG
>NW_011889104.1:1135636-1146626 GCF_000151845.1 Pteropus vampyrus | reverse complement strand
CATGGCCCTGAATCTCACTGTGAGGAAGTGACACACAAATTAAGGGACAGTCTTATTACACAGTAACTAAGAGAAGCCAAGATATGGAAGGTGGAGGGACCGTTCCAGATTCAGGGAGGCTGTGTGACACAACTACAAGGAACATGGGATCCTGGACTGGGTCCCAGACCCAGAAAAAAGGCACAACTGTAAAGGCCACCACTGAGACAGTGGCTGTGCTCTGGGTCCGGCCATGGTCCCGGCTAACCTGTTGCCTTAGTTGGTAAGTGCACTGCAGTTGCTAAAGAGAAAAAGTCCTTGTTAAAGAAAATACACTGAAATCTTAATGAAAAGGGGACATGTCTGCACAGTCCCCTCAAATGGCTCAGGAAAAAAAAAAATGTATGTATTTATAAAGTGCATACAAATGACAACAATTGGGTGTCAGGGAAATAGAGTTCTCTGTGCTGTCCAAACATCTTTTAAGTGTGAAATTATATCAAAGTACAACAATTTTAAAAACTAAAAAAAACTCAAAACTAAACAAATTAGAACAGAGCACGAGAATAGTCCATCCCTCTGCCAAAGAAGAGCCTTCTGACACCACAGCTGCTGTGAGGAGAGGACACCAAAGAGTGTCATTCTACTTGACATTTTAAAAACGTATTTAGAGACCCAGAAGGCAAGAGGGTCTGACTTCTATCTTGCATATCTTTACTAGTACTTGAAATGTGAAATCTGTATTTTGAGGCCCCTACATGCCACTAGTATCTACAAAGAAAAGCTAAAATTTGTTGGGTTAACAGACTAGGGCCTCAATGAAACTACTAAAAAAGTTGCACAAGTCAAACACCTGTCACTGGCCCCAGCAAATGAGGTCAGTACCAGGGGGTGTAAATCAGCTTCTGCCTCCTCGGCCCCAGGCCCCAAGCACTCTGGACTGCCCTGGGCTACACCTCATAACTAGAGTACGATGGAAACCCAACACGAGGGGACAGAACAACCCACAAAGACCCAAGGTCACCTTAAAACGTCGGAGAGAAGCTGCAACACTGGGAGCAAGGTCCTTGTCCACCCAGCCCACCATGATGCCATCCAACAGGACAGGGTAGCACTCGGTGTACAGCCGGTGTGGCGCTCCATCAACTGGCGTGACCCCTGGGGAAGGGAGAACGGAGAGGGCTAGCATGTCAGGACACCTTTCCAACAACGGGACTCCCTCCAGACAGGCCCATGGCCATGTCGCCACCCCAGATGTCCAGTGGTCCTGTGTCTGAAGCAGAATGGCCACATAGTGTGGCATTTCCCATGTCACCCATTACCTCAGAACCTCTGTGGGAAGTCACATTCCCACTGTGTCCCCTCCCCTGTGTCAGAGCTCTTCCCATCTCTCCTGCGGGGACTCTCCAACTCTCCACATTTTCCCCTCCTTTCTAGTGTGTCCTGCGCTTTGACATTTTAATCACTAGTGGCAAACAAAACAATTCTTTTCCTTGCAGAGCAAGAACCTACACATTACATGACCATATCCTGTGAATCTCGAGTAATTCCGAGTGACTTCCTCTGGGGCTCCCTTCACCAAGACCACGTATGCTCTTCTTGGCAGAAATACTTTCAAGAAGAAATTTCTCAGCTCTTGACTCAATGGCTTACTGGCTGCTTGAGAATGCTACGACCTGAATCCTGACATTTCAGTGTATGGCTATGAACCCCCTGGGGACCCCACCCACAGACCCCCCGGACACAGAACACACTGTCTCCAGATCACAACGGGAGACCCCCAGGACCAGAAGACTGAAAGAGACGTTGTGATGTCTAACAATAAAACCAGACCCAGCACCAAAGCTGAGGGACAGCACATAAGACAGCCTGCCAGCAAAGGCAGAGAGAGCTGCTGCCAGGCCCCTGGGAACAGAGGCTCTGGCTCCAAAGACCTTAGGGTACACACTGGACAACTTCTTTTTTAACCATCTACCTGCACTTTGACACTTTCCCACTGGGTGACGCAGCGGTCAGCCCAACAGGTACAGGTACAGCAACCCAGATCTTCCTGCCCACGTCAATGCTTTGACCTCTTTTTTCAAGAACAAAACTGCAACAACAGGAATTTCCCTTCTCTCCATTTGCAAAGAACACACCTGAGCTTCTATGAGGAAGCCCCACCCCAGCCCCCTGCATGAAAGGGCAGGCCAACCCTCTGGGAACTCAGTTGGCCCCAGGAAGCGTGCCCCGCGTACCCAGGCTGCACAGCAGAGCTGGGATGGATGCTGTGTACACAAACTGCGTGACGACCTCGCAGACAGCAGTCAGGTGGTTCATCAGACCGCAGGGCTCCCCGTCTGGTGTATGCACAGGGCACAGGAAACCCCAGGACTCAGGCAGCAGCCTGCGCACCGCAGTCGTCCTCATCTTGGCAAAGTCGGCCCCTCTGTGCACACAGCGGAAGTGGGACAGATAGCGGACGAAGTTCAGCTTGTCTGCCACAACGCAGAGTCCTGAGTCTTGCAGAAAGCCAAGACCTAGATAAAACAGTCATTCAAAATTAGGCTATGCTTAAAAATAAATAGTCTTTTTATTTGCGGCTCTGATGGAAAAACCCCAGCGCACACAATAAATCACAGAGTGGGTTATTATAAAGTTTACTAGCTCTGATGAGTGGCAGATTTCTGGACCCTCAACTGCCACTAGTAAAACTTCTCCGGGCCACTCTGACACAAGCAGTTGAAGGATGGGATGTGTAAGGACCCCACTGACCACCTGCACAGGTGACCTTCCCTGAGGGAGCTGAGCTGTCTTTAGTTTTCTGAAAGGAAGCAGAGGATGTGTGTGTGACCACCAGAGCTGGGTGTGAGCTGTACAGGCCCCTTCTCCGGAGCCCTCCGACTGCATGGAACCTGTCGCCTGGCCTCACCTGTCTTAGAACGCAGATTCCCAGTAGCAAGAAGGTATTCGAATGGTTTCGTCAGGTCTGTCCCCAGGTTAAAAACCTTCATCAAACTCTCAGTGTTCAGGGACACATTGGTCTTCTGAGCCTTCTTGTCTATGGCTAGTTTAATAGATACTAACCAAGCTTCCATTTTTTCCTGAAATAAGAAAAAATTTAAATTACACGTTTACAAGACCGGGTACTATAGGCGTAAAAAATAAAAAAAAACAAAATAAGGATTGTAAAATGACAAGGTCCTTGCAATCTGTGAGGTCAACCAAGGGTTGCCTTGCCTAAAAAAAATAAATAAATAAACAAAAAAATAAATCACACATTTACTTGAAACGTTGTAGTGAAATTACCAATAACAGAATCTTCTGCCTGATCTCACCTTTCATCAGGGAAATCCTAGACTATGGAAAACTTTCACTCTAATTTTATAGAAGCACACAGAAACAAGTTTTTACCCTTCAGTAAGGATTAAGTAAGAATTACAGACTAGATAAGGAATTAGGAGATTTTCACTTGTTTTTTCTGTCTTCCATCCCACTATACTATCTCTTAGATTAAATCACTTTTAAGGATAACATTAAAATACAAAACACCACCAAATCGAATTACTCATACCATCATTTCTGTACCAACACCTTCTCTGCACGCACGCGTATACACGCACAGCTCTGTGCTCTGTGCCACAGCTGTGAACACTGAATCAGCGGGCACTGGACCACTGCCCTTGGCTACACAGGGGATCAGGTCCTGCAATTCTCAGGTCACCCATTCTCATCGACTGACCAATACACAAGCTTGTTCTATGTGTGTCTGTTGAAAGACAACTTATTTTATGCTGCTGAAGCATCACCATTGAACTCGGCCAGCAGCAAAACTCATGCCTGAACAAAGCCACCTAACGTTACATTTCTTCGGAAGGCACATCCTGGCCTGCGTGCTCTTAGGAACCTCACCCAGCAACTCAGCACCGTGCTTGGGGCCACTTTTAAGAGTGAAATCGTCCACCTAGAACACAAAAATGTGAGAAACACAGCACCCAACGGACTCCCGTTCAGAGCTTGAGCTGGGACAAGAAAGCTGAGCATCACCTCCCAGATTCGGCAGAGAACAGGGGCATCGGGAGACCCTGGTTTGTAGTGCTCCATGAATGTCAGTGAAGGCCCACAAAAGTGTGGCAGTGCTGACACCAGGGCCCCGAGGTGTCAACGAAGTAACTGGCAGTGCAGTGTGTGTGTACAGGCCACTCATGTGTGATCATCCGCATCATGGCCAAGACGTGGTACTGTCTTTATGCAGCCTACATAGAATATCAGACGTTTTTGACTTGGTACAAGCAAGTGTTTGGTTAAGTCCCTTATCGCTGAGTAAACAAACAATAAACCAACCAAACTAGAGGTTGTAACTGTGCAGAAAACAATGCTGCAGGTGTCACCGCCCCGTGCACAGTTATAAGGGCCCAGATGAGGACAGCAGGCACTCACCTTCAGAAACATGAGGAAGAGCTGCCCAGGAGTGAGCACTTCCTGGTTCACTAAGCTATCAGGATTCTCTTCCATGCACTCTCCTCTGGCCAAAGCGAAGAGCTTCCGGGTCATAAAGCAAAGCACATAAAACTTCTCAGTATTGGATTTCAAGTGGATACAGATGCACTGGCTGTCAAGAGAGACAGAAAAAGCTTAACATGATTCCACTGCCATTCCTTGCCACCCTATTCACCAATGCCCCCGGTTCATGTTTACTTAAGTCTTTGCTCATTTTCAAAAAATCGCTTTATACTTTATAGCAAGATCAGCAAAGAACAGGATATTGTCACAAGGCCCAGAGCTGAGCTGGGCAACCTGACAGTGACAAGCCACACGCGCTATTCAGATTTCTGAGTTAGCCCTGAGCAATGCAGGGCAAGGGGCACTGATACCTGCACAGTCACAAACCCACGTGCAGCTTTTCACTCCCCCAAAACTTGACTTTCATTGCCCCTTGGTATCCTGGAGGATCGGCTCCAGGACCCTGTGAACACCAAAGTCCACAGGCTCTCAGGTCTCTGACATAAGGGCACAGAAAGGCACCTAGGTGGCCTCGGGCACCCATGGACTCCCAGCCCAGGACCAAAAATCCTGTTTTCCATCCACAGCTGGCTGAATCCACATATGTGAACCCAGGAAATGGACAGCCAACTGCACGGTTACGGAAAAAACCCACGCGTAAGAGAATCCATGCAGCTCAAACCCGTGCTGTTCAAGGGTTGGCTGTAATTAAAGTGAAATGAAGTTTGGAATTCAGTTTCTCAGTCACACTGGCTATGCAGGGGCTCAGCATGGCTCATGGCTGCGTATGAGACGTGCTGGTCTAGACCAGGGCTCCTTCAGTAGTGACACAAGTCACATGAAACAGAGCCTCTGCCTCAGGGGACAAAGACATAATGTCAGCAACTCTCAAATGTCAGAAGGAAAAATACTCTTAAGTGCAGAGAGTAAAGCAAATGCAGTGCAAGTGTTAACTTGTGAACAAATGTAGTGAAAGTGTTAACTTGTGCCCATTGTACTCTTCTAGCAATTTTCAATGTCTAAAGTTATTTCAAAATAAAAGGTAGAAAAATCCAATAGAATAAAATGATACCACCACAAACAAGAGGATGGTGAGGAGGGCCGCCAAACAGCGGCCTCTGCTTCTCCAGACCAGACTCTTCCCCAAGGTCATTCTGTTTCCTGGATGGCTACCAGCTCAACCACGGGTGCACCCTTCGGCCCCAGGAGATGGTCAAGGCCAGTGCACACATACTTAAACAGAAACTCCGCAGCCTGCTCGCTAGGGTACCAGTCAGGAAGACTGAGTTTCACTCTGAAGCGTTCGCCGAGGTACCCGAGGACCTGCTTCTGTGTGGAACAGCCCTCGTCCATCACAACCCTCAACATCTGAGAGACAGCATTCCTAAAAAAGGAGTCCCCCTCTTTCCCTTTGATGAGCTCCTGAAAAATCTGATAATCGGAAAAGCTGACAAGTGCCTAGAAGAGAAAAAAGGTTTCCTTTTAAATCACCAGTAATAACTAAACCATCTAATTCAGTAACAATTCTCTCCTACTTTTTTAAAACCCAAGAACAAGTTTTTCACTATTGTTCAGGTGAAATGAAACCTGCAAACTAGGGCAGTGCTTGTCACGCAGATGCCACAATGACCCCCTAATGGTCCTTGCTTCTTGGAATTCACAGCTTGTGCAGTGTCCCTGCCACAGGACCAGGGCTGGCCATTCTGCTTGCTGACTCTCTGGAGAAGACAGAACTCCAGGGAGAGGAACCAAGTCTCCCGGCCACAGCCTGCGCTGACTTGGAAGCCACCTGGAAGAGGGTCCTCCAGCCCTGGTTGGGCCTTCTACACGACCGCAGCCTCTCCTGACACCCACTGTGACCTCTTGAGACCCGGCCAGATGGTCTAAACTCCTAACCACAGACAACTGGATTGATGTTCACCGGTGTGTTTTAAGCCGCTGACTTCCAAGGAAGCACATTATGGAGCAGCAAGCAGCCAGTACAGCACGCACTCCGACGAGAGCCCTGTCCGTTCTGTACCACAAATGGCCATGTCACCAGAGAAACACACTCAAGTCACACCTTAAGTGCAAATCCCAAAGGCAGGAAAAACAGCTCTTTCCGGTAGATGAAGTTCAGCATGACTGTGCCGTTCTCTAAGTAGTGGAGGTTCATATTGGTGGCGGAGTGCTCCCCTCTCACACAGTGCATGGACACTCCTGTTGACATAGCGACACATCTACAATTCAGTGATCCTGTAACTGCTTCAATCATTATTTTTCCCATAATTATTTTTACCCTCTAAGACATAATTAGAGCCAAATCACTAAGTTTAGCCAAGACTGGCAACCAAAAATGTCTCTAGATCTTGCCAACGTCCCCTGGGATGCAACATCTCCCTCAAACAGAGGCCAGGTAGCCGTTAGCAGAGACGCCAAAGGGAGCATGGTGGTAGCTGAGCCAGAAGGCTCTGGGGCCCACACGGTCTCTGGCACATCAAGCTGCCTTCAGCCTCAGATGCAGTAGCACACACATGTTCTTTCAGTTTGAAAGAAATGGAAGATAACATAAAGTAGGTTTCCTACTGTGAAATCTTAACACAGAAATGCTTAATAGAAAAACAAACAAAAATGTACATAAACAAGAGAAAAAACGTTAAAGACTACTTAGATGCATCTCCTTATAAAAAAAAGGCTTAAAATTTCTAAAAGAACGTTCCAAAACCCACTACCACTTACCATACTGAGTATAGCCAGGCCCCCTGGCTTTCCACTTTGGTCTTATCATGGCAATGGGGAAATTTCTCCGAGGCATAATCAACAGTCGAATGACCTTTTCAATGCCATTGATTATAAAATAGCCTCCCATTTCCTGTCGAAGAGAGGAATTATAATCTGTTTAACAAAGAAACACAAGCTGTTGTGAATGTGAACAAACTAACTGCACACATCCACCTCACTGACAACAGATGTGACGCGATGTGCAGGAGAGGTGCATGCAGGTGACAGGGGCCATGGGTCCCTGGAGAACTGTCAGAGTGTGAATTAAGTCTTCTTAAGCACACAAAATAGGTCTAGGGCCTGGGAGAAAAGTATGGAAGGGAATCAAGGTACTTTCTCTACTAGACAGGCTTGAAGTAACTTGCCTCTCTGTCCCCTAAAATGACTTCGTCTTCAGATGACATTAAAACCAACCAACCAAACTTACTCCAAAGAAATTCTAAAAGTGAAAACGATAACCATTTTGTTTCTTGGTGAGTATCATTTCCCAAATAAGGTAAAAAAACTGTTGACTGTATGAAAGCTCTGGAAACCAGAAATTTGGATTAACAGGAAAGTATTTTCGATCGCTCAAGTCAATATCACATTTCTGATATAGTAGGCTGAGAGCCTACGATGAAGCAGGCACACCAGGTGAGGCACTCTGTGATCACAACATCTAAGCCTCATACCACGGGGTTGGATGGCTGCTGTGCCCATTTTCAGCAGAGGACAAGGGCTCAGGGAGACTAAACTTTCCCAAGCTGCACAACTGGTAAGTGCAGCCTTGGAGTGTCAAACCCAGGTCTGACACCAAAGCTTCTTCCCACCAGATAACATAGCTTCCCCATTGTAGGCAGAGTCTGTGTGTCTTAGTTACTTCAACTCAATACTGCAAAGCCACCTAGCACAGCTAAAAGAAATGCCAAAGGGAAGGCACATGAAGCATTTAATATGCTAAAAGTCTTACTGTTGATAAAGCAAACATTTTAGATAATCGTTTTGTGGGTAAAGATGGCTTAAAATAAACAAATATACTCTAAATATACACTATTCAGAAAATTAGGGGAAAACCCACCAATTCTTCCCCCATAATGAAATTCTCAAACTGTGCATTCACTGTTTCATATGTGGTCTCACTTGAGATTCCTTAAGAGCCGTACATAACATGCAGACAAGGGCTAAACACCCCATTTCACCCTCACAGAAATTGGAGCAGAGAAAAACTGACTCCCAGTGATAAGCCTCATCATCCCAACTCAGGCCCTTTCAAACGCCACCCAGCTGTGGAGGCCCAAGACCCCCACAGTTACCTCTGGCTCCTCATGGTGCTCAATGAGGGCTTTGGGAGGAAGGCCATGTAAGTTGCACAGCGTGGACTTCACCATGATGGGCACATAACCAAGAAACTGCTTAATGACTCCTTTTGAGACTCCATTCACTGCCCAGCTGATGTCGGCCTAAATGAAAAAAATTCCTTAAGAAAAAAGAAAATACCTGGAGCTACAAGAACAAATGAGTGTTTTAAAAGAGGTAGAAGACCAATTCTGGTTACACTCTATTAGGCACCAGCCTTATTCTCAGACACGTACAGTGTGCGAGTCACACACTGTCACCTGCACTCACTGTCAACTTTCCCCGGTAGGTGCTCCTGCGGCCCCGGCATTCGGCTGGATACACGCTGAGCTCTTTGCAGATGCTCCCTTTGGGAACTGTTGGGGGACTGATGACAGCATCCACAATAGTAAGAGAGATACGCTCATCTTTGAAGGCAAATTCAAAGGGAGGTATGGCCTGAAATACAATTCACACTATTAAATAATTGCGTGCATGTCCAAGGCACTTTTTCACTAAGATCCTTCCATATCCCATGAGTTTTCTACAAACTTTGTTGCCCATAATGCTAACGTGCCATACCTAAAGAGATTTAAAGCTACGCCCAGTCTTCTCACACCCTCGCTACATACCTAAAACTATAAGGCATTAATTCCCATACCTGAGTGTCTGCCACGTGTCAGATTCTTAGACAGCTCTAGGGAAACGAGTGTGTACAGAACAAAGCTGTCCTCTGAACCAACCACCAGCCTTCTCTATTCCTACCCTGTGCCCTCCACATGCATAGCAACACTAACAAGACAGTTGCTAACAAAGCAGGGATATGGAAGCATCTCCTGGTTCAGGATTGGACACTCTAACGCCACCCTTTATTTTTATTTTTTTAATTTTTTTTTTTTTTCTTACAGAAAGGCAGGCTGCTACATGCAGTGCCTCATTTGAATGTATCTGGAGTCTTGGAAGCTTGACTAACCTAAGTTCTCCTACAAATGGACCTCGAGAGCTTGTTTGGAGGTTCTAGCAGGGGAGCGCAGCTACTTGTATACCCCTGACTGAAGAACGGTCCTCTCCTCTATCAGGTCGTCCTCTTCCACCCAGCGCGCAGCTTCGGGAGGGACGCACATGGAGCGGTAAGGAAGGGGACACCGGGCCTAGTCAGCCAGATCAGCCGAATCAATCCTGGCGATCAGTGGGATGATAGATGTCGCAGCCAGATTGCCCTCATATCCTCTAACGCCACTCTTTAGTCTGATATTTGTACATTTCATTTCACGGTGGCAAAAGCCATGCAAAAAGGAAGGTGGTGGCCACAGCGGTTTTCTCCCTCGCACAGCGCCTGTTGTTGCACGGAGGAGGGGGCACCAGTGAGCTCTCCTACATACTAACCATGGACAGCCTACTCTCGTTGGGAAGCACAGTGCACACGGGCCATTTCCTCGCCCTCACAGCACTCAGGAACTGTCCTACAAAACCCTACGGTTGCAAGTCCTATATGAATTTGGGAATCACATATACATCCTCCCCTGCTCGACTCGAGCCTGGCACGATCACGGAGCACAAGCACCATTTGAGATTATATTGTGACCTCCCAGTCATCCCACTGGGACCCTGTCCCCAGCCTGTGCCCCACTCACTTTGCCTCTTGAGTTTTCCCGGCCGCCCGCCTCCAGCCCGCGGGGCCCCTCTCTTCCGCCAGTCCGAGCCTGGTGGCGCCGCACTAACCTGCACCGCGTGGCCGAGCCCCTCGCGCACCGCGTAGTTGAAGGACTCAACGTGCGCCTGCGTCAGCTTTTGCAGCGCAGGCTTCTGTTGCGCCCGCGGGACCCCATAACAGGGGTCAGTCAAGTGCTTGAGGCTGGGCCCGGGGGGCAGGTCCCGCCACCGGCCGCCGGAATCCATGTAGCACTCGCACGCCGGACTCCAGCGAAACTCCACAACACCGAAAGGAGGCGCGACGCCCACGGCCTGCTGGGAAATGCTGCTCCACAGCTTCTGCCAGATCTCGGCCCGTCCGCTTTATAGGGTCGACTGGGAAGCGAAACGGTGGAGTAAAAGGGCCGGAGTAAGACTGTACCGAGGCGGAGCCGCCCCGCCCCAATCAGTGTTGCCCTCGGGTTTTTGTCCGCTGCGTAGCCAGACAGGGGGACGGCGGCCTTCCAAGGGCCCCGCGCTCCCTGTGACCGCTTTCTGATCATAGCTGAGGTCCCCTTCCCCCCGGGTAGACCCCAACCGCGTCATGGCGTCGCCAGAGAGGTGGCTGGCTGCTCTCCACCCGACGCGAGTCGCGAAGGCCCCTCCCCACGTCTTGTGGGCCGGGTGGCCTCCAGGGAGTCTCCAGCCGAAAGATCCTTCCTAGCTGAGTCCTAGGAATCGCCGCCTCCCCACGAGACGGCTTACGTACCTGCAGACGCTTCAGCTGCATCTGTCGTGTGTCCGTAACGGGGCGTACCGGGTT
>NW_011889104.1:1118624-1135586 GCF_000151845.1 Pteropus vampyrus | reverse complement strand
GGCGCCGCACTAACCTGCACCGCGTGGCCGAGCCCCTCGCGCACCGCGTAGTTGAAGGACTCAACGTGCGCCTGCGTCAGCTTTTGCAGCGCAGGCTTCTGTTGCGCCCGCGGGACCCCATAACAGGGGTCAGTCAAGTGCTTGAGGCTGGGCCCGGGGGGCAGGTCCCGCCACCGGCCGCCGGAATCCATGTAGCACTCGCACGCCGGACGCCAGCGAAACTCCACAACACCGAAAGGAGGCGCGACGCCCACGGCCTGCTGGGAAATGCTGCTCCACAGCTTCTGCCGGATCTCGGCCCGTCCGCTTTATAGGGTCGACTGGGAAGCGAAACGGTGGAGTAAAAGGGCCGGAGTAAGACTGTACCGAGGCGGAGCCGCCCCGCCCCAATCAGTGTTGCCCTCGGGTTGTTGTCCGCTGCGTAGCCAGACAGGGGGACGGCGGCCTTCCAAGGGCCCCGCGCTCCCTGTGACCGCTTTCTGATCATAGCTGAGGTCCCCTTCCCCCCGGGTAGACCCCAACCGCGTCATGGCGTCGCCAGAGAGCTGGCTGGCTGCTCTCCACCCGACGCGAGTCGCGAAGGCCCCTCCCCACGTCTTGTGGGCCGGGTGGCCTCCAGGGAGTCTCCAGCCGAAAGATCCTTCCTAGCTGAGTCCTAGGAATCGCCGCCTCCCCACGAGACGGCTTACGTACCTGCAGACGCTTCAGCTGCATCTGTCGTGTGTCCGTAACGGGGCGTACCGGGTTTGTCCGGGGAGTGGACAGACAGCAGACACGCACCGAAGCTGTACCCGTCGGCAGTGTCAGCTGTATGCACGCCCGTGGCGCCATTGCCAGGACTCAGATGAATTAATCCACCAGCCTCGCGGCCCTTGGGAATCCTCCTCCCTCCCAGCGGTTTCATCTACGTTCCTAAGAGACTGGTCTGTTTGCTTTCTTGGTGATGTCTCTGGTTTTGGCATCAGAGTAGCATCAGTGGCCTCATAGAATGATTTGGGACTGTTCTCTCCTTTTGCATTTCTTGGATTGGTGTTAATTCCTCTTCAAACACCTGGTAATAATGTTCGCCAGTGAAGCTACCTGGTCCTGGGGTTTTCCATTAGGGAAAATTTTTTATAATTAATTCATTCTCTTACTAGGTCTATTCAGATTTTCTTTATCTTCTTGAGTCAGTTTCATTAATTTTGTTCTTTCTAGGAATGTGTGCATTTCATATAGCTTATCTAATTTGTTGGTATACGATGGTTCATCGGATTCCCTATAATCCTTTTCCTTTGTGTGGTAGTAATGCCCCCTCTTTCATTCCTAATTTTAGTAATTTGAGTTCTCAATTTTTTTTTTTCTTGGTTATTCTAGCTAAAGTTTTTTCTATTTTGTTGATCTTTTCAAGGCACCAACTTTTGGCCTTTTTGATTTGCTCTATTTTCCTATTCCCTCATCAATCCACCCTGTTATTTATTTCTACTTTTTTTTGGGGGGGTGGATTGTTCTTTTTCTAGTTTCATAAAGTGGAAGAAACCTAATGGTTATTGACTTGAGATATTTTTTACCGTAGGCATTTAAAGATATAAATTTACATTTAGCCACAGCATTCCATAAGTTTTGTTATGTTGTGTTTTCATTTATCTCAAAGTACTAATTTCCCTTGTGATTTTTCTTTGATCCATTGTTTATTTAGGACTGTGATTTTTAATTTCTCTGTGTGTGTGTGTGTGTGTGTGTGTGTATTATATTTAAAGTTATTTTCTTAGTGGTTGATGTGTCCTGGTGAGGATCTCTTTCAGTCTGTCCTACTTAGAGATTGTTGAATTTCTTACATGCATTTTAATGCTTTTCATCAGAGTGGGAAAGTTTTTGGCCACTATGCCTTCCAGTGTTTGCTGTCTGTTCTCCTCTCTCCTCTTTTTCTAGGGCTCCTATTAACGTGTATGTTGAACACATTCATGTACGCCTCGGGACAGAGCTCTGGAGCACTGTTCCTGTTCTTTCATTCCTTTTTTTTTTTTCTGTTCCTCAGATGGGACATCTCAGTCGACTTCAGATTTGTGATTCCTATTTTTGCCAGCTCAAACCCGATTTTGAACACCTCTACTGGGTTTTTTATTTGCATTGTTTTACTTTTCAATGCTAAACTTTCTACTTGGTTCCATTTAAAACACAATTTCTGTCTCTTTAATGATTCTCTAATGACACATCATTCTCAACCTCAATTAGCTCTTTAAACATATTTTTCATAGCTGAATTAAATTCCTCAGGGAATTTCTGTTGACTGCCTTTTCCTTCTAGGGGCCATACTTTTTTTTTTTTCTTTGCATGTCCCATAATTTGTGTTGAAAATTGGAAATTTTATGTAATTGGGTAACTTTGGGAACCAGATGCTCTCCCCTCTCTGGCATTTATTGTTGCAGCTCTGTTTATTTAGTGACTTTCCTGAACTAATCCTGTAAAGCCTGTATTTTTTTTGTTGTGTGTGTTCATGAAAGCCTCTGCTTGGTTAGTTTAGTGGTCAGCTTGTGATTGAACAGATTTCCCTAAATGCCTGGAACCAGCAAGTCACCCCATCTTTGCTGATATGTGTGTGTGTGTGCGTGTGCATGCGCGCACATGCGCGTACATACGCATGTTTGGAGGACACACCTTCATGCGCAGGAAGGCAGCTGACAGCTCTGCCTTAGTCTGCACTTCCTGCTTGTCAGAGGTGAAAGCTGAGGGGACTCAGGTTGCCCCCGGTAGGCACACAGCCTTATGCACGTGTGTGGCCTTCTATGTTCTTAGGAATGCATTGAAGCTTTTTAGAACCTCCTATAGACATCTCAGTTAATGAGGGACAATCCGTTGGCTTATGTGTTGGGTAACATGCTGGGTTCAGCCACTGATGGCTGCATCTGGCCTATTTTTGTATCGCCTATGAGCTAAGAATTTTTGCGTATTTCTTAAAAGTTGGGGAAGAGACGAAGAAAATGCAACAGAGACCCTGTATGGCTTGCAAAGCCTAGAATATTTACCACTCGGCCCTTCTCAGAAAGTCTGCCTATAGCTGGGTAACAGAATCACGGATTTGGACCACCATTGATATCCTAGGACAGTCAACACCTACACTAAGATGACAGAACCAAATGGGACAAAAGCACTTAAAATATTACTACTTTAATGCTCTAAGCATTTAAACATTCATACAATCACCTTATTTCCAAAGTCATTTCCTCTTAGGTACAGAGTCTGTGTCCAGGATCAGGGCAAGCGTATCACTGGACTTCCTTCACAGCACAACATGCTGTGGGGACTGCCCTGGTGCCCTGTCTTCCTGTTGGAGTCCCCACCACCCACAGTAGGGATGGATCTACCCACTTGGCACAACCTCAACTGTCAAAGAAACACACTTCGTCGCTTCACTGCACTGCAGGTTCTGTGGGTCCTCGGCCCTCCTGGCACCACCACAGAGTCCTAGTCTGTGACAGTTGCCCACGGCGTGAGGGAACGTGGTGCCAGCTGCTCAGGATGCCAGCACATGCCCCACCACATCAGTCAGACACTGAGGCACTTGGATGTCCTGCGCAGGATGGAGTTCATCGTCACCGCAGGAGTTACGTGTGAGGAAGGGCTCTCCTCTCAATAATGAGTTAATAACCTTAACGCATACTTAGCAGATCCATAAATTCCTATCTGTTTACATTTGTTGCCAAGGCTTCACGAATTGTATAAGCAGAAGAAGGCATGTTTGACAGGAAGCAAAGAGAAAACCTGCTTAGACGGCACTTGCTTGTAGCACGAGTACACATGCCAACATCTGGTCATTCTCAGAGAAATGCCTGCCCTTCCAAAAGGAGTTTTTTCAAAAGCCCTAGGCCTTATTTGATTCTTCCAAGGTAATAATAATGTGTTTGTCCTTCCTTGTCAAGCAGCGGTTCAAGGTACCTCAAAGCACACTGATGCCTGAGGTTCTGATTTGATGGTCAGGCCAGGGGAGGGATGGTGTGGACACCAACACTGAGACGCTTCCCAAGTGATGTCAGCGCATGGTCAGCACCGGGACCCTTGGTAACAAGGGTTCTTGAGTCTTCTCCATCTCGCTGTCCTCACTGAAGCCTGTGAGGTAGTCCCAGGTCAGGAACGGTCCTTTCCATGGGACAAGAAACTAAGGCACAGAGAGGTACAGCTTATCTGACACTGAGAACCAAGACTGGAGCAAACACCTCCAGAGAATGATGCCCGCCCCCCGTCCCCAGCAACGGGCGACACGAACTCAGACACGCGTGACAACTGACTGGGCAGCGAAGCAGGGCGGTCTGTGCAAGGACTGCCCAGAAGGAACAGTTCTGAGCCACCCACTCCCCGATCAGAAACAGACTCATAAAATAGGTGCTACGTGAAACCACATGGGGAACGGTGTGCCACTTTCCTTTTAGGGCCTCACTTCCCTCAATTACACGCTCAGGTGCCTGAGGGGATCCATCTGGGTTCAAGCTTCCTGACATCTGAATGCTCAGCTCTGCCGCCATATCAGCTGGAAAACTCACAAATGTTCCCGTAATTCAGGTCAAAAGATGGTTAGGTGTCTGCATTCACGTGCAATAGTGCTGCGAAAACCTCCATGTCTCCCTTCTGCCTGCCCACACAGATGTAGGACCCAGGATCCCACTCTACATGGGGGTGCACCTTGCCCTGCTCTACTAAGTCCCCAGATACCAGCCCAGCAGCACTGGGCCTCAGGAGTGACCTTCGCCACCGACTGTTCCATCTGCTCTGCATACGGACTTCAGGTCTATACCCTGGGTCACCACCCGTACTTTAGTTTGTAATCCTAGATCCCCATGTGAGCCAACCCAGCTGGGCCTTTCTTCATGTCACCCTGATGTCACACCCTCACATCCTACAGCCATTGCTGCAATGATCCTATTTTTATCATAATTCCCTTTTTCACTGTAAACTCCCACATCTCATCATGTTTGAGCAGCTGCCACTGGTTTCTTCCTTTTTAAAAACATCTCCCCCCAAGCAGAACTGCCCTTTTGTGCAAGTAGAGTGGATAACGGAGCACACACACAAGAAGGAGCCCACACTGTTTTCCAGGGGAGACACCTGTCCATGGATCTGCTGTGATGCCCAGCACTGTCATATAGGCTGTTCTCAGCTCAGCAAGCACAAGTGGCACCTTGTTCTTCCCACCACTAGTGACGTGGCCTGGAAAGCCTGCAGCACACCCGTCGACCCAGTAAGTGGAAACCACACCCAACGGAACCATCTGCTGCCCTACAAGATGCTGTGTGGAGCTCTGAAACCATGTCTTTCCCGTCTGGAGACAGCCTCTCCCGGAGACAGAGACTGCTCGCTGGAGCAGAGCCCACCCCTCCAGCTCCTGCAGAAGGTGCAAAGACAATGAGATGGTAGGAGCTCCCTGTGCCCGGGCAGTGCCACCTGGGGAGTGGGGAATTCTACCTTCTAAAACCAAGAGGGCTTTTCACACAAGTGAAAATTTAAAAAGTGAACAACAGTGAACTCTGCAGAAGGGCATATAGCTTCTGGTTAAAACAGAGGTAACTGAGAATCATCATATTTCAAGGATACCCAGCTATTAAGTAAAGCAAGACATCGTGCTTCCTCTTTCATGCTTATCTGATGCATACGGCTTGCGGCAAACGAGCTGTTGGGTCTCTAAAACATGCAGAGAGCAGACGGGAGTAGCGTGTGCTGTGTGGGCGCCCAGCTCACGCTAACCCTGACAGGTGACTGACTCGACGACGTCAGGAACGGTGCCCGCACGAAACCTAGGGCTGCCGCTGTGCATCTGTCCACATCGGCACGGACAGCGTGTTGGGGGAGATATGCAGGTACACATTAGCAACCTCCCAACACTTTAGCATCCAACCCCATACAGATGGAAGGCAGCTGGGCACAGCACTAAGGCACGAAGGCTGCAGCAGGTGGAGATGCCAACCAAAGGTTCCCTGGGGCCTAGGAGGAGAGGCCGCTCACCAGGCCACCTAAGGGGAGGAATCTGAGTCTTCGAAGGGTGAGAACATAACACTGCCAAACACCCACGTTTTCCCCTTAGAGGAGCACTCTGCTCTCCCCTTGGGGACATTTGCTGCCGTTTTCACATCTCAACAGCCACACATGCTCCACTGGGAGCCGCAAGCAGCCACTGGGGACATCCCTTTGCTCTCATGTTCTCCTCCATCACACTTTGCCAGCTGCCTGCTTCCCATTTTGGCTTGACCTTGAGCAGTCGTACACCTCTCCTTCCCCTGGAGCAGGACCCCATGCTTGTCACTCCGTCACAGCCTGATGAACGCAGTGGGCAGGCTCTGCTGCTGCTCCGTGGCGTCGGGGGGTGGGAAGACACTGGAAATGGCTAAGTCCACGATGCCCTGGCACAGCTCGGGGTACAGCTTCCTGAAACATGTTTAAAAACACACGGTTGAGGACACTTATCCAAGTGCAAGGGAAAAACTGAAGTTTCTCCCACCGGGACCTGCCCTAGAAAGGCCACCTCACGGTCACATCTATATATCTGCTTTCACTGTCTGCCCAGGTACTGCAGGAGGCACTGCAAGGAGACAAAGCATCCCCTTAGCATGTGTTTCTGGAAGCCCTGGTGGTGAACAGACCACTCCTGCTCTGCCGTGAACTGCAGGGAGGAATGTAGGAGCCATTCTGCTGCCTTGGGTGGGGACATGCGTAGGGGCAGGCCTCCCCATGGAAAGCATAGGCTCCGTGGGGTTGAGGGGACAGTAGGAAAGACTCCTGGAGGGGAAAGCTAGGCTGAGACCTGGGGAATAAGTGAAGTGAGACAGTGGAGCACAGGGTAGAAGGAGGACGAAGGGGAAGGGAGACAGACACCGGACAATGGGGGCAGGCTGGGCTGAGGATGTGGATGAGTATAGTGCAAGGCTGCAGAGAAGGCAGGGGCCCGGTGCCATGTCCAAGGGTTGGGACTTCATCAGGGGCCATGGAAGCGCCGAAGCGGAGAAGCTAACTGAGGAGGACAACCTCCCACAATGTGTCCTCTGAGGAGCAATGAGGCCCATTTCCCATGGCAACTGTCCTTGTAGCTTCCTGCCGGTTTTGTGGGCAGCTCACAAGGCCAAGCCTACTTCCTCAGGACTGACTTAAGGCAGGGAAAACCAGAGACTGGTCCAGACAGAAATGAGGTGATGCTCTGGGTCAGATGTGCTCGCGCACTCAACTTGCTCCAGACACATTTGGCACCCAGGTGCCAAGACCCAAGGACAGGCACCCAGCTTCCCTGACCCAGACAAACAGAGCTCTTAACTGTCCTGCTTTCAATCTCCATCAAGTGCAGGACCCTCGCAACCTGGTTCCCATCTCCCAATGCCATGGCAACTCCCTGCTGTCGCCCTCCCATCACAGGACCGTCCCCCTAGCCCCAGTCCCTTTATTCTGCCCCGAGGAAGGTGGTCCTGTGTTCTAGCCTCCTGCAAGGCGCTCTGGGAGGAAAGTGCATGGAAACCACGCCTATACTATGTGACTCAGAAGTCCTAAGTCCAGTAGGCCTTTGTCTCCCTGCTGGACATCAGCCCTCCCCGCATCAACTCTGCAGCCCCTGCCTCTTCTGTCTAAGGAACAAGTCCCATTGTCAACAGTTTGATGTGGCCCAACCACTCAACCTCCATTGTAAGGAACAGTGACGGCAGGCCTGTGAGGCAGTGATAGTGGTTGGGACTCGGCACATCACCAAGAGTCACAACTGTCCAACATGCCATGTTTAGTATTTCGTGATGCTCGTCAGTAAACACTTGGGAAGGCTTTTAACAAAGGGCGTGCCTTAACACAGGCAAGTCAGCTCGTATCTTAGGCGTTTCTGGTACAGGAGGCCACCATGTACTTTGCTCATTTTCCTACAACAAAATGAGTGAGCTGTATTTTAATGTGCAGAATAATGAAAACAGCTCTGTGAATATACTGTTTTCAACTGCCATCATGTCGCCAAATCTACCAACCCTCCCCCTGCCCCTCTTTGAGCACACAAATAGAAAGTTCACGTCCTTCAACACAAGAACAAGACCCACCTGCCTCTCAGTGTGGTTCAGGTCCCTCATGGCTTTCCAGGCCACCTCACAGTAAGTGCCCCGCCTCCAGAAGCCCTCCCTCCTCAAAATCATGCCCCTAAAAGAGAGCCTGGGTTCATTTTCTGCCACAGACTATAGCACAGTATGACTCACACAGCGATTCATTGGGCAGTGTCTGTGCCCTCCAGGGGGCCTCCTTGAGGACACCCCCTTCACGTGACCCCCCAACCCTGTGAGAGAGCACCTCGGGTTCCCCAGAAGGCTCCATGGGGAGCACAATGAGCATAGGTCTCAGAAGGACCAACGCCTTTCGGGATCAAGTCCAAACAACTTTCCCACACATGTAGGGCCTTTCCTGGTGCCGTCCCGGCCCACTCGTCCCCTTCCTTGTCCCTTACTCCATGACCCTGACACCATGCTCTAGCCAGCCTTCTCTGGAAGGCACAGAAGCTCCCCAGGGAGAGGACACAGGTTCTGCTCATCTGTCCTATCTCACAGAGCCTGGCCCTGAGCAAGGTCCTGCTGGACACTGTGCCCTCTCCTTGAAGGCCCTCCCCTGCCCCGCTGGGCTCATGTCACACTCCCAGCTCCAGCTCCCCTGCTCCCATGCTTCTCAGACCTGCCCAGGGAGCCCTGACCTCCCTGGTTATCACTGTTCCCTGCTCCGGGAACTTGCTCTCTCCTGTCACACAGGAGGGTCTCCTCTGGAACTCACAGCAACTGCCACCCACCTGAGCACAGCTAGCTGCTCATCATAAATGGGGTTTGGGGACAGGGCAAGCCTCAGCGCTGCCAAGTCAGTAGGGTCCTCCCCAGGGACTCCTGTCACACCCTCCCTGGCAGTGGCCACCTTGCTGAGACTGGCCATCCAGCCTCCCACATCCCAGCCCTGTGGCATCAAGCTTACTGAGCGCAGGCAGGGGCACCGTTGACCTCAATGAGCCAGACCTTCAGCTGCTCATCCACCATGAAGTCGAAGCCAAAGAGCTGGAAGCTGTGGTATGGGAGGTGCCGCGTGCTGATGGCAGGCTCCACGCTTGTGAGGCAGCTCCTGTGGCAGAGGGCACACTGGTCAGGGGCTGAGCCGTGGGGACTGGGCACCATGTGTGCCAACCGCTGGCTCTGACTTAACCCTCTCCTTTCAAGTTACTGCCAAGTTACTGAGAGATAATTCAGGACAATGCTACTCACAGAGCAGCTTTTAGGGACTCTGCGGCCTCACATGCCTGCACAAGCAGGGGCGCCTCCCAGCTTAGCGTTATCCCCATGGCCCCTGTGAAGATGGCTTTTTCCTTGGGGCTGCTGCTGCTGCCCCATCTGTTTGTAATAAATAAAACGCTGCCGTGTATTTTTTCCGTATGAAAGGAATGACCACCATTCGGTGAAGAGCAGAATTTGCACAAAGAGCTTGGGCTCCTTTATTTCTTTTGCTAGCCCCAGTCCGAATGCCAAACAGTTACTAATTAGGAGATTAAAGACTGATGGGTATTGAAACTAAATGTTGAAACAATTATTATTCACATCAACTGGGGTTTGAAAAAATTGGGGAAAAAAACACAAAATTTAAAATGCTGAAAAAACGTTGAAAGTGAATCTTAAAAATATGGTAAGTTCCTAAAGTCAGAGGTCAGAGGTCAGAAGTCAGAGGTCAGGCTGCCAAGCCAGAATCTCAGTCAGTGTTTTAACCTCTCTGAGCCATTTAAGAACCAATTGAAATAAGAATTTCTTCCCCCATTCATCTTTACTCTGAACTGGCAGGTCACATATCATGTTTTTTCCATATCCTATCTCTATACATGAAAGAAAGAGAAGCAGCATGAAAGATTAAAATGTATGGGGCGGGGCGGATTAAATAAATAAATAAATAAAATGTATGGGGAAACCTAAGTGACTGTTAACTGTACATAATAATAAAAATAATGTCTCGTGTGTTTAAAATGCATGGAGCATTAGTGGCTATCCAAGTGTTCATGATCCAGTGCCTTCAGGCCCCCTCCTCGGGTCCTTCCTACTACCTCTCCAGCGATACCCAATATTCTGAATTTCGTGTTTATCATTCTTTTGCTTCTTTATTTTAACCATGTAGTACCTTCCTCTAAGTAACGTATCACTGTTTTCCCTGTTTTTCAATTAATATGAACAGGTTCAGTCTGTATCTTGTATACAGCTTGTGTTTATTTATTTATTTATTTATTTATTTTGCTTACAATATATTTGTGTGACTCCAGTAAAAACACCCTTCAGGAAGAAGGTGAAATAAAGACATTCTCAGATGATGGAAAATCAAGAGGACTCATCACCAGGAGAAATGCTCTAAGAGAAATGGCGGAGTCTGAAGGGACATGATAGCAGAGGGGAACCTGCCACTTCAGGACTGAAGGGTGAGCAGAAGAAATGGCAAATATCTGGGTAAATAAAAGGATTTTTTTTCCTTTTATATTTAAATGGACTTCTTGAAGACAGCATACAGTTTGTCTTTGTATTTTTTTTTTAATTCAACCTGACGATCTATATATGTAAAAAAAGTATGTAACTGTTAATGGCAAAAATGATAACATTATGTGGTGGAGATGTTGATGTATGTGGATATAATACACATGACAGCTATAACAGACAGGGAGAGTCAAGTGAACTATCGGGTTATAAAGTTTCTGCATTTTATTTGAAGTAGTAAATTACTAACTCTAAGGAGGCTGTAAAATATTAGGTAAGTATATTGTAATCTCTAGAGTCACCACTAAAAAATATATATCTCTATATATATACACTTATCTATATATAGATAGATGGATATAGCCAAATACTCAACAGGAAAATTAAAATGAAACTCTAAAAAATTTCAAATAATTCAAAAGAAGTCATTTCAAATGGAGAAATGAAAAGCAAACAAAACCAAAGAGAGAATAGACCAAAAAATAAAATGGTAGAAGTAAATCGAATCAAACCAAGAAGTACATTAAATTTAAATGGTATAAACACCAATTAAAAGACAGAGGTTATGGGGATGGCTCCATAGTGTAGTGGTTAGCACGTCTGCTTTACACACAGAAGGTCCTGGGTTTGTGCCCCAGGTGGAGACACGAACCATACCCCGGGTGCGCCAGGCCCCCGGTGCTCCAGGCCCTGGGTGCATGCCGTGAGTGTGTGGGAGGAGACACCCAGCCTTCAGAGATCTAGTTCTTAAAGGGAAATGGCAACATCCATAGGTCAGGGACAGAAGTGGGGGGCGGAATTAAAGAGGGGAAAAAGAAAAAAAGACAGAAGTTATGACATTGGATTCAAAACAAAGCAAAAACAAAACTCAACTCTATGTTGTCTACCAGAGCCCACTTTAAATATAGAATATAGAACAGAATACAGGGGATGGAAAGCGACAACTCATCAAAAGAAACCTGGAGGGGCTATGTTAATATCAGGCAAAATCAACTTCAAAATAAGAAATATTAGCAGAGATAAAGACAGAAATTATACAATGATTAAGTGGTCAATGGCTGCAAAAGAGATAACAATTCTAAATGTATATGCACCGAACAACAGATCTTCAAAATACACAAAACAAAACTGATAAAACTGAGAGGAGACACAGATAAAGCCACAATTACCCTCAGAGGCTTGGGTGTTTTCCCTCTTAAGCGTGAACAAGCAGAAGAGAAAACCAGCAAGGATATAAGAGACTTGAACAACACCAGCCTTCGCCTAATCCACATTTCTAGAGCTCTGCCCAGCTAGAGCAGAGCAAATATTATTTCTACTGCACTTGAAACTTTCAGGAACACAGAACACACTCTGGGCCATGGAACAAACTTTAACAAATTTTAAAGACATCAAACCATGTAAATCATGTTCTCTGACCATCACAGAATTAAAGTAGGAACCAATAACAGAAAGATATCTGGAAAATCCTCAACTATTTAGAAATACAGCTAAAGTTTCTAATAAGACATGAGTCAAATATGAAGCTGCAAGAGAAACTAGAAAATACTTTAATAAAATGAAAATGAAAACAAAACATACAAAATCTGGGGTGCAGCTAATGAGTATACTTAGAGGGATAGTGATAGCAGTGAATGCTTATATTTTTTAAAAATGAAATCTCTCAAATAAATGATATAGCTTTTCACAAGGAAGCTTGACGATCAAATTAGACTTCTCCCAAAAGCAGAAAATAAATGAAGAATGCAAATCAAGAAACAACAAAAACAACAGACAAAATCAATAAAGCCAGAAGCTGACTTTTTAAAAGTATATTAATAAAATTGATAAATCTCCAGCAATGTGTCCAAGAAAAATAGAGAACATATAAATTACCAGTATAAGGAAGGAAAACAGTGACATCATTAAAGATCTTATAACTATGAAAAGGATAATAAAGGAAAAGAACATATAATTTCTGTCCTTAAACTAGACAACTTCGATGGAATAATTCCTGGAAAAGCAGAAACTACCAGAGCATCTTCAAGACACACACGAGCAAAGCAGACAGAAGTGAGTTACCTTATGATCTGTTTGATTTGCAGCAAGACGCTACTTTCCAGGCTGGTGTTCAGAGCACTGGTCAGGTACTGGCTGAACTCGGCGAAGAACATCTCGTTCCCTTCCTCATACTTCCCATAGTTCTTTGAGTATTCTTTCTGAATGCAGTGATTGGTCAAATGGCAGGTTTTATCTTGGAAATTGTCAACATGATAGGGTTCTGATGCAGTGCGCAGCACACCCTCGCGGTAGAGGTAGATGTTGTACAGGTGGTCCACCAAGACCCAACTTCTGTAGGTTAAGGAAAACACTTTTTTACTCACTCCTGCCACAGTTTATCATAATCTGACAGATCAGCCCCATCTGGGACCTTTTCGGTGGGAAGTAGAGGAAGGAGGCGGGTTCTAAAAGATTGGAGGCCAGGCACAACGATTAGCTAAGTTGGGAACTACGCCTGTAATGACCCAAGTCTCCAGTGACAGGGAGGCTTTGATCCATTAGAAGATGCATTGGAGAGACCCAGTGGGATGGGTTTTAAGGCTAATCTACAGAACCTCCACTGGCCACACCTGCTCTCTTAGGAGTTTTAAGAGGACTGTCCACCCTGAACATTGGACACCAGCAAGTCCTTGTGAAGGCAGCAGAGGCATTGTCCTCTGAGAAGCAGACCAAGGCCAAGGGTGGGCTGGGCTGAGCAAACACCACATGACCTCCTCCTCTTGCCAGGCCCTTTGCTCACAGAGTTAAAAATCCCAGAACCTGAGGTGCATTCCCGGAATATTTAAAAAGTGGGACACAAATAAGGCTGTCAGGACATATCCCTTGCCAGTATCTGAATTGTGTGTCCTGTGGGCATCTCTGGGCTTCTCTCATCAGCAAGCCCCATATACTTACACTTTTCTCTCTGGATCCACAAGTCATTTTCATTAAAGAGAACATTAATCTTAGCATGTTTTCTAGAAAGAAAACATGTTGAAAGAAAATTAGAGAACCAGGTACAGAAGCAAGCTCAGTTCCACTGGTGACACGTCAAATGCTCTGACATTTCCTCATGTTCCTGTCACCACGCCCCTCATCACACACAACGGCGCTTTTTTTTTTTTTTTTCATATTAGTGGTCCAAAGGGACACTGACGCATTACCGGATGTCGAACTTGCGGTGCCCAGGCTCCAGCAGCAGAGGGCGCTCGAGGTACTTCTGGATCACGTGCACCTGGCCCTGCTGGTCTATGAAGTCCAGGAGCTCAGCCGCCTCGGAGGAGATGAGGATGCCCTCACCTGTGGGAATCAAAACAGAAGTTAGTCCGCTCAGCCCAGGGGAAACGCTCTCCATCCGCCATGCCAGGCACGAGGCGCCGAGGGCAGGCAAACGCCGAAAGGAGGCCCCCACGGCCTCGCACTTAACACTGCGTCTTAGGGAAGGGCCAGGAAGGTTACGGCACAGGCGCAGGTGAACCAGGGCAGTCCTCACAGGGTTGTAACAGAAAAAAATGGGCTACCTCCAGACTGTCCATATTTAAATAAAGGATACGATTTTTTTTAACAGCTTTCCCATGGTGTATTTTACATACCATAAATTTCGTCCATTCAAAGTGTGCAAATCAATGCTTTTTAGTATATTTAAGCAACCATCACTACAACCTCATTCTAGAACGTGTTCGTCATCTTCCCCAAACCCCAACTCTGTTGGTGATCACTCCCCATTCCTTCCTCACCCTGACCCCTGAAAACCAGTAATCTACTACAGATTTGCCTGTTCCCAATATCCCGTACAAATGGGACAGTATACTCTGTGACTTAAGTGTCTGGTTTCCTTCATTGAGCATTATGTTCTCAAGGTCTGAGCATGGTGTAGCGTGTATCATCATCGCCTTGTTCCTTTTTATGGCGGAAACACATTCCATTGTATGATATACCACATTTCACTCATCCATTCACCAACTGGTTGTTTCCGCTGTCGTTTGGCTCTTATGAATATGCTGCTGTGAAGATTTGCACAGAAGTTCTTGTGTGGATGTATATTTTCATTTTTTTCGGGAATATACCTAGGAGTGGCATTGCCAAGTAATATGGTAACTCTACATTTAACTTTAAGGAACCACCAAACTGTTTTCCAAAGCGGATGTGCCATTTTACTTTCCCATGGGCGATAGAGGAGTTCCAATTTGTTCACATCTCTGCCCGCACTCGCTGTCATCTGCTTCTTGATTATAGTGGGTGTGATGTGATGCCTCCTTGTGGCTAGGATTTGCATTTCCTTAATGACTATGTTGAATGTGTTTTCATGTGCTTATCGACTACATGTATAACTTCCTTGAAGAGATGTCTACTCAGATTCTTCGCTCAATTCTTATTTGTCCTTTTCTAATTCAGTTACAAGAATTCTTTATGCATTCCAGATGCAGGTGCCATATAAGAGATATGACTTGCTAGTGTCTTCTGTTCTAAGCAGTTCCATTATTGTGTGGACCCCTACCCCAGCCCCATGTCACTCTTAAAGCCCCAGCTCCTCCATCCCCACACCACCCTCCCGACAATCACCACTCTGTCCTCCACCTCTATAATTTTGTCACTTCAGAAAGGTCATACAAATAGAATTATACAGCGTGCGATCTCTGAGGATTGGTTTTCTTGGTACTATTCCCTACAGATTCATCCAAGTTGCTGCATTTATCGACAGTTTATTCCCTTTTATTGCCGGGTAGTATTCCGTGGTGTCAGTTCACCAGTTTGCTGAATCATTCACCTTTTGAAGGAATTTGACTTGTTTCCAGTCTGGGGCCATGATAAATAAAGCTGTTGTGAATACACATGTACAAGTTTCATGTGGACATAAAACTCTGAGACAAATGCCCAAGAGTGTGTGACTGCTGGGTTGTGTGGAGGCTACAGGTTTAGTTTTACAAGAAACTGGTAAACATTTTTCAGAGCGGTTGCACCATTTTACAGGCCCCTCCCCCAGTGCTGTGGGAGTGATCCAGTGTCTTCCAACCCTTATGGTGTTTGCTGTTATTACCATGACTCATTGTAGCCGGTTTAACAGGAGTATAGTGATAGCTCATTGTGGTTTTGGTTTGCATTTCCCTAATGGTTAATGATACTGAAAATCTTTTCATTTTCTTATTTTCTATCTGTATGGCCCATTCAATGAAATTGTGCGGTCTCTACAGAATGACCCAGGACACAAGGACAGAGAGCAATGCTCCAGGTGACGGGTGAAGGTTGAACAGGCTCAAAACTGGAGACAGTTTCAAGGTTGGGCCAACTATACCTAGCACATAGTACGTACTAAATATTTGTTTAAGCTGTTCATTCATTTTATTGGTTTTACTCTGTGGCTCCCAACAAGACAAATGTATTCCATTTATGTCCTTAACTCCTAAAGAAAAATTTCTTCTTTGCTTGGCATTTTATTTTCTCGTTACCTCTCTTTGCTGATGAGCACCATTCTGTGTCTTGTCATGGTAGGGGTCCAGGGACCACCCAGGGGGATCACTGCCATGACTTGACGGGCCCTCTGTCAAGGGCCCTGTCTCACTGCTGAGTCTCACTCTAGTCAAGGCTCCACGACACAAGGTATCTTTATCGCAGCCATCCTGACTCCAGCCCAAATCCACAGGAAGAATCTGTAACAGTGCAGATATCTACTTCTTCTTCCAATCCCCTCCATTTACCATTAGAACCAAGCCGGGGGACAGCAGTTGAGAAGGCTTCACAGTGGGGAGAGAGAAGATGGTGAGGTACCTGGCTCGTAGCAAGAGTCCACCTCCCCCAGTGTCAGGAGGTTCCAGGTCATGCCCTATCTCATGGGCATGATAAAGTGGGTGTGATGTGATGCCTGGTGATAAAGAAGGTGCAGTCCACTGGACCGAGGAGATGGGTGAGCGCCAACAGCCCGATGGTCTTCCCAGGCAACAGAAGCAGATGTAAATTCAAAGTGGAATGATTTTAAGAAGAGCAAATGGCGGTTGCAGAGAGGAACTGTGTTTATCAGCTCAATTCATTTACTGCATTGGGAGCTGCCCATATTTTAAGGCCGAGTTGATATTATAAATCTCATGTCTTCTGTGCGTTCATTCCACACACATTTATTGAGAGCCCATGGGAGGGTGCAGGGATGAATGAGACGGAGGCTCACAGTAGGGTGGGGAGATGGGCAGACAAACAAATATGTATATAGGGCGAGGAAGAGGTTGGTGCAAGGGGGGAAATAAAGCGGCGTGTGGACAGACGGCGATGGCAGAGAGGCCATGTTGGGTCCAAAAGACTTCTCCAACAGGGAGACAGGTGAGCCGAGAGACTCAGAAGGTGACCCACGTAAGTGCATCCCAGGAACAGAGACAAATGGGAGGATTTGCAGGACACGAGGCAGGCGGCTATGGAGAGGTGAGCGAGGACAAGAACAAGAGGTGAGATCAGGGACAGGGGCACGTGGAATGGCATGGGCTGCAGCAGGCAG
>NW_011889104.1:1115690-1117644 GCF_000151845.1 Pteropus vampyrus | reverse complement strand
AATTTGACAGAATCCTGAGCCAACACCTTTTAACAGGTCTGTTGTGGCTGAAGACAGTGGGGATTGAAGGAAGGGGTTTGGATCTCTAGCAAAAACACGATCTTGGCCTAACTCTCTGGAGAGAAAAGGCTGCGACTTAGGAATCTGAGTAGTCTGAAGACTTATTTTAGTTCATTTCTTGCTTTTATCTCTGAGCCTGGCTTCAGTGACAGAATAAAGAAGACACAGGACTCCAGTGGCCATAACCAATCATACCTCCTACCCCCAAAATAACAGAACACAATGGAAGTACATCAGGCCCTGGGCAAGGCACTTGAACAGCAGGTCTCACAAAGGGCTTCCTACCGCATCTGCTCTCCCTTCAGACCCCCAAGGGCAGGCACCAGCATCACATTTCGCAGACCAGGCCCTGGGTCACAGAAGAATGCACTGGCACTGCCCAAGGTCACGCAGCAGTGAGACACAGGCAGGATGTCAGTCCCCAGCTCCCAAGTCCCCTCAGCCCCCGGAGTCAGAGCCTGGGAGGAAGCAAAGACATGTGGTCTTCCCTAAGCTGAGCTCTCACTTCTCCAGAACTCTTAGCACTAAGCCTGGGTAAAGGTCCACCCACTAAACCCAGTCTGTGAGCAAACGGTAGCAACAATAAAAAAGAAATTTTAAAGTGAGATTTAAAATAAAGCTATTTTAAAGTTCAAGACAACAGAATTTGAGTGGCTTGAACTCAGACAAAAAACTTACATTTCTGACTCGCTGAATATTCAACTTGATGTGCACCGTCCAACAGGGTAGCCACTAGCCACATGTGGCTTCTGAGTGTTTGAAATATGGCCGACGTGACTCCAGAATGGAATTTAAAACCTAGTTTCGCTTTAACTTTTAAAACTGAAGCAGTGTTAAATAGTCTCCCGTTAAGCACAGCTTTGTTGTCTCAGTGGGAGGACATTTTGCTCTGTCCCCTGCATGACCTAAGACATTTTGCTGCATTGCAGCTTACATGTCAGGGGCACGTGTTGTGTCCAGTATTGCATATAAACACATCACTATTCTACTGGAAGACAACAGACTGATTCAGTCCATGTGATTTTTTCCCATGCCCCGATGAAACATTATAATGTGTTCATTAGGCACAGAGCACAAGTTACAGTGATAGCCTGGAAAATCACAACCAGTGACTAAAGTGAAATGGAATTAAAAAAATAAGTATGGACCCATTTTAAAATGTAAAACAAAGACATACGACTAATGCAGAATTGAATAGAGATGCAGAAGACAGGACTACACAAGAATAGTGAAAGGCAAAAAAGCACCAGAAGAAGGTATGTCACAAGTTTGCAACGAATGACAATTGCAGTTTGCTGTGGCAGAGCAAAACAAAGTTTGCTGTGTAAAGGAGACATTTTCAGTGAATACATAATGAATTTGATAAGCATTTTCCTCTCAACAGTGAAAAAGTATCAATAATATTAGTGGCTGAAATCTAAAATAAATATCCAGCAAAAATTGGTTAAACAGATTTTTAATAGGATCTGAGCTCATAAATTCAGTCAGCTATAAAATGGCTTGAATTCTTACACAAGAAAGAAAACCATTTTAGATGGAAATGTGGTAAAAGAAATTATTTTGAGGAAGAAACTAAAAAAGGTATTTTACAAAAAATGAACGATCTTTAGTTAAGCTAGTTTCTCTAAGTAATTGCTCATAGAGTATGAAATTTCTAACAATATTAAAGGCTGATTCAAAATTTGAAAAATTTAAATACTTTTCTTTAGTTTTACATGATTCGTGTGACATAAGAGATGCTGCCCAGTTAATACTTTGGGTATTTTTTGCCTCAAAGGATTTCTAAATATATGAAAAAAATATTGCCGAACTGCAGCCTAAAAAACACACCCAGCTCGCAATGCAGATACTTTTTAATCTTTTACATCTGTCACAGAAGATTTTCACCTGCAAG
>NW_011889104.1:1109462-1114025 GCF_000151845.1 Pteropus vampyrus | reverse complement strand
TGACAGCAGGAAGGTGCCTGCGTATAGGGTCCCGTGTCCCTCAGGGAGACACCCAGTCACACGGCCCCTGGGTCCCCTACGTGTGGAGAACATCTTGGCCCAGTACTAACCGCTCTAGTTCCAGGCAATCCAGCTGCCCTCTGTGAGCTGCCTTTTAAGGTGACATTTTTAACTCTCCAGAGTCCTTTTGAGCCATACAAAATTATAAGACAGAGACAAGATGACCAAGGGAACCGTCACCTCCTGAAATTATCACAGTCCCTCGCAGGACACCTGAGAGAATAAGGACAACTCCTTATTGCATAAGTCAAGCCATTACAGACTATGTCACATGCTACCAAGGGGCAAAGAGCAGATGTGATCACCACCCACTGTATAGACGGGACACTGGGGTTAGAGTGGCACTGTCCAGGGTCCCAGAGATGAGACACTCCCTCAGACCTGGTGGTGACTGCAGCCTTGCATTCACTCCACCTCATTACATTTGCTAAATATGAAATTATGGAGAATTTTAATTTTTTACAGCATCCTCTGTCCCTACGTATAAAAGCAAAATTCTACCTTTATCTTTAGAGAAAAACTCATAGTAGAAAAAGACTGAATAAACACTAGAAATTTCTAAATGAATAATCTGGGTGAACAATCAGGTCCCACTTCCACTCCTAGTTCTGGAAAGACCCTTGTGTATCTAAACATGTAATGAATGTGTGATAAGACCTCAGACAGCCTCGCTCCCTCTATGAGTAGCTAGCTGTTTGTGAAAACCAGGCTGGGAGAGAAGGGACCCAGAGCGACTGTGCCAGTGAGCTGAACAAACAGGCGGGCATATTCCTAAGGACACCACACCTGGCAAAAGTCTAGAGCCCAGAAAGAAATGCGAGTGGGGGAAGAGCCATACAAATGATTTGTTTGTCTTCCCATCCAAATGATTTGTTTGGCTGCACACCCGTGTCCACTAGCCATGAAAAGGTCACCAGAGACCTTCCATGGCCTGGTTCAGGGGCCACGCTCACTGTCCCCATGGAAATGGTAACAGTCACTCACTCGGGTGTGGGCAGTGAGGCGGGTACTTTCAGAGCTTTGACCTAACTCAGAGTCCTCGTGACAACCCAGACACCATTACTCTTATTGTCCCTGTTTTACAGAGAGGGGAACTGAGGCACAGAGTCAAATGCTGCCTGTGAGCTCCTGTGCCCCATGTCACCTGCATCCTTACTCAGCACTCACAAGCAGGGCTGAGGGGCATGGGGCCTAGAGGGATGAGGGGTCCGTGCCTAAGTGTGGAAGCAAGAGCTGGGCTTGCAACTCAGCCGCTGAGCCCAGGTCCTCGAGGTGCTTCCTCGCACTCTGTGTGCAGCTCCAGGAGAGGGGCAGTGTGCCTATACCATGATGCCCGCCAGATGTCCTAAGGGGACCCCTGCCGGCTGCGTGACAGTGGTTGCCAAGGGCTTACGTAGGCCCCTGCTCCAGGGACCAGCCCTGCCCCAAGTGTCCCCTGTCTAACCCCCCCACAACCAATGGCTGCAGGTCCTGGGGTGCAGAAGCCCTCCCTGGACACGTCACTGACACTGAGTCCCTGGGGTTCTGCTTTGGGGCCTCGCCTCAGAGATGCATGGGCCAGGGGAACAGACAGCAGAGTCAGGACTGTGACCAGAGCAGCTTAGAGGGAGCTCTGGAACCCACACAGGCTGGCTTTTTAAATAGAAGAACGTTTGCCCTTGACAAAGACCCACCCTTCCCTTAAGTGTTTCCAGGTGACAGCAAATACCATTTATGAAAAAAACCAAGGACAGGTTTTAAAGATCACTTACTTTACTAGGGAAGCTTTGCGGCATAGCTTGTCGGCACCCCGATAGTAGTTCACCAACTGCACCAGGCCAGGCTCGTGACCTGTGAAGGAAAGGGAGGCTCAGGAGGGACGGCCAGGGGGCACTTGCTGCAGGAGAGGGAACGGGGGTGTCATGCCTGGCGTCTCTCTGTCAGGATTGGTGGTTAGAGAGGGCACAGTTCAGCACCCTACTGGCACCACCCTCCCCACCTATAGGTACAGACTACACTGTTGCCATCGCAGGGCCCCTGAGCCCACTGCCCGCTCACCTTTGCCTTCCTTCCTAGGGTTGGCCTCCCGTTTCCCCTCCAAACCCCACTGCACCCCTCCTTGGCCTCAGGGACATGTGAGTCATCCATGTGCAGTGGGACCTCAGCAGAGGCCCGTTCCTGACACCTCTAGCCTGGCTCCTCACACTCGAGGGAGGTAGGATTGACACCTCCGATTTCCACAGGTGCCTCTGCAGCATATGCAACAGCAGGGGGATGTGAGGTCTCCGAAGTCTGAAGCCTGAGGACTTGCTCCGTGAATCGCCCACGGGGAAACTTGGGTCCACAGATTTTACTGCATGCCCCTCCTCCATAAAATCAGTGCGGGAAGGATGCAAATAAAACCTAAAGCCTAGATTGTTGTTTAAAATCCTAACAAAATGCATGGGACTTTCCAGCAACAAGAACAAAAAGACAACCAAACAGCAGGAGTTGGGAGTTGAAGCTGCCAGAGGTGAGAATCACTGATCTGAGAATAGTATACAATCCAGTAAAAAGCTTCAGGTGCCACTTGGCTGCCTACCTTCTCCCCAGGGCTGCCCCCCGCCCCCGCCACCGCGAGATCCCACCCGATTGCCCATTGGGGTTTACATAGAGCATTTTACATAAAAGGAGAACATCCCTACCATGAAGGCAAACAACCATTTTCTTGTGGATGCCGTTTCCTTTCTTCCTGCACACCCCGGATGTTCTCAGCTGACTAGGGGCCTGTGTAGGGTGGGGACCGCTGGGTGGTACTGTTCCTTCCCCCAGTCCTGGGCATCACAGCAGGCTATGCATCCTGCTCCAGCTCCTGCAGAGCCACTGTCCCATTTTCAATACTAGGATTCCAGCTCAGTGTCTCCAGCCAGGCACTCACTGCCCAGAGGAAAGAGGAAGACAGGCAGGTGGGGAGTGGACAGAGCAGGGGGGACACACACGGTCTCTCCGTGAGCAGACTTTCTTCTTTGAGGGATGGTGTTCCCTTTGCTGAGGGCTTTTTGGGGAGACAGTCCTCAAAAGGTGATCACGAGCACAGTCTCCATGTGCCAAGGTTTCTAGGGGTTGGGACCAGCCCTCACATGGAGTCCCCGTCGCACATCATAAACTGGTATGACAATAAAAAGTTGTCCATGGCATGCTGCCAAAGAAAAAATTCCAGCAAGGCCAAGCTGCCACACCCTTCACCCTACAAACCCTCAGGATCGCACGCGCCCCCTCCCAGAGGCTCAGTGGAAGCATACAGCCGCAGGTGGGGTCCAAACCACCTGCTTCCTGTCTCGCCCTTCACCCCACTCCGCCTCTGACCACACCAGTTTCTAGCAACAGGCTCCTCCATCAGACTCGGAACACTGCTCTGTGTGGCAGAGATGGCTTTCCCTCATTATCGATTCTCTCCTTGGATCTTTGGTCTCCACCCCGGGGAAATTTGGGCAGGGAGCATGGCTCCCAGGGCGAGGACGCAACTCCGGTGACAGTGCAGCGAGGAGGGGCCACGAAGCTGCGCTCACTCAGGTCAGCGGGATGAGTGAACCCTCCGCACGACTTCTGGGTTACGTCAGCCCAAGGGAGAGCGGGGGTCCGGCTCCCCACAGGAGGCCTAGCGCGCGCGGTGGTGCCAAGCCAGCCCCAGCTCGTGAACAACGCAAGGCGGAGGGCAAACCCCGCGTCCTCAAATCTACATTCAACGCCCCGCAATGACCGGCGTTCTTCAGTGGAGGGATGTCTGAAATCCGACGCCCCCGCCCTTCCCAGGCTCCCTTCTGAAACTCTCCCTCTGAGCTTAGCTTTCTTAGACCCCCTGGTAGGGTTCATTGGATCCCTACGGGAGCTGAGTCTTCAGGGTCCATAGTGCACAAGTGTCCTTCCCGTGCCTACACGACCCTCCCAGCTGCATGTCACCCGGCTCTGCAGCCGACTTGCCAGACGTGGGCGTCGTCCAGGGGATGAGGGAGTGTCCGGCCCGGGGACTGGGGGCGTCGGCCTGGGGATGGGGGGTGTCGGCCCGGGGATGGGGGGCGCGCGGCCGACGCCCCTGGGCTGCAGGAGGGGCCATTGTCGGTGGCCGCGCCGTGCCTGGGGCCCGAAGCCGATTCCGGGGACGAGAGACAGTAAGACCAGAGGAGCCCGTGGCTTATCTGCCAGAGGAGCGGCAGAGCAGACGTGTGGCCTTCACACAAAAGCCCTAGCTCCAGTGGGCCGTGGGGGGCGCGGGCGGCAAAGGGGGCGCTCACCCAGTCTCCCAAAGGGCAGCCGGTTCCGCTCCCCCAGCATGAGATTGAACCTGGGGTTGTCCCGCCGCAGTCTCTTCCAGTGACCGGAGGCGACCAGCAGCCGGGAGACCTCGGCGTAGACGCTGCTGTTCTCGTCGCGAACCACGAAGGTGAACATGGCTAGGCAGCTGGCCCAGGGAGGGGGCACCAGCCGCTCCGCGTGGAACCTGCGGGCGCGGCGCACAGGCCCGGGTCCCCGCCCCGCGCTCCCGCC
>NW_011889104.1:1088131-1107807 GCF_000151845.1 Pteropus vampyrus | reverse complement strand
TGAGCCTCCATTCTTTTTATTGTTCCCAAGGGACAGTTGCCTGACTGTTCACTTGTAAACCAAAATCTTGTGAAAATCTGCACAAAGGAACTGGGAAGAAGCCAAGGCAGTTAAACCACTTAACCTAGCGGTCCCCAATCTTTCTAGCACCAGTGACTTGCTCTCCTATGAGAATCTAACGCCTGATGATCTGAGGTGGAGCTGAGGCAGTGATGCTAGTGTTGAGAAGTGGCTGCAAATACAGCTGAAGCTTCGCTTGCTTGCCTGCTGCTCACCTCCTGCTATGCGGCCCGGTTCCTAACAGGCCACAAACTGGTACCCGTCTGCGGCCCAGGGGTTGGGACTCCTGGCTTAGCCATTCCTCATCTGGCCTTCAGGGGTCCTCCACCTAACTCCCTTTCAGCCCCCACAAGGCAACTCTTTGAAGACCTGCAACTGAATCTCATTTTTACGATTGGAAGGATTAAGTCTGATGTAGCTCTTCTTCCTGTGACTGAGCCGGCAGACCCTCCACAGCTCCATGCATAAGTTATGAGGTTTGGTTGTTGGCAGCGCTGTCTGTGACGTCGACAGCAGCATCGCCTAACAGTTGCTGGAGAAGCTACAATCTCAAACTACACTGTGGCTGTAAACAGACTCTTGCTGCTGGTCAGAAGCAGCAAACTGGATTTCTTGCATCGAGAGTGAACGCCGTCATCTGCTCTTTGGCTTAGAGCAAGGAAAGTGTCCTCCCATCAAGGTAAGCAAAAATGTCCCGTTTCCCACTGTTGGTACTCTGTGGGTAGCTACACTTGTGGTTGTCGATCAAAGTTGGATCACAGGGGTTTTACAACTCACACCCTCGGCATAGATGGTGTTGGCTGATTCTTGGCATATTCAGAAGCGAGAATAACCACGTCCCCTTTTATGTGTTAAACTCTTTGTTATCTGGAATGGGTCATTTTATATGTTTCGGTGTTAAAATGTTCCATTGGCAGAATTCACAATGAATACATTGTATGGGTCGTCCATTTAAAAACGAGAATATAAAATCCACTAAAGTCAAAAAAATGACAGTAGACACAACCACGTGTGTGTGTGTGTGTGTGTGTGTGTGTGTGATAATTCGGAGAGTGGACCAGTATTCTGTGGCTCCTCTCCCTGTCTCTAAGCGTGACTGCTGAGCACCAGCAGCTGTGCATTCGGGCAGGTAGGTCCCCACTGCCTGAGGGTTCCCAGGTGTGTCAGTTGGGCATCCCAAGTGCAACCCAAATGCTTAAGCAAAACAAGAACGTGTTGGAGGACAACATTTTGCTTGAATCCAAAGGCTTAAGCAATATCTTGAGGACTTGGCCACACTGTCTCCATCCCTCAGTGCTGCTCTGTCCACAGGTAGGACCCCATCATGGGTGCAAGACGGCTACCTGCAGCTCCAGGCACAAGGCTTGGCCCTCCACAGGCTTGAGCACTCAGCCCTGGCTAGACAGACTGGGGAAGGGTCTTAGCTCAGTTTCCCTAGGCATTATGGCAGGGCCGGTGGCTGGGAGGCATGTGATGGAAGACATGCCCTCCAGAAGAGCCTGCAGGGCAGAGGGGAAGGAAGAATGTGGTCTCAGGTCAAATCTGACCTTGTCTGACACACAGGATATGATCCCGGAAGCCAGGGGACCTGTCACTGGCTACAGTCTGCCCTGGGGAGGAACTGGCCCTAGGGAAAACAGCTCTGCCAGCTCAGAGTGACCCCTGGTGGGCAGCTGTGAGTCCCCAGCAGCAAGGTGCATTGGCTGGTGCAGGAGTCTGCGTGGGCCCCACTCTGCCTGCATGTCCCGTGGGTGTACCTATCCATGCTTCGGGACCCAGGGCTTCCAGCCTCACAGAGTCTAGAGTGGACAAGAAAGGTAAGCACATTCCTTCAGTGGATGGCGAGAAAGGCACTCCTGTCTCCACCACTAGGTTCTGATATCAAGGTAGTCAGTCGGCCTTTCAGGAACACCCCATACACAATGGCTGTCGTTCAAGGGGTGTGCACCATCTTGAAGAAGAGTGTGTCTTCTCACAGGCTGTCATGTCCAGATGGGCGCTTCAGTTGCATCTTTAAGAAGCCACTCCTCTGCTTCAGGCATGTACAGCTGTGTATATTTACATGCAGATATATTCATACACCTGCATACAATGCATTATACAAAGTACATATTTATTTTATATCATGTATTATATATAAAATCGAGGCCAACCATTGGAACTTCAAAGGCCAAAGGAACCAACTGGCCAGCATTGTACCAAAGCAGGGTGGTAAATCACCCTGTTAGGGGAGCTGGTCAATGGCCCGGGAGAGGGTTTACATGTGGGTGTTGATGGCCCATGAGAAGGGGACTTGCACTGGGCTGATGAGGTGGCTGGAGCTGTAGGGTTGGAAGCTGACCTTGGGAGGTGGCCCTTTGCCTTGGGAGTTGGGCACAGACCCAACCAAGATGTGGCCCCAGGTCTGTGCTCACTTCAGCCAATGACATCTTCTAATTGTCTTTGGTCTGGAGAGCAGATCTCTTGTTTGCGATGCTTCTAAGACATGAAGTCATTGATGATGTTGCTTAATTAAAGGATTCTTGATTGATTTGTTCTGGGTAAGTAATATGATTAGAGAGTTATAAAATTACTCTAGTGGGTCGCGTGCTCTATGTGTCATCTCAAACACACTATGTCAAATTCTTTGGCACCCAAAATGAAATGGCAGTGCTATGGTGGCTTTTTCTGCTCAGAACCCTTCCTCTGAGCACAGGGCCCTGACTTTCCAAGTGACCCATCATCCCCCACTTTGAGTCCAAGTGGCTGGCGGGCCAGTCCCAACACCAGGAGGGGACTGTGCCCCCTCCCTGAGGCTGGCTCTGTCTCCCTATCTGCCCCCATCACCAGGTTCATGCACCCATCCCCAGCTGCTGTGAGACTATTCCACACACAATCGTCTGTGTGTGTCCCCTCCAAAGAATGGCCCTTGATGCAGGAACCACCTTATCTGGAGACATGCCCTCTACCTGTGCCTGGGCACAGGGGAGGGACCTGGGAGGCAGCCCGCAGCAAATAACTGAATGACGCTAGTGCCTGTATCCCCCACACTCGCAGGTGGGAGCCCTGATCTCCAGTATGAAAGTGTGGAGATGGAGCCTTGGGGAGCTGATCAGTGTTGGAGGGGATCGGTCATGAGAGTGGGCCCCAGTGGGATCTGTACCCTTGTAAGAGGAGACACAGGATCAATCTCTCTACCACATGAGGGCACAGCATGGAGGCAGGCCACAAACCAGGAAGAGGCGTGTACCAGACACCGAATCTGCGAATCTGCCGGTACCCCTGCCCTGGACATCCCGCCTCCAGAATGGGAGAAGTAAATGTCTGTTGTTTAAGCCTCGAGTCCATGGCATTCTGCTACAGCAGCGTGAGGGAACCGAGATGTGGGCACAAACCGCTGGTCCCTGGCCTCATAGGGAGCAACTGTGCTGGACGGTTTATGCTGCCCGTGGCCAGACTGACGCACAGCTTGTCTCTGTCTGGTCCCTACCATCTTGATCCCTTCTGGCTGCTCTAATGGAACACAATAAACAACAGGAGTTTATCTCTCTAGAGGCCGCAAAGTCCAAGGTCTAGGCGCTGGACTCAGCGTCGGTGAGGGCCAAGCTTCTGGGTCCTGAACACTGCTTTCCCCTCTCTGTGTCCCCATGTGGCGGGAGGGCCAGGGGGGCTCTCAGGACCCTTTATGAGGACAGGAGTCCCAATAACAAGGGCCCCACTCTCACGACCCAAGCACCTCCCAAGTGTCCCACCTTCAGTTACTGCTGCACCAAGGGTTGGGTTTCAGCATATGCGTTTGGGGGATACAACATTCAGACCATGGCACTGTTGTGCTTCTCTCTCTTGGGGACCTGTGTCACCTAGACCCCCTGTCGGCTGTTTCAGGGAGTTCATCCTGAAGGTTGACTGCAGGAAAGATCCCGGGGAGCAGACACTGAGGACAGGACTGTGGAATTGGAGGAATCACAAGCCAGCCAGTGATGAGTGCCCTGTCCTTACCGTAAGTGGGGTGCTGATAAAAGCATCAGATATTTTTTAATTAAAAAATTTTCAACTACAGTTGATATGCAGTATTATATTAGTCTCAGGTGTACAGCATAGTGGTTAGACATTTATGTATCTTACATAAGTCTAGTGCCCACTGACACCACATAAAACTCATCATTTAGCAGAGCAACTGCTAAAACTTTCCTCGAATGTGGTGAAATCAAGATAAGAACAGCCAGAGTGGGGCTCTCCTCGGATGACACGGCTGTCTTTAGAGGTGCCGGAGACAGGGTGGTTCAAGGACAGCAGACTTGTTTGATGCTATTGAATGTCATTGATCCTCCGAAGAAAGAAAGTGACTGTTTCAGAGCAGTCATGTCTCAAATCAAGCCAAGGGCCTCCCGTGGGATGTAACCCCCCCTCCCCCCTGCAGCTGGGCTCCCCACAGGGAAGAAGCAGGAGACTTAATCCTGAGACTTGCTACCTCTGAGATGAGGGGCACTGTCCGAAGTCCTGCCAAGAGGCGTGGGATGAGCCTCGAGCCTCCCGGAGTCCTTGCTGTTTCACTTAGAGGGTTCAGGAGGGTCTTCATTGCTTTAAAAGAACTTTGTATGACTGAATATGGCTCCGGCCCTGCATTCCCCTGAGGTTTTGACCTGGGCTATGCGACACAGAAATATGTGGACAGTCTGATGCTGCTCCATTGTAGGTAGCAAGCCTTTTTCCTCTGGACACTTTACAATTTTTTTCCTGGTGTTTGGTTTTCAACGGTTGGACTATGTAATGTCTCTAGGTGTGGGGTTATTTTTATCATAAAAGGGTTTTTTTGTTTTGTTTTGTTTCCTCCAGAACTAGACTTTTCTGACTAGCCCAGGCCCTGTTCCTCAGCCTGCGCCCAGAACTAATAAATGTCCCTGAAAATAAACCGTCATTTATACTAACTCATCGCTGGAAGAGTCTCCTTTCTGGAATTCCAGGTCATGTTGCGATGCCACTTCCATAATGCTCGGATGCGTTCTGCGCTGTGTGCCATCTACCCGATTGTTGTAGATGTCATGGCAGGAACTCAACTCGCAGGAACCTATTTCATCCAGACTAGAAGTCCGAGGTTCCTCTTTTCATTTCTGTTTGAGGGAAATTTTGGATGAGAGAACAGAATCGAACAAATCTTAGAATTTCAGCATTGGAATTTTGTTCGTCCACTGACATGATACTGGGAATTCCTGTGTGACATCCTTGGGTTGTCATTCAGCTTTGCATGCTGCCTGGGGAAGGAGGTTTATGAATCTCGAGTGATGTGCTGCTAGGATCTCGGAGACTTTGGCTTTGAGTCACCTACTCAGGCTGGGGCAGGGCTCCTCCAGCACATGGCTTCACCCTCATTCTGAGGGGCTCGAGAGTGAGAGTTATGCAAAATACATCCTCCTCTGTGTACAGTGTTGTGTTATTAGTGGTTTCCAGAAAACCATTTCTCAAACTGTCTCATTTCGTACAGCTTGTTTGCATTTTCTATCCAGTTTCTCTGAACCACTGTTGTGTCTGAATCCCACTTTTCACCTGGTGCTACTGAGTCACAACCTACTCTACACTTGAGGGATCCCGACAGCTCCCCTTATTTAACCCCCAAATGTTCTGCAGACTTCTTTCCCACAGTAAGAGAATTAAATGGATGTCAGCTCAGAGACAAATACTGCGGCATGCCATTCAGCATGGGCCATGACCCTGTCACTCTCCTATTCATAGGCTGGAAGAGAGAGAGCCTTCCCCACTGGATGACATCAGCCCCATCATTCAGAACGATGCCATCGAAAGGCTCATCTCACCGATGATGGTGCGGCTTTGCCACCTGATCATCACCATGGGGAGGAGTGACCTGGGGGGTGACGCGTTCACCTCTTTGGGGAAGACGGCAGAGGAGCTGGCTCGGGCTAGTGATGAGTTTGTGCAAGTTGCCAAAAGGTAACTATTTCCAAGAATCTGACCTGTTTGCACTTATGCACACACAGGTAGAGAGAGAAAGAGAGAAATTATAAAGCAAATGTGGCAAAAATGAGGACAATTGGTGAATCTGGTTGTTACTGGAGTTTGTTGTATTTTTGCAACTTTTTGGGAAGTTTGAAATTTTATAAAAGTAAAAAGTTACAAAAATATTGTTGAAAAAAGCTCACACTTAAAAGTTAAGTGAGTCCTCAAAAAAATTAAAAATAGAATGACCATGTGATCCAGCAGTTCCCCTGTAGGTGTATACTCCAAAAAATGAAAGGAAGGACTCAGACAGATACCCCCATGTTCGGAGCAGTATTATTCACCACAACCAAAAAGTGGAAGCAACCCAAGTGTCCACTGATGGCTGAATGGACAAACAGAATGTGTATACACATTCAATGGAATTTTACTCAGCCTTAAAAAAGAAGGAAATTCTGACACAGGCTACAACTTGGATGAACCTTAAAGACATGATGCTGAGTGAAATAAGCCAGTCACAAAAGGGCACATTACTGTATGACTCCACTTACGTGAGGTACCTAGAGTAGTCAGATTCATAGAGACAGAAAGCAGATGGTGGGAGCCAGGGGTTGGGGTGGGTTTGCCCATGGGGAGATGGAAAGTTCTTTAGTTGGTACAGAGTTTCAGTCTGGGAAGATGAAAAAAACTCTAGAAGTGGATGGTTGCACATTGTGAATATACTTCGTGCCGCTGGACTGTACAGTTAAAAATGGGTAAGATGGCAAATGTTCTGTCACGTGTATTTGAACACACACAAAAGATATGGAGTTGGGAAACTGTACATAGTATGGCCCCAATTATGAAATAAGAAAAAAATGTATGGAAATAAACTTTCCAAAATATTTATAATAATTTACTTAGGAGTCTGAGGATAGATTCATTTTATACTAATACTCTCTTGCACATTCTAAGTCTTCTAACACAATGCAATTATTAATTTTAAAAAAAAGGCATGGTGAATTTTGAGATACATCCAACATCTTTTTTGTTTGTTTCAATATAAATGCCTTTGCTGTATTGTCTGTTCCGGGCAAATAAATTATTGATAAAGAGAATTACCCGTGCTCTTGATCATGAGCAATGATTGAGCCCATCAGTCGGGCAACACTGCAAGTAACTCCTATTCTGACCTGGTTTGGCTGTCGGCGTTTAGGGCAGCTCCTGGAGAGAATTCAGGAAAGGCCGGAAGGAGGCGGTCGGCACGGAGTGTGCTGAGTGCCTAGCTGGCAGGCCCAGTATTGCTGTCTGCTGGGGCAGCTCTCAGGAGCGGGAAGAAGCCACTGCATCAGCAGAAGAGTGCTGGCCACGGGCAGGGCTTCAGGAAGACCCTGTGGGAGGAGGCCGGCTTGAGTGTCTGTTTCTTCCACTGAGAATGAACCTGACCATGAACATTTAGAAAACACGAGTGAGAGAAGAAGAAAAGGATGACCCATCAGCCTGCTCCCTGGAGATAACTGTGGTGAGCGCTGAGGTTTCTATTTGTTCCAGACGTGCACCCCATCCTTCCCACGCCCTCTTCCCACTCTTTTTTTCTTCTCCCTTTTCCTTTAAAAAAATTCATATGAAGTGAGCTGTGCATATGACTACCCATATACCTACATACGCATGCATATGCATGGATATGCTATATATAAGTGGGTCTCATACACATACACATGCATACACATGGACATATATGTACAAATGGGTTTAATATACATACACATGTGTATGCATGGATCTGCATGTATAAGTGAGTCTCATACACATACACGTGAACATGCTTGGATATGTATGTACAAATGGATCTCGTGTGTATATATATACACACATACACATGTATGCATGGATATGCATGTATAAGTGGGTCTCATATATATACATATACATACACATGCACACGCAGGGACATGCATGTATAAAATCAATCATGTCAACTGGCAAACAGGGCAGGCCCCTGCGTTGCCCCTCCCTGGAGGTACTATTTACAGAGTCTGAGTGAACAGGGCATTTGGGGAGCAGCCCTGAGAAAGACGGTGCTAAACTCACCACCCCTCCACCTCAAACTTCAGTCTGTCCTGGACCAAGCAGTTGGAGGTTTTCTAGTTACCTTTTTGTTCTGATTTCCAGCGTGATTGCACCATGGCCCAGTAAGTCTTCCGTATGACTTTGAGCTATGTTTTGTGACCCAGCATTTGGTCCATATTTATAAATGTGCCATGAGCTCACAAATAGACATGTGTTCTATTATTAGGTGCTGTGTGCTTTGTGCATCTCAGGTCTAATTTATATGTTCAGATCTTTTTTTTTTTTAACTGAGAGAAGTGTGATAAAAAAAAAAATCTCTCATCATGGTAGCATTTACTTGTCCCTGTATAAGCTTTTCTAGTCTTTAAGAGTTCCTCATTCTTTCCTTGTCTTTCACGCCCCTGGCCCTCTGATATTAAATATTGGTCAGTTATTTTGTAGAATATCTATCAGTTGGGTATGCCAGATTTTTCATGATTAGATTGAGAGTTTGTATTTGTGGCAAGAAGTGATGTGTTCTTCATTATGCTTTCCATCATGATGTTGATATGTCTTATTACTAGTGATTTTAAACTTTGTCAGTTGGTTCAGGTGCTAATTAATTTCTCCACTATTTTTCTTTTTGTAATTGATAAGTGTCTTGGAGAAACTTCTGCAAACTGTTCTGTTTCTCTTCAAACTTTCGTCCATTGATTCCAGCATCAATCACTGTATTTTGTCTGCAAGAATTGTTACTAGGATGGTTGTCTCATGATAGTTTTTTATTTCCTTCATCCCTTCTATATTTATTAATTGGAATTCCGTACAGAAATGTTATCCTTTTTCCCCATTATTCATTTATTCAATTATTTGTACATTATCAACTCATGGTATTTATTTCATTTTGTGGGTTTTAATTCGATGCTGTCAATGTTTATTTTATTGTTCAGTTCCTTCCAGCTTCTGCCATTAGCTCCTGTATTCTTCTGTCATATCTCCATTTCTTTAAAGCACTTTCTTATTTTCCAGGATCATCCTGTATTTTTCCAGTGAGAACCCTGGACTCAACCTCTTCCCCAAAGAACCCTGGTTTCTTTTGTTGACAAATGATATTTAGAAAGCCAGATCTGGGCTCTAAATACACTCATGGCTGCTGGGTACCACTTCTCCATGGCCTCTTAGAAGCAGAGCTAAGAGTGTTTATAGTACACACGCTAATCCACGCTACATACTCGTCAACACTCCTTTGCACATGAACATGCACTCCTGTGTGGATATTCATATGTGTGCATCACCTATGCATGCAAACACTCACTCTGTGGATGCTCACATGTATGCGCCACCTGTGCATGTGAACACACACTCCCGTGTGGATGCTCATGTGCATATCACCTATGCATGTGAAAATACACTCCCATGTAGATGCTCACATGTGTGTGTCACCACACCGACCTCTTCCATGTTGATCTAACACCACAGATTCTTTCTTGTTGCCCTCTCCTCGTCTGCAGTTTCTTTCTCCAGCAGTGAGCATCCTTGCCCTCATGAGCCACACAGATCCACTTACCTGTTTGTTCTCACTCCTAAGGTGTAGCCTCTTGGGGTCCCAGCTGAAATCTTGGGGTGATCATTAGGTGGCATCCACATTGATAAGACCTAGGCCCTAATTCTCGTTTTCTCAGCACCATGAAACTTCTGGAGTCAGGCATGGCTATTACCTTTACATGACTTTTCTGCCTCTTGGCCTGTCTACTCAGGATTAAGTGTTGGCTGCTTGGATCATGCTCTAGTACCTAAAAAAAAAAACCACTTTTATTTTTTATTTTTTATTTTGTCCATCTGTTATAAGTGTTGTTGGTGGGCAGTTTGGTCTGATACCCTCACAGCTTGAAGTAGAAGCTTGAGAATGCTTATGATTATGACTCAGATTAGTGATTTGAAAGATCAAGCCGACCGACTCCTTTAAATTAGAGATTAGAAGCAGAAAGATATAGAAATCATGCATTAAAAATAGTAGACCTGGAGGACAGATCCAATTTGTAAATAATGGGGCTTCCAGAAGGAGAAAAACGAAGACACTGAGGAGAGGCAGTAACTGAACACGTAGTAGAGGAAAACTTCTCTGAGCCAATTACTGACCCAAATCTGCCCCTGAGAACTGCTCTCTGAGTTTCAGGTCAGACTCGAGGAAGATAAACATAAAGTGCCTGCTGGCAAATTCCTGAACTCATAGTGTTTTCAGGTCATAGCAAACAAACTGTTTACAAAGGAAGGTCAGTTAGCCTGGTAGCAGACAGACTCTTCTCCAAGTTCTTGCCCGTGACTCCGGAGGCCAGAAGGTGCTGGAATCACATTTGTGGGCTGCTAAGGGGACTGGCCTGCCACCAACAATGTGGCACCAGGCAGCTTATCATTCAGCAGACCATAGGGAAAACATGAACGGAGTCATGCAGGCACTTAGTAACCGTGTCTCCATGAACCTCGACGCAAGAAACCAAATGTTGATGAAAAACTATCCACAAGCAGAGACCAGAGACCTCAGGGAAGGGAAGGTGAAGAAAAGAACTTGGAAAGACAGTTTGTATCCTTGGAAGAGAAGATGCAAGGCTAAGGAAACTGCAGGTGTACCTTCATGTTGAAACATTAAACCAACTCAGCCAAATCTAAAAGTAGCGATGAGAGGGGAGAGAAGATGGGAAAATGTCCCACAACTCTCCAGGAAGAGTGAGGAGGGTGGGGAAGTAGGGCAGGCCTGCAGAGAATCTAGTTCTCTGTGGGAAGTCCTTGTCCCCAAGGTCATATGAGAACAGAACCATGCAATTGCCCTAGCACTGGATGCTGCGAGGTCATTTTGCACATGCACATCTGACCCTTGATAGCTGTTTCTCTCCTCTCCTTTGAATACTGAGAAGTGAGAAGACCCAGGAAGTCAGGTGGCATGGATGACGGTCCCCGTCCTGTGGCTGAACACCTGTAGGATGTGGCACTGTCATATTTATGGGCCGAGCGGCCTGTCAGCTGTAGCTGATGAGCAGATGCGGCACAGGAGCCAGAGAAAAATAAGGGAGGAGACAGCTGTCATGCATCCTTCCCCTTCTCCCCACCCCTGCCCCCAGTGTTTCAGCATTTTGCCGGGCAGGGCTGTTTGAGCGAGTATGACACTGCACATAGGGAACTGGGGATATCTCACATGAGGGCATCTGGGATGTTTGGGGCAGGCAGGGAGTGAGTTGTTGAAACTGGCTGTTGCTCTAGTAAGAGACCAAAGCTGAGATGAACTCAGTGGTTGCTGGAGCTGGCACTCCTGCATCCTCCCAGCCTAAGGTTTTGAAGGTACCAGCCTCAGCTTTGTTTGTAAAGAATAACTATTATAAAGGACTGCCCAAGCAGGCAGGACTTTCCTTGCTTTGTGTGGTTAGGGATTGTCTACAATCACATGAACGAAACAGTTGCTAGGGAGCCATTTGTGGAGGCTGGTTTTGGTTACATAAAACTCCTCTTGGATAACATGGATTGAAATGAGACTCTAGGTATTTCTTCCCTACAAAAAGAGGCTTGTTATTTTTTGTAGTAATTATACACATTCATTTCAGAGAAAATGAGAGCAATTCAAAAAGGAACATAGCATAATTTAAAACCCCAGTATGATGATTTTTCTTCTAGATAAAAGGCCCTCTCTGTAGACCTGCACATAACTGAAAACAGTGAGATCTTGCCATTCATGCTAGTCTGTAATTTGGTTTTACTTACTCAACATGACATCTTGGAGAGGCTTCTCTCATCATAAAAATAGACTTCACTCACCTTTTAAAAAATTAATTTGTTTCTCTTACAGTTGACATACATTATATTTGTTCCCAGTGTATAGCATGCGGTTTGACATTTATGTATCTCACGAAGTGACCCCCCCGATGAGTCTCGTACCCATATGTAACCATAGAGTTATGTTATTGACTACATTCCTTGTGCTGTGCTTTACATCCCGTGACTTCTTTTAAGGTGACGGTGACTAAGACCTGAGCCACTGTTTTAGTGGCTTCATGGCACTGTATCTTCATGACTTCCTGGTGGGTCTATTTCCTTGTGGTAACAACATGTTGCCAAGTGCTGAGTGAGATTGTGTCTGCAGGCTGGCTGGGGACTCTGAGGAGGGGTGGCTCCAGGCAGAAATCGGGCCGGTCACTGACTCTCTCACGGCATCAGGGAGAGACATCACGTTAGTGGCCCAGAAGCTCTGTCTCCAGCCGGCAAGTCAGAGCCACCGGGAGCAGCTTGTGACCATAGCTCAGCAGATCCTGCTGGACACCATGAAGGTGAGGCTGATGTCAGAGCTGGCTGGAGGGTCTGGACAGAGCACTCATCCCTGGGAGGCGTGGAGGGGCCAGGTCACTTCCACATGGATGCCTGCCTTAGGGAGATATCTGCCCGGGCCTCTGCCTGGATCACAGGCACAGAGCTCATTACCCATGTGGAAGCTGCCAGAGGCAGTCGGTCAGACATAATCTTAAACCCATGTATGGCTCCCAGCCCCATACCTGGCCACCAGCCCCTGATGAGAAGGAGTCACTGAGGGGCCTATTTCTCACCCTACCTACAGCCAGCAGCCACGGGGAGAAGCTGCAGAAACCTCTGCAGCTCCTGGCCTGCGTGGCAAACCTGCCCAAAACAAAGGCTGGGTGTGTAGGCCCACAGCTGGGAAGACCTTGGGCCAGGAGAGCCCCCTACTCTCCATCCTGCGAGCTTGCCATTTGGCACAGCTCTTGGTTGGGACATGCTTCCTGTTAGAATCTATGTGCTGTGAACACTAGTAATGTTCACCACCACTATCTGAGTGATGTGGGTAACTGGGGGTGCATTTGTAATTCAACAGATGGGTAGAGTAAGATGGAAATGGGGAGGTGAGAGAGGTGGAGCTGACAGGGAGAGGGGAGGGCAGGCTCTTGAAAATGGCTGGGTACCAGCTCTGTGGCTGGTAGGGACAGAGCTGGCCAGGGGTGGTCAGACTAGGAGATCTCTCAGGGGTGCTTCCTGGACAGGCCATCTCTCCAGCCCGCACTATCCCCACCCAAACAGTAGTAAGTCCTTCCCAGACACTCCTTGGTTATGTGCAGGGTGCCATGCCAATGACCACGCCTCCTCTTCCCTGGAGGGGGCACTCAGACCCAGACTAGACCCCACATGCGATGCAGCTCCAACTTAGGAGGCCGCAAGTTTTCAGTCAGCCAAACATTTGCTCTAAAAGACCCTCCTAGGCGACTTTGGGGGATGGGGCTGAGATTCCATTCTCTTTTCAGAGTCGAGATGTTTTGACGTTCATTTGTAAAGCGGGTTGGGGTCGGGAGCTCGCTATTGCTCCAGAGACACTATGGCCTTCTCCAGCTCGCCCCACCCCCATCCCCCACTGTCCCAACAGGTACTGCTCCTGGAGGACGCGGCTGCAGCCAGGACCACGGCGCGGGCGGCAGGCTGGTGCCTGATCTGCCTGGACGCGCTGGAGGCAGCAGGTGCGCGCTCGCCCCGAGTCCCCTGGGCTGACCTGGCTGCCGCGCTGCTGCGCCTGGGCCGCCTGGGCAAGCGCGGGCTGGCAGGGCGCTTGCTGCGGGGCCGGGTCCCCGCGCTGCTGGCAGCCACTCACGCCCACCCCCTGCGCCCTCGCCGTCTTTTGGCTCTGGCCCGGGAAACCCTGGGCGAGCTGCTGGCGCGGCTGGAGCCCGGCGCTCTGGCTTCCCCGGTCCCCGCGCGCGGTGCGCTCCCCCGGCACCTGCACGCGCTACTGGCGGCGCCAGGGCCCGAGCGCCTGCAGGGTGGGCTGAACACGCAGCTGGCCTTGGTGCTCTGGCCCTGCATGCGCCTGGCCGCCAGCGCCGCGCCGCCTGAGAGGCTGTGCCTGGTGGCCTGCTGCTGCCGGCTGCTGGAGCTGCGGAGCCTGCTGCCCAAGGAGCGCGGGGAGGAGCACGAGGGTCTGTGGGCCGCCACTGAGGCCCTCTCCCAGGGAGTGCGTGCCGGGCTGCTGCGTCAGATCCTGCGCACTTTCACCGACACACAGAGTACTCTGCGAACGCTGGTCTGGGCTGCCTTGGCGACACCGCCCGTCAGCTCCCCAAGCGACGGAGACGCTGTGCCCAAGAGCCTCCAACTTCTTGCCGCTTTCCGTGAGCAGGCACAGCAGATGCTCCGGGTGGCCCACTTGGTCTTAGTTTGCTGCCCCCAACAACGAACCAGCAGAGACTTGGAGGCCACCATGGCACACCTCTGGGGACTTGTGGTCACAGCACAGCAGCTTTTCTCACAAGGCTCGCAGGCGGCTGGTCCAGCCAGCAGCCCTGCTGCCCTGCAGGCCCTGCTCCAGGCCTGGGCCAGGGTATGCGAACACCTGCTGGTGTGTTTTGATGATGTCCTCAGTATTCCTGAGTTCCTAAGTGTTTCCATTCGGGACATGGCCGAGCACGTGGACTCGTTCTCTTGGGCCTTGAGGAGTGGACAATCCTGTGAGTTTCCCAAGCTTGCGGCATACCTGCAGGGCCGGGCCACACACATAGTGCAGGTGATGAACAGGTATGTGGACCAAGATCGAGACCCCGTTTTCCGCAATGGTCTAAGAGTCTTGATCCGGCAGCTGGACCAGTTCTCCTTCGTCCTGGGTGCAGCCGCTGAGCGCTGTGTAGGTGGGCACAGTGCTCTGGACACAGATGTGTTTCTAACTATAGCCAAACATCTTGTCTGTGCAGCCCAGAGCCTCCAAGAGGGCCTGGATGGCATCAACCACCCTGATATCCTCAGCCCCCTTCGGGATCAAGTCCAAAGGTCTAACACTGAGGAGAGACAGACTTCCTTCCCTCTCCCCAGCCCCCAGGACTCCCCAGTCCCAGAACTGAAACACCAGAGGGGGCCTGGGTTAAGGGAAAGTGACCTAGGCACCTCCTATCCTCCCAGGGACCATCTTTCTAGCCAATTGATTCTGGACACCTGTCCAGCCCCCACCATCAGCACACTCACCCTTGCTGTAGAGGGCCGTGGCCACCAGGCAATGACCTCAAGTAGCACCAACCTGCAGGAGAGGGATGCCGTTGTGGATGCAGCTCAAGAGTCCCTGACTGGGGAGGGAGCACTGGAGTCAGCGAGGCTGACTGGATTCCACGATACCCCAATACTGGCACGTACTGTTACTGAACTTGCAGGGAGCATGGAACACTGCACAGCAGCTGGGACCCACAGGCTTCTGGAAGTGTCTCTCCAGGCGTCTGGGAGAACCAGACACACCAGGCAGGGTTTGGTAGCCATGGCCGGTGACTGGTATCCTTTGTGTCAACAGCTATTTTGTCACAGCCCAGCAGCTGACCTTCCAGGAAACACTGCGGTCTTCATGGAGTTGCAGCAGAATTTAGTTTCAATGGTTCAACTAGCAGCCCAAAGTGGGCCTGTGGATTTGGGTGAGGAGGCCCCTGATTCAACTGGGCACCCAGGAGCATTTTTACAGATGCAGGGCAGATTGGAGGTGGTGGAAACCTGTGCTGAACAGCTGATGGACGAGGTCCTGGCCTCTGATGGCCTCTGTGCGCATGCAACGTGGGACAAGAGCTTTGAGGACAGGTGCCTGCTATGGTCTGTGGCTGTCCGAGACCTGCTTCAGTGCATGGAGAGGCTCAGCAGGAAACAAGGACGATTCCTGCTGCCCCTGCGACAGGCTGTGACAGAGCAGCGGGGGCTGCGGGAGGGGCTGGCTCAAGCAGCAGACACTTCTCAGAGGCTGCAGGAGGCTGCCAGGCTGTCTCGCCTACTGTGTGTGGACGAGCAGGTAAAGGCTGAGGTCTCCTTCCTGTGCACTGAGGTCCACGTGCTCACAGACGCTGTGCTGGATGCGGCACGGGCCCTGGCCTCCTGTCCCAGACCATCTCCCAGCCTGTCTACGCGCTTCGACCTTCTCTGCTTGGAGCTCACCCTCCGAGCCAGAGCCCTGGATGGCCATCTCAGCAGCATTAATGTGAACCATGCATGCATGGACCCTTGGGAGTGTCTTCTGCCCAAGTCTCTCCGTCTGCAGGCACCCCCAGGTCCCAGGTCCTAGACCTCCCAGGCCAGAAAGCTCACTGGAGAGAATGCCGTCCGGCATTCAAGGGGTGCAGGCGATGGTGGCAGGTGGACAGGAGTGTGGGCCCTGCCTAGAATACCTTCTCACGGCCCTGAAGCGCATTCTTGTCCTCACCAAGGAGGTGGCACAGAGGCGCTCTATGCTCTAGGAACACCCAGAGAAGGGGGGCATGCACACCCCGGACTGGCTGTGGTAGGAGTGGGCAGCCAAGGCCCACCACACTGTGGCACAGTTTCAGGCCTGGGAAGGCGGTCACAGCCAGGCCTGCAGGCTCCTGGCCAGCTGCTTGAAGCCCCGTAGTGATCGGGACCCTGCCCAACCACAGCTCCCCCCACAGGGAGGGTGCTTCAGGAGCCACAGCAGTGGGCAGTGGGGATTCTCAAGGCACTGACCCAAGAGACACCCTGGGAGCTCAGCGAGGACCTGCACCGCTGATCCAGCTGTCATCAGGATGGTCACCACAGACCTGAACATGGTAGGACAATCAGCATCTTCTCTCCTCCCCATCCTCAGCCTGCTTCCTAGTAAGCAAAGCCCACTGCCAAGTTCCTGGAAATGCTGTGTTGGTGCCACGTGTGTCACTCCCCTCAGGCAGGCAGCTCAGGTGGCCTTTGAGGGCCCAAGGTTGGCAGTCAAGACACCTGGGCTGTGCCTGCTGCCACCATTTCCCAGCTCTGAGACTACACAGAAGCTTTTTACCTAGTTTGACCCCAAGATTCTAGTCTAGAAAATGGTAACATGGCCACGTTCCAGGCAGAGGTGAGTGAAAACATCCACATAAAATATCCCCATGTCCTCCTGCCCACCGACTGGGACACAGTTGCGGCCCCATGGAGCCCGGGATCCAACAATCAAGGCCACCCTGATCCATCACTGGATGTGGATTTCAGAGTCCGGAAGAGGCCTGGGGAGGGCGGTGCTAGCAGCTGGGTGTCAGGGGCTGCCCTGTGTCTCAGTGGTCAGTAACCACCCAATTAATGGGGAATCAATCATTCCCAGCAGAGCTGCAAAGCCCTTTCATGTAGGACAAATGATGTAGATGTGTTTGAGTCCCCAAAGTTGCTATACTCAGGACTCCTGAATTCCTTCAAGAAGCCATCGAGTCTCCCTTCCCTGGGGGAGGGCCGAGAATTCCAGAGGGAAAAGACCTGTGACATTTTAACTTTCCTGAGATCTGAGTGTGCCAGGTTTGTTTATACAGATTCTGGGTGGATGGACCCACGTGATGGGGACAACAGTTTCCTCTTGTGTATTTGGAGAAGATGCTGAAAGTGGCTGGCCGTGGTCCCCGGTTCTCTTTAAAACATGATAGAAAGGCCACTTGCTCCCCCTGGTTGGAAGGACAGGTGTCTCAGTAGCCCTGTCTTCCTCCTTCAGCAGCCACCCTGCTGCACCCCTACCCACTCCCCCTTCCACCCAGCCTGGCTGCCTGCTGAGCTGGACCAGCCTCTTGCGGAGGATGGCAGCACAGACAGCGGGGACAGGATCACCCAGATGACCCGGGAGATGGCCAAGGATGTGTTCCTGATGTCTCAGAGTCTGCAGAGGAGAGGACGCCTCTTGGTATGTGGCCCTCAGTGTGCTGCAGTGGTGGGCGGACTAGGCACTGTGGGGAACCATACTGCCAGCTGAGCCGGGCCAGCCTGGGTGGCTCCCAGGATGGATAGCCACCATCAGCTCTTTACATTTTTACGTGCCCTCCTCTTTCTCCATCTGGTGCATCATATGTGTCACTTCACTTCTCCCTGCCCCTCCTCTTTTGGGCTCAGTCACTGTGGTTTTGTCTTGTTCCTCTAGGGAAGATAATTTCCCAAAAGCTGCAAGGACTCAGTAAAAGCAAGGACTCATTCCTGTCCCAGGCAGATGAACTAAGGGAGCCATTTTCAGCTCTAAAAATCCCCAAAGTGGAGCACTAGGGCTGCAGCCTCCAGCAGGAAGTCCTCCAGGGCCAGCATAGCCCGGACTGGAAGGGGTTGTTTTCCACTGGTTTGGGGCTGACTTCCACCCTGCGTGACATGTCCCAGTTCTCTCTGACCCTCGATTCAATTTCGTTAAGCTTTGTTTAACATCAACACAGCACCATAGGAAAAAAAAAGTCTATTTCTGAGTGGGGACCAGGAGAAGGAGCTGGGGTGGCACCAAAGCCACTTAGAACACTTTCCATGTAGGCCTGCTGGGTGCTGGGGCTCTAAAACCCAGGGCCGGGCCGGGCCTCATGGGGCCCATTGCCGGTTCTGGGCGGGAGGAGGCCGCATGAGAAGGCTGGACATTGGGTGCCCCAGACCAGGCGACTACCAAGCCAAACTCAGCAGCACCACCACACCCAACAACCAGTTCTGTCATTGTCCTATTTGTCCTACCAACCTGTGCCCACTTAACCCAGCCAGTTTCTTACTGGGTCAGTGACCCTAAGGTCATCAGGTCAGACATGGCAGTGGTTACCTCTTGTAGACTGCTGTCTTCTTTCCAAATGTCTCTGGTCTCCCAGTTTCAGTAGGACTTGGATGTTGGCCAAGGGCCCCTGAATATGCAAACCCTGAGCCCCATGGGGTTCCCTGGGGAATGTAAAAAAAGAAAAGCAAAGGATGATTTTAGCTGTGCAGCTCATGCCTGTAAGATGGAGTGACATGCAGAATTTCTCCCCAAACTCTCCAGCTCCCACCTCCCACAAGCCAGGTTTTAATCACCCAGGTGTTTGGTGCTCCTAAGTAAAACAGAGAAGCATTTGCAATGGCAGTTAGGGGCAATAGGCCACACAGGGGTGGAAGACCCAGGATCCCTGATGCAGAGCCCTGAGATTCTGTGACAGTCACCTGAAATGCCTGTGAGGGTCGGGGTGGAGCTGGAGGAAGGCAAGGGACTGGCAGAGGTGTCCCTTGAGGGGCAGCAAGGCTAGCATGTCCTCGCTTGGCAGAGGTCTGCACCAGACTGTTCCCTGTGTCTGAGATCTCTCTGGCCTGAGACCCAGGTGATGAGTTCTGGACTATTCCAGCTTGGCCTCCACAGTTGAGCCCTTCTCCCTCGCACACAGAGGTGATCTCACTAAAGACTCTGCCGTGACATCACTGCATCTCAAATCTGTCTGTCCTACAATCCTTGTTGAAGCTGAGACGGCTTCACAGTGTTGGGAGGACAGGGAGCTATGGGGTGGCTCCCCACCAGGGCTGGCAGAGCTACGTTCCATCCTTCTGTTAAGGCCTATCCCTCATGCGTCAGGAAACTTCTGCCCAGTTTGTTGACCTCCTCCTGCCCCCACTGTTCCCTCATCCCCTTCACTCTACTTCTGGCTGAGTGGCAGAGAGCCAGTGGGATGTTCAAGCCACAGAGCTTTGGCTGACTGTGGCAACGACCCCGTGGCCATCCCCGACCTTCTCTGCCATCTCCAGCCTTCCGTACCTTGTCATCCATGGGTGGCACCATCTATCTGGACCCCTGAACCCAGCTTGTGGGGAAGGGTCCCCCTGTCTGGGCAGGGGCTGTAAGAGAGAGGACATGTGGCCTTCTCAAGGTCCCTTCCAGCCCACGCCCACTTCCTGTGCCTGTGGAAAGGCCATGTATCTATCTGCTT
>NW_011889104.1:1083495-1086861 GCF_000151845.1 Pteropus vampyrus | reverse complement strand
GGGCTGTAAGAGAGAGGACATGTGGCCTTCTCAAGGTCCCTTCCAGCCCACGCCCACTTCCTGTGCCTGTGGAAAGGCCATGTATCTATCTGCTTGTTCCAAATAGGCAGGGTGGGGGTTTTATCGGAGTGGTACCTCATCTGGGGCAGCCCCTCTTCTACCTTAGTTGCTGACTCGACAGTCGAAGTTATGTTTAAGATGTTGTTGGCATAAAGGGCTCTGTTGCTTTGAGAACAGGAAGGAAAAGGGTCTGGGAGCTGCTGATCAGGCCTGGAAGGATTGAAATGCCACCAGCTCATCAGCTGTCAGCCCCATCCTGGGAAGCTGCACATGTGACTGTTGGCTTTCATCCCCTTGCTGTGGCCAAGACCCTCTTCAGCAGGACAGTCCCCATGGCTGGCTCTTCTCAGGGACTGCAGTCCTGCCCTGGGCCTGCCTACGACAGCTCTGAGCCCAGAGCAGCACAGTCACACTAGCCCTGGTGATGAGGGCTAGGTCATGGCAGGAGTTGCTGCTTGCTGGCTCTGGCAGCCCCCATGGCGGGGGCGGGGGTGGGGCGTGGGCAGTAACCACCTTGTACTGCTGGTTTTCAGGACCACCAGCTCCTGACCCCTAGGGGAGGTCAAAGCTGGTGCCAATGTGTCCACGTGGGCTGATGATGCAATGCCGGCCACACCTGTGTGCTTCCGTGTGCCACCAACTCTGCAGCAGGACTGACAGCGCCGTGACCTGCCTCTCACCTGTCACTTCCTCCTGCACAGACCAAAGAGGAGCTCATTGTCTCCTCGAGGAAAGTCACTACCTCTAGGAAAACTTCTCCAGGCTGCTCCACGGCATTGCTGACAGCTGCACAGATGCGAGGTATCCCCGGGAGCTGTGGTGCGCCCTGGAGCAAGTGGAGAGCATAGGCAGCCATCTTCTGCATGTAGGCGGACTGGTGACCATGGGGGAGTGGTGATGGGGGCTGGTTGTGGGGGGATGGGTGTGCTCTGCTGTCTCAGGAGGAAGGGCTGGGGGACTGGAATATAATTCATGTTTCTGCGTACTCTTTTTGTTTATCTTCCAAGAGTCTACATTATTTTGGGCATGTCAAAAGTTGAAAATATAGATAATACGGAGGACCAAAAATGTGTTTAAGCCACTGCCCTTTCTCATGTTATCACAAATATACTGGATAACGTACATGAAAAAGGAAAAAAAGACCCCATGTGGGAAGCTAGTTCCTGAGTAGGTGTGAACCTAAAATAACCACAAGGAATTTTTAAAAGTCAAGTGCACCAGCACTGATGCTCTCCTACCCCACCCGACCCACCCACGACTTTGCTGTGCCCTCGCTCAGGGCTCTGTCTGCAGATGCACACGGCTGCTTTCTGCTTTGTAATCATCTTTACATTCTGACCATTACTTCTCTATTGGTTTTTATACTAAACAGAAGTAACAAAAAGCCAGTTATCTCTAAAAATACAGCAACTGCAAAGTGGAAGCATTTTCAGTATCACCTGCCTAAGAAAGACTGCTGGCATATAGCTTACCTTAGGGGGAATCCGTTTAATGTGCCCAAACCGTGGGGTTGAGCAGCTTTTGTTAACTGTCTCCTTACTGCAGCTTCCATGTCGACAGTATCGAAGGCTATCATGAAGTTTGGGACAGTATCACTTCAAGCTGAGCAGCTAATAGCCACACTGCACACTTATCAGCAACAAACCTACTAGGACTATTTTGATATGATGGCAAAACTGTTACCAATATTGTGAGGCATAAAAATAACATTGCCAAGACCAGGGGATATAAATTGTTTTTAAACTAAAAATAAAACCTGGTTACTGTTCTCTAGGAAATAACACGTCAGGCACACAATCGTGTCAAGATCGGCTACCCCAAATTTTCTACTTAAGATACAAGAACTGCAGTTATTTGTATTATTTCAAATACGGGTATTGTGGTCAGGGTACTCAGGTTTTGGTGAAATCAGGCATAGAAATGACTGTCGTGAAGGAGGATGTCATGCAGGGCCACTCGGGGAAGCCAGGGTCTGCCAAGTGTAGGAGGGAGGGGAAGCGGGCTGTCCAGGCTTGGGGTGGGCTTGTTTGTGGCACTTGGAGGCTGTCCCCACCCATGTGGTACCCGACACTGGTGCTGGGGTATGCGTTTGGTCAGTCAGTTTGCCTAAGGGAGGGGCACTTGCAGGCCAATCATTCGCTGTCCCCAGGAGCTGGCCCCTCTGGGAGGGGCAGTCTTTGCAACATCAGCAAGGTTCCAAGATGTTAGTGCATCAAAATAGAGAAGACAAAGGCATGGCTCACGTGGGTGTGCCTGTCAAGCTCCAGGTCCTCTGAAGGGCCTCAAAGTCCTGAGACTTTACCTCACTTTGTCACTTGCTTCATGGAGTTTTCATTTTCAACAGTAAAAAACAGCTTATCTCACTGAATTCAGTTACATTCGGTTTAAAACAGATGCTGTTGAGGTGAGTGATTCTATCTGGAAGTGCCAGCCCCATCTTTAACTAGAACCTTTGCTTTAAGTCCTCAGTGCAGTTCTGTACCAAATGTCTTGTTCTTTTTCATCATGTATGGTGTTGGCATTTGTTCTGCACTTCTCTGTAGTTATTTCCATCAAAAACATGTTTCTTGTTAATGTATAGATACTACACTAATGGTACTTTCCTAGCATCCAAATGCACACTTTGTTTTCAAGTGTTAAATCACATCCTTAGAACATTCGTTCTCTGACAGTCCCCACAAAGGCCCATGCAGTGAACCTTCTGGCATTTGAGTATCTGAGATGCTCCTCTCACTTGTATAACGGTGGCTGCTTTCCTCCCATAAACCCCAGTGTACAGGCCTCCCTGGCCAGAAGCAAGTCCTCCGGGGAGCTCCTGGTGAGAAACACATGGCAGCTCCTTAGCACCGTCTGCAAGACCCTGAGGGCCGCAGAGGCCACCAGTCTCAGGTTAAGTGCTGGTCCTGAGGGGGCTCGTGTGCAGAGCCCTGACATGGGTCACGGGCTGAGAACATGGTCACCCGCAGATATTCATGAGCAAACTCTCCCTTCTCTTAGCTATTAAATTCAACATCACTCCTTCCCCGAGCCTGCCACCTGGTTTCCTGTGTGTTTCAGTTGGGCTGATTTCTATCGACCTCCTTCAGCTTTGCCACCTGTTGTTGAGTGCAGCACAACCTGACAGTGAGGCCGAGGGTACCTGTGTCCTGGCTCCACTGAGGCTCAGGCCACTGGTCAAAATGAGTAAGGCCGGTCCAAAAGGAAACAGAATTGGGTGAGGAGAGTCTTTTTTAAGTCAACCACATTCTCAGGACATTGCAGTGTGACAGCCTAAGACCTTTGGCTCTGTCATGCTTCTCCTTCAGC
>NW_011889104.1:1063543-1082260 GCF_000151845.1 Pteropus vampyrus | reverse complement strand
GTTAGAGGATCATTTCAAACCAGGTCGTGGTATTGCCATGAAATCCCACTTTTGAGTGTCGAAACTGGATATTGCCATCATTCCCTTTGTGTTCCTTGTAACAACTGTACAGTCTTCCCCCTGTTGACTGTCCCCACTGGGTAGATGTCACAAGCCAGTAAACTCAGAAAGACCACAGAGAAAGCCCATTAATAGAGTTAAGAATAACACACTGTTCCTGTTTCTGAGGCTGCCTTGGGGTACAGATGGCCATGGACAGGCCTCGCTCTCCTTTGGGAAAGTGCTCTAAGGGCAGTTAAAGGCGTGGAGGGCCCCATGAGACCTGCTGTGTTACGTGCCTGAGATCGGTGGGGATGCGCTTGTCTCGGTTACAGCTCACACGTCCTCCACTGGAATGTGCTTCGCTTTATAGGAACTCTAGCTTTCCACCCTCTTGGCTGCCACAGCCCTGCCTTCACAGTGCTTGGCTGACAGGAGAGGGGAGGAAGTAGGTGCTGTGTCTACAGGAAGAGGTCTAAGTTATGGGCTGTGTGCTTTCTAATGCAGTTGCAGAACAGCTCCGTCACGCCGCTCTCCCAGCTGACAGCACCTGGATGCTTTCGAGGAGCCATCAAGAGGCAGGTAGTGAGGCATCCACTGTGTGCCCAGAACTAGGCTCCTTGCTATGGGGAAACAGAAAAGTAATGAGACTCTCACATGGATCCTGCCTCCAAAAGCATAAAACAATAGCTTACAATGTGCTTTTCATTTCTCATTTAAAAATTAGAGATTGTAAATATTACGTTGGTATTAACCTAATGTCCTTTCTTAGGTCTTCATCTTTCCAAGAAAGGCAGGCTAATTTGGGCTTTGTTCCACTGGGCAGTTACCGCTGATAAATGATACGCTCAAAGCAAGACCCTGGCAATGTGGTGGCTCTTGAAACGGGCCCTAGGCATTGAAGGAAACTCCTCGAGCGAAAGGCATCCCATAAACGCTAACTCGTAGCACATACGTGATGGAAAAGCCTTGAACACTGAGGGCCCGTTTGGCCCAATTAGCAAAGCTTAGATTTCCTCATCTTGGCCTTATATAAATAAACCATAGTCACCAATGATGCCTAGGTCCCACAGGCCTACCTGCGAGCAGTGATACCAAGCACTGCCCTCATGAGTCTTCATTCTAGAAATTCACAAGAAGCCCCCTTACTGAAGGGTGTGAGGTCCCATCAATGGATAGCTTGGCCAAAGACCACTCCTTTGAGGTGTGGCCCCCGCCCAGGAGGGGAACATCTCCACCGTTAAGCCTCAGTGTAGTGAAGATGGAAAGATTCAGACAAACCCTCACATCTGGGTCCCTGAGCTTTCAAATATCAACTGCCATTACCCCAAGGAGAACGATGCCTTCATCAAGTGGCCACTCAGAAAGACCTCGGTGTCACATGTTCATGGAGACATGTTCATGGAGACACGTTACTAGACGTGGGAGTAAATACCCTGTTGTTTCTAAGAGCTGGGGGCTCTCACATGAAACGAGCTGCCACTCGGCCCTCACCACATGCTATGATCCAGCAAATACCATACCGACTGGACTGTTGGCGCCCGCCATCAGTATCCAATCCTTGTAAAAAGGACAGACAGGTCAGGTCTGGAACAGATAGTCCGAGTCTGCATGGCGCTGAAGTGGGAAAGTCCCATGTCCTCCTGGCACACATGGTGTTAAAGGGGACTGCGACTTGAGTCTCTGAAGCAGCTTCTTAGGTGATTCTATTGTATCTTCAATGGGTACCATCCAACACTGCATAGAATTGGTGAGACATGCAAACCATATCGTGTTACTTGAAAATTTGTAAAACTTAATACGCCCTAATGGAAGTGTAATGATCACGTTTATGAAACTTATAAAACAATTTCATATTTACAAATGCTTTAAAATAATAATTCACCCACTCCTACACCTGATCTGTGAGCAGTTGAAATCACACCTATTTCCCAGGTAAGGAACCAGACGTGCAGATAAAACGCCTATGGAACAAGGATTTGGAACAAGGATGTGCGCTCGTGGTTTTGAACCTCCAGCCCTCACAAGTTCGCCTCATTGCCTCCCTCCCTCCTAGTTAATTCAGCAAAGTGGCTTACGTGAATACTCGCACAGGGTTTCAACCACCCTTCCACTCTTAAAATGAGCAGAACCGCCAATGAAAGCTGCCATGGAGGGTCCCGTCAAGCTAAAAGACAAACAGAAACCTGAGCAAACCCATTTCATAACTAGGCCGCTGTGGCTGCGACCTGACCCGGGGTTTGGCACTCACAGCTGGCACTCACACGGACCGGGCCACACAGGAGCAGACCCGCCTGCTTAGAGTCTGAATCACTCCTGCACTTGGTTCCTTTTCAAGGTTCAGAAGGTGGTCCCCCCCCCACACCCCGACCCCAGTAAGTCTTCAGAGAAAGAAGAGTTTGGAGCAAAAACTAAACAGGAATGGGAAAGCGTTTACTCAATTCAAATTGTGATCACCTGGGTCCCTCGTCAACACCCTGATGCATCCCATTTGTGGGCAGGTATACAGCTTATCACCAACCAGGAGGCACAGCTGTCACACCTCGACCGAGAGTCTGATGCAGACCCTTCAGACACAAGTTGCTCCTGCTGTCTGTGGCTGTTCGGCTTCTAACACAAGGGACACACCATACTTCTCAGTGTGCTAGTGTAAATAAATCGAATTACACATGTTCTGAAAACACCAACTCACCTTAAAGAGGAGCTTACTCATTGGAGAAAATAGCTACTTATTAAATTTTAGTGAGAAAACAGTAAAAGAAAAAAAAAGAATATTAAAATAATCCAGGATGTAACAGAATATCCCCTAAGCTAAAGAAAAGCCTCACATATAGAAATCACTATTTTAAACATAAATAAAATATTTTCATATAAAACATATTGTTAAATTTGAAACTAAGTCCAAACTTCCTTATAAAATAGCCTCTAGGACACTAGCTGATGTGACAGGGAATCAAGAGTACTGAGTAAGTGAACGTTATAATTCACATTAATGGCTTTTAAACCTTAACTTTTTAATTACTCTTAACATCTCTCTTAGTAAAAAAAGATTATGTTAAGAATCTGGGTTCCATTCTGATCTTGAACAGAGACAGGTAGATAGATACATAGCTATCTTTTTTTCTGTCAGTTTTTATCCACTTTATTGACTTTTTGATTAACAATGAAGTTTGGACAGCAAATCAGAAAACACTGTCTATGGTGGCTTTAAACTGCATTTTTTAAACCCAGAATGTTATCCAGAGCCATTTTAGGCAACAATATAGCCCAGGTGTAAGCAGCAGGAACTCACAGTCCCTTGGACGTCCCAGCCTCTTATGTGGCAGAGCCACTGCTCATGGAGTGCAACCCCACGGACCCAAAGAGTCAGGGGAAATGCTGAGGGGAGAGGAGGTGAATAGGAGGGAGGGTAGGCGCTAACATGGAACCACACACGCTCCAAGCGTCAGGTTCTCATAGAAGCCACCGCCTGGTGTTTTTACTACCACTTCTCAAGGGCAGCTGTTGTCATCCAAGGACTTTCTCCTGCACTTTCATTATGACGAAATGCTCCTTTTCAAGTTACTTACCGGAATTGGTATCAGCAAACACTGTCATAAACCTCTGTTTCAAGACATGAGTTTCAGTGCAGTCCTGAGTTTCCGGTTTAAGTAATATGTAAAACAAATAGGGCTGCCATCATTTTATATGGCAAGAAATACACAAGAATGAATATACATTATTTTTCAGGAAAACACAATTGCTAATCAATTCAGGAGCTTTCCAGACTACAGGTACGCGAGCCCCTCCTGTGGTGTAGGGCGCCAGTCCCCTGAGGTCTGAAAGAGTCTTCGACGGCAGCGGCGCAGCTCTCTGTGTTTTCTTCCTATTTAAGAAAAAATATAGAACCTGGACATTTAAAACATCATCAATGCAATGATCTGTACAGACTCTCACTGGATCTTTTAGAATTTTGTTAAAAATTGCGAAGGTCATGATGAATACAATCATTGCAGCTACATCATTTGAAAAAGTCATATAAATTATGCTGCTAAAGACAAAAAACACTGAAACATAAGCATCACAATGTGACACAGCAGTAACTCATAACTATTTAATATGAAAAATTAAATTTAGAAAGTTATGTCAGAGAACTTGGGAATTTTTCACTTTAGCAAAACAATCTATATATCTCCAACTTCTATGATACAATAAAATACTTTTAAAAGATAGGACATTCAAATGCTTCATTTACACCAATATTGCCCACACTAAGAAAAGTGATGCCCTTAAACATGAACTGCTCTGCATTCTACTTCATCTCATATTCTAGCCCGCAGTCAGCACTACATGTTAGACAATTACGTGCTGACAAACGTAGAGGATCCTGGTCGAAACACTGGTTCCCAAAAGTAACATACATCATATTGCTTGAAACAACCATATAAAAGTGGACATCATCTATGCCAACAGTGACCGTGAGGACAACGGGCACGTGTTTTGGCGGGGCGCAGAGTTCATGATGCTTAATTAAATAAACGCACTCTGACTGAAGCTAGCATGATACGCGGGTGTCTAGGTCAATTACTGCAGTCTCTTAAAGTTATAAAAATATCGTATAAAATACCACAGGCTTTAGAGGGTATAACTTCATGTGGTTCTGATGCTAGCAGCTGAAAAGTGTTTATAATTTAAAAATAAATAAACTATAGAGGTAAACCAGTTACAAAACAGCAGAGGACTACAACAGCCACGAGACTGGACAGAACCGCATCACTACACAATAGCTAGCAAAACGGTGAGGCAGTTGGATCGAAAGTTTTAAAAACCTCTTTCAGAGACTTGTCATCTGTCTCCCTACTGGGGTCATCGTCGGGGCTGGGGCTTGGCTGTCCTGGCTGCCTTGCCAGTCGTGGGTCGCTGTACTGGGGTCTAATTAAGCCTGTCAACGCCTGGATGGGGAGACTGTGCACGGCGGGGACCTGGCCCGCACAGGAGCTCCTGGGGACATCATTTGCCTGTGGGTCCACCGGCCCATCGACAGTGACTTCCCCATCTGGAGTGCTTTTCTGGAGCAGGATCGCTTCTCCCGGAGAAGGCTCATTTTTGTCACTATTTTCTAAATCACCCCCTTCTCTCTGGTTCTCTGCATTTCCTGCTGCTGGCTCTGGTGGAGGTGATGCACCCTGTTCCCTAGGGTCATACAAACTTATGCCCCTGAGAACTGGACTTGGAGTCCTCAGTGGAAGGCCAGCAGAAGGTGCGAGGTTAGAGGCGTATGGAGGCCCAGCCCCGGGCCCACTGCAGCTGGTTCCTGCCCCGGAAGGCTGTGAGGCACCAGGACCCAGCCTGGCTAAGTGAAGGGCGCCCTGGGATGCATGGGACTCCTTCAGGCCTGCTTGCTGAGACACCGCATTGTGTAGTCTGTGAAGTCTGGGGTCGCACTTTTTGTGCAGTCTGGGGTCTCCTAACTTACTTGTGGGACTGTGCATGTCCCCAAACGGTTCCAGGTAGCTGTCTCTGTTTGTTGTGTTCATTGTGGCTTTGGCTGCTGATTTTGACTCCGCAGATGCTGGGCCGGGATGCAGATCGCCTTTTGCACTCCACAACCTGCTGAGCCTCTGGTCGGCTATCAAAGGGGGCAGCGGTAAGCTGATGGAAGACACAGGGTCAGGCTTCGGTAGAGGGGCTGGGAGCAAGTCTTCGGGGGCCCACACCACGTGCCTGGAGAAGGCAGGCCTGCTGAGGACAATGTCCATTTTGATGTGACTGAACTGCCTCAGCTGCGACCTTGGGTCCTGGAGCACGGCCCCAGGGGCAGGGTCCAGCGGGATCAGGGAAGCCTTCTCTCTCAGCTCCCTCTCTGCGTCCTCCTCTTCCTCCTCACCTCTCCCATGTGTGACTGTGGTGCCAGCCTCTACGTGACCTGAACCGCACTTTGCTAGCCCAGCTGAGCAGCCTATGTGCCCACCCCCACTTCCCCGCTGTTTCCTGGGGTCCCACGCAAGCCTAAGGCCCCGGGCAGGAGCCTCACAAGGCTTTCTACTGTCGGGCCTGGGCACAGTCCTCAGGCGGGGGTCCACAGCCGGGCCTCCCTGGCTCTTCTCTTTAGCAAGCCTTGGGTCAGCACGCAGGCCCAGCTCTGAGGGGGCTTGCTGCCGGGTCCTCAGAGTTTCTGTCTGTTTCTGTAGCGTCTTCAGGATGGACCTGACGCCACTTCCTTCTTCCTCCTCGCTACTGGAGTACCAGTTAACGGTGTCATCTAAATGCAGACAGAGACTTGTTACAAAGAATGAAGCATTTGCATCTGGCCTTAAGTAAGACTAAAAACACATACTGTTTCTGAAATAAATGCAGTCTAACTCCAAGAAAGTGTATCATAGAGACGCCAGTTTCAGCCCCAGAATAAGGTAAGAAGTGGTGCGGGACTGATAGAGCCAGTCTTTACACTCCACACAGGATGAGCTGTGACATCAGGACAGAGCAGTGTCCTCAAAGCAGAGACAGTCAGGGCCTTTTGCTCCAACTGGCCATGACAGGTCAGGGAGGGAGACACTCTGGGAAAGAAATACTAAAGCGTTTTGGGTCTCTTTAATTCAAACAACCCTTATGCTCTGGATTTATCAAGACAGTGAGGGAAAGATAAAAAAAAAATCTGGAAAGCAAACAAAACCACCACCACGATGGTTTAGGAAGCAATGGAAAGGAGCAAATGAGGGGCAGGCAGAGCCTCTCCGGCATGTTTTCTACAATTCCAGATGTGTGGCCTTTGTGAACACACTAGCTTAAACTGGAAATAGCAAAAAAAGCTAACATCCTAAAGACAGCACACTATGTCACAATGGCAAAGTGTTACTGGTGTCTCAGTGTCTCTCTGGGAAGATGGCTTCTTTCTCCTCTCTGGCCTCCAGAAGCCCAGAGCTGGGCTTGTGACTCACTTTGAATATTTCTGTAGAGTAACTTCACTCCTCATAGGATTTTGCTACCTGACCCAAATAGGTAAGATGTTATTTTCTTCTTACTTTCATATCAATATCTTTTGTAAGTGAATAAATCCTTTTTGGAATGAGAATGAATGTGGAACAGAAGGGAAGCAGATGGCAGAGACAGGCCAGCAGAAAGCAGGTATTAGGTAGGAAATGATGATTAGCAGCTTTTTATCAATGGACAGGTAAGATTTGTAAAGGCACTAAAGTTTATAAAAAGAAACACAAACAAAAAAAACCTAGCCAGTAAAGACTTTTCTGTATGGAGAAAATAACCCTCATAAAGCATCTGTAATTGTTTAATATTAGAGTATAAAATTTTATACCTAGAAAAGTTTTAATTTTCTTGTTTACAAAAATGTAAAAGCTCTGTAAGACTTTATAGCAAGATTACCAATGAATGGCTGTTTTGTAAAATTAAGTTTTAGCATTTAAAGGAGTAAAGATAAATTGCACAGGGAATAACTCATCAGGAACCCCTCACTTCCCTGTGGTGGTAAATAAACATAGAGTAATACTACCTTCTATGAAAATATAACAAATAATGTTCACATAATAGCTTGTAGTTACCTACTATTACCTAGTTTTGTATAGCTATTCATACAATTTAAGTGGACAAGCATATCAATTTTGTAATTCATGACAATGGGTGCTTCAGGCTTTTCTCTTTAACTGAATTACCTAATTGCCATCCATTTATCAAAACACTCAGGTCAATTTAGTGTCGCCACATAATCTTCCATATCAAAAACTGTGTTCTTTCATAATATGGCAGAACCTGACATCACAACCTATGCCCATAAAACTTTCTCTAATAATTGAGTCATCTCAAACTGGGCCTAAAAGTCAAAGTCAAAGTTCCTGAACCAGAAAGCGTCCTAGTGGCCAGTCTGCTGCCCCGGCCTCACAGCACTTGGGCTCCAGGCCTACCCATGACCTCTGCAGCTGACTGCCAAGGTGCCGATGGTCCTGGATGCCACGACTCCAAGAAGACAGGCACTACGAGGCCAACTACAAACAGTTCAGAAGAACTCTGTTCTCAGACTTTGCCCTGGTCAAGACCATTTCAGGGGCTGAGAGACCCAAACGGGTGAGAAGCCATCATAAGATTAACCTGACACACCTTCCTCCTTGCTTGGTGTCCTCCGAGGCTGGGCGAAGCTTAGTTCCTCATCGTCTTGGTATTTCTGAGTAAGTCTGACAAAAAGAGCTCTCTGCACCGCTGCGGGGAGACCTGGCGCAGGCAGAGGGCGAGGGCCTGTCATGTTGCTGCTGTCATCATATCCACTCCCACCGGGAGGTGAGCCTTGGACAATGGGGGGCTGATGCCGGGCAAAGTCACTATGCCACATCCCATCTATATACACAACACAGGAAGAGACAGGTGCTGATTTAGCACAAAACCCCACTACAGAGAACTATGTTGAGTTATAAGGAATTGAAGCTCTAATAACGGTGACATTTGATTTTCAAGTTACTGTGTGAGCATGCATATTTTAACCCATTTTCCATTTGCCTTGAGAATACTCGCCTGTGGCGCTTGAGGCTGCAGTGTTTAACCCAAGATAACTCATAGATCACAGTCCTAGCCTCATCCCCATAGTCTACCACGAAATAACTTGCTTTTCTTATTCCTTTTGCATCGCTCTAGTATAGCCATAGACTCTGGAAACAAGTGACATCATTCTATTTATAGCTTTCTGTTTTTAGTAGTGGTATTTCCATTTATGAAAATAGTAATTCCCAATGGCTGAAATGTCAGATCCTAGAAAACGTGGCATTCCTACCGTGAGGCTAACATTGTGCTCCAACAGCTGTTAGCCAGAGTCATTTGATGAATTTTATTTATGTGTACACTTCTGTTACTTTAGGATTAGAGACAAGTTCTGCTTAGGAATAACTTCAAGAACAGTTTTCATATTTTATTTCACATTGAAAACCATTCAGATTTGCTTCAGCCTCAAAGAGCGTCTATGTAAAATTAAATCAATGCAGGCAGCAAGTGGCACTTTTTTTTCTAAACGAGAAATGGGTTAAGAAGTTACCTAGCGCACTGTTACAAATGTTTGGCTAAATTTAAAACATATTTTAAGGTCTTGATTTCATCACATTTTACCTCGCTTTATTTAAAACATACACTCTTACCACATTTTCAATGACAAGTAGGACTCAGTACTTTAAATCAGAACCGGGCTGCTTCCAGAGGTAAACTCACCGCCGGAGTTGCCAGGTGTGTGCAGACTCTGCGCTGTGCCCTGCGGGTGGCAGCCTTCATAGAACTCAGCGGGGCTCTGCAGGGGCTCGAAGCCTGCACTGGGCGGCCCCTCATTGGGCCCTTGCAGGTGAGACGGTGCGCGGTGGTTCTCCCCCGGTGCGCTTGCCATGCGCTCTGTAAGGCCGGGGCCCTGGTAAGGACCACACAGACCTGGCGCAGTCAAAGGTGCCTCCGGCTGAATGAGGACTCCGGGTTGGCTGTGAGGTCCTCCAAGTCCAGGTGGGCCAGGCGGCAAAGGTGGGCTCCATCCGGCACACGGATGATGTCCAGGGGAGCCTGGGTGCGCCACAGGGCTCTTGTGTCCCTGTGACACAGTAGGCCCAGGGCCTGGACTGGACCCGGAACTACAGATATGCTGAGGGTGGGGACTGCCTTCCTGAAATTGTGGAGCTGGTGGTGAGGCACTGCTATAAAATGCTGGTGGCCTGCAGACGGAAAGGATACCATTTCTTAGTGCCAAGAAGAGAGGCAAACAAGAGCGCCACATTTCTAGATACACTGGTTTCTTGTGTTTTTCTCAGTCAGAGCAGACTCCTGTTTCTACGCAGCAGTCTCTGGGTGCCCTATAAGGAAACACCAGCACCCACGCCTGCCTCCCTTTAGCTGTTTTCTTGACTGTATTCTCAGCTGTTCTAAAACTTACTCATTACTGACACCTTGAAAAACACAGAAAAGGGCAAAGATGGGTAAGAATCCCCTCCAACCCTACCACCCAGAGACAGGTGTTTTGCAGGCTCTCCTAGAGCTGCCACCTAGGGTGGTGTTAGGGGTCCCGAGATGAAGCAATGGCCATGGTGGGGCAGAGGCGGGGACCAGGAAGTGAGGAGGTGATGGCGGTGCCAGATCGCTGCTGTCTCCACGAAACTTAAAGACCAGAGTAATGTGGGCACGAGTTCATTCCCTAAGGACAATCTCAAGGGGACAAAGTGCCGCCATTTGTGAAAAACCTTAACTTACTTCTTCCCAATCTTATGCGCTAAATCCACAGTGGGCTTTACAACTATTTCAAAGAGAGATGGAATTTTCTTGAAATCCTCTGAGAGCTCAGTTTGGAAGTCGTCGTCGGGGTCGACGCAGGGGCCATGCTCGGCTGGGGTGGGCAGGAGCCCCACACCTGGGGGCGGCTTGGGCAGAGGAGCTATGCCGTGCCTGCGGAGCTCCGCCAGCTCCCGTTCATCCTCGCTTGCACGCCCCTCCTCCGCCTTCAACACCTGAACGCAACGGGCAAAGGTGACTATGTTAGAGCACACTTTCCTCTCCATATCCAAAGCTGTGAAGACTTTGGCCAACTGGCTTCCTTCACAGGAAAACGTAAGTTGAAAGGGGTTGTAGACAGCTAACTCGGTTTTGATCAAGAGCATGAGGTTCAAAGAAGAATAAGATATTTCTCAAAGCAAATTAGCTTTCTAACATCACAAGTATTAATAAAAGATTCTCAATTCCCAGCCTGATATTTCTGCGTTTCTAATACACTGTATTAATGAAACATTAAATGACCAGTCCTTGACTGCTCAGTAGTTTGATAAAATAAGATTTAGAAACTATGATCCAAGGCAACTGACTCTGTAGAGAGCTAACAAGTAATGGAGGTGCAGAGGGATCACTCACTTTGTCCAAAAGTTTCCTCGTTTCTTTAGTAAGGTCATCATGTGAAAATTTACACTTGTCTCCTTGGTAACATTTTGCTCCACTGTGATAGAACTTGCATGGAAATTCATGTAAATAAAATTATTAAGGAACAGACCAAACAAAATCAAACTCTAATATTTTAAACCAAAAAAACATAACTCTGTTGAATCCATAAAATTGTATTGCCTGTACTGAATTTCCTATCATCACATCAGATAATTTATTTCAAGATCAAATATCTTAGTTATATAGCAAAATATTCAGAATAATTTTAAATCTCTTACTCTATTAAAACTAGAAAACCTTTTAAAGAAAAAACATTTATAGTGGTTATAGCAAATACTATATAGTATTTTAACTATGAAAACCCTATTACTTTCCATAATGAAATAAAATACTACACAGAACAAATAAGTGTAGCAAGTGCTTACACCTATGAAGAAAATGATAGGCTTGGTACATCATGATAACCCCACTGTAGGAGCTACTGACTAATCTTACTTAAGGTTTTGGAGACAAACTTCTAAAGAAAATATTAAACCTAGAAGCACAGTGACAAATACACCATTTTCAGGTGGTGTATGTTCAGGGATTTCCTGGGTGGTTTTAGGCGCTTTATTACTGCAATCATCACACTTACAAGGGCAAAAGAGGAAAATCATACAATCTTCTTAGCAACTGCAAAAGGCAACTGAGAAAACTCAAAATCCTCTTGTGATTTAAAAAACTCTTAGGAAAATAAGAATATATTTAACTTGATTAAAAAAAAACTACAGCCACAAGCCCAAGCAAAAGTGTGTTATTTTCAAAGCGTGTATTACATCTGCCACGATCAGTATTATTTAACATTATTCTGGACGTGTAGCCAATATAATTAAAATTAAATAGGAAGTATAAATTATTATTATTTACTGATGGTATGACTCTGAGGGAAAAAAAAACAGACTGAAAGCTTTCGAAAAAGTTCAATAAGGTGTCTGATTTTTAAAGAAATATATCACATATGAAAAAAATGTTATTTCTTTTTCCTGAATCTCTCTCAAGTCCCTTTACTGACCTATAGGAGGTCCCCTACCTTCTAACATTTTGATGAAGAAAGGAGGATTCTCTGCCCTACTAAATATCAAATGTACTCTTACAAAGAATAATGATCAAATGCACCTAGTGTAACAGGTCTAGAAGCAGAATTGTGTGCCCAGGAAATTCAGGCTCTTCTGTTCACGATGACATTTTAATCAGTGAAGATGAGACAATGAGTTAACCATTTGGGCAAAAAACAAGCTTCTTACTGCACCTCATATATTAAAATAGACTATATAAATTAAAGATGTAAATGTTAAATAAAAATATATAATTTTACAGTCCTGGCTGGATCGTATTTTTATAAGGAATTGTGTGTAGAAATAGGTAGACATGTACACATCTCCTCACATATTCGCCCCCTAGCATTGGACATTACCCGAAAGACTTTAAGCCATGTTGTTAGCATGGCTATTCCTGAAAATGAGATTACTCAGGGTTTTTAAAAAAGTCAGTATGAAAATTATCAAATACATACCAAAGCAGAGAGAATAACATGGTGAACTCCCTCCCTCATGTGGGCTACCTGAGCTCAACAATGTTCATCGCCTGACAATTCTGTGACACTCTCCTCACAACTACCCTTGAAAGACACGTGGATGTTGCAAAGCACATCCCAAATACATTTAACCTGTAAATATCTCCATATTTATTACAAACAAATAAGGAATAATTTTAACAAAAACCTTATCATTAATCTGAAAAATTAATACATACATTTTACCTACTACTCTGTCAATATACAAATTTCTCAGGCCATTTCCAAAAAATGTCTTTTTATAATTACCTTGTTCAGATCAGGGGCCAGACACAACCCACAAATGGCATCTAGCTAACATCTCTCTCAAGTCCCTTTACTGACCTATAGGAAGTCTCCTACCCTTCTACTTTCTTATCATTTATCTGTTAATTTTAATATTTTCATAGGTGTTGAACACTCCCTACTACTGCACCACGCTAGAGGTATTTAATGTCCGGTTGTTTTTTTAGTGCTGAGGCTGATCAGTTGGTGCAGGTGTCATCAGTCCGATTCATCAATTATAAAGTTTCTCACTGACTTTTCACCTAAGGATTTTAGTTAGCAGCTGTCCTTAACGCTGCCCAGACCCATTAATTCATCAGAATGTGCAAATGGCAGGATTGTGCGCTTCTGCTAGACGCTGCCACACTCCCTCCACTAGGGTGCAGCCTCTTGCATTCCCGCCAACAAGGTCTGAGTGTAATTTACTTTTTCACAGCACTGCTAACAAATTTTGCTGTCATATTTAAATTTTTTTGGATTTCTGCAAATCTGATAGCTGCAAATGGTATCTCTGGGCATCGATTAAATTGCATTTCTCTTATTATGAGGAGGATTGAGCATCTTTTTACATGTTTTAGGGCCATCTGCATTTCTCTTTTTGTGAATCATCTCTATCTTTTGTCTCAGTTTTCTTCTCGATTTTTAGAAACTCATACATTAAGCTGTTACCTTCCTGTAAGTGATATAAGTTGCAAACAACTTTTCCCATTTTATTATTTACTTTTTACTTTGCTTGTGACATATTTTTGTTATGCAAATTTTAAGATTTTTTTAGGCAAATTTTCAATCTTTTCTTTTTTGTTTCTGGATTTTAAGTCATACTTGGAAAAGTTATAGAAAAGCCCACCTATGTACTCCTCTGGTATTTGTATGGTTTTGTTTTTACATTAGGTCTATGGTTACAGGGATTTTTTTACCTTCTTTTTTATATTATTTTTTCAAACTAGACAAGACTATTTTAAAATGTTTCTGGAAAAATAAATGTGAGTATCTTCCAAGTATCACAATGTGCTGGTGAGACAGAAACAATCACAGCAAAGCAACACAGACATGAGGGCAAACAGACCCACAGAGCCAAACACAAAGTCTGGAACAAAAATGTGCATATAACATTTCTTCATGATAATGATGGAGTTTCAGATGGGGTGGGGGTTGGGGGAGGCTCCATTAGTCATGAATGGTAGTGAGTAACCAGCTAGACATTTGGGGGTAGGGGATTCATATAGAAAGATACATTATGTACATATTTTTAAAGGACTACAGACATATAGTGAGATATCAATTTGGGTGGGAGCAAGAGTACTTAAAATGTACAGATTTCCTAAGAAAGAATATACAGTGTTTATCATCGGGTGTGGGGGGGTAAGATTTAATGAGACTTTGGTTTTATAATATTCAACAATGATAATTTATTACTTATGAACCTAAGTAAAATAATTAAGTCATAAATATTGTGTCAACTACTCTTTCAGGAAGCACAGTCTCTTGAAATACTTAGAAGCTAAATACATTAAATAAATATAAAGTACCTAAATACATTAAATAAATATAAAGTACCTTTATTTCATAGATTTTTTTCCAAAGGGAAGTTATTTCATTTCCCTAAAGAATAAAACTCAGTTTGCCCTTTGGAAGTACAAAGGCTGACTTGACCTGGTTGATGTAATGTGCTATTTTAATTTAAAAACAAACTAAGCTTTCTAACTTATGATTTTTAAAACCTTCAAAGATGCTTTCAAACGTCAATATTTTGGTTAACTATTTCCAATAAAGGATATTATGCATATAAATGCAGTTCTCTCCTTTGGTACAATATCCTTGTAAATAAAATTTGCAGATCTCTTTTCTCTTCTCCAACTCTGCATCGTGATCAAATTTACATTGGTCTCCCTGTTCACAAAAAGAAAAAAAAAGAAGAAAAAAAGAAATCACTGAATGTTCTCTGTGGCATTTCACAGTGTAACTATGGTTGATTATGAGCTAAATGATAAGCTAATAATTTAATGATAAGCTAATAATAATTCAAACATTAATGTTGAGCTAATAATAATTCAAACATTCCTTAGAGTCCGTGCCCAAGATGCTGGGCATGGCTCTGTGCAGAGGCAGAGCAGTGAGGTCACCTCAAAGGACTCTCCCTAGGTCCTCCTTCACTCACCATGTCCAGCTGAGTTACTGTGGGGACTTATTTAACCCTCTGGTGTGGCCACGTTTATAATGGGGACAATAAAGACTAAAACATTTAATACTTGTAATCCACTCCTAACAGGATGTGCCACATAGTCAGCACTGCATTTTTTAAAAAAAAAAAACAACTCGATTTCTACAAATTATATTGTTGTCCCAGAATATAATTAAATGAGTGTAGAGTATTTCCATGCAAGACACATGAATTTACCTTAATGCATCTCCCTTCCAGGAAGTATTTACAGATTTGTTTTCCTTTGTGTTCCACCGTGTGCTGATTAATAAATTCCTGAGTCATAACCTTCCATTTTTTCCCTGGTTTATTATACTGAAAGAAAAAGTTTCATTTAAATGCAACATACGAAACATTAAATAGGTATTAAAATGTACAGTCAAATGGACCTGGAAAGCAGGACAAAGCAACTATTCCAAGTGGTTAAGACTGGACATTCTGAAGCTGTTCATTTATTTGGAAGGAGATTTGTTTCTAGTAAACTGTTTATTGCTACTAGTGGTTGCAAAGAACCCTATTTCTATTTTAATGAGGATGCATAACTACATTTAAATTAAAATTATGCAAAGCTAGATAATGAACAATAATACTCAATTTTGGCAAAGAACAATAAAATATGCACTCTATGTACTGCTGATAGATACGAAAGATTTAAAATATCCATATTATACGACACAGAATTTGTACTTTTTAGGATTATTCTTAAGGAATTATTGGGGAAGCAAACAAAGATTTATTCATAAAAATAACTACTGCGGCATCACTTACATAGTTAAAAAAAAAAAAAAAAAACACCAAACAAATGAAAAACCTGGAAACACTCCACAGACCCCAGACTAGGAGACTAGTCAAACACGTGACACATTTGGGTGGTAGAATATTATGCAGTTATTAAAAGTCATGGGATGGAAAGACAATTTGGGGACATTAAAAAATGTATACGATACTTTACTAAGTGAACTTTACTGATCCCAATTTTATAATACAAATTTTCAAAAAGACTCAAAAGAATATATCCCCACACTTGACAGTATATGTCTCTAGATGCATCTCTTAAAAATTAGAGGTTTTTTGTAGGTGTGGTTATTTTGTACTTTCTTTAGGGGGAAAAAAAAACCCCATAGAGGATGTATTACCTTTACCTTTTAAATTAAAAAAAAATTAAGAGGAAAATTTCACAGCCTGCTTGTTCCCCTTGGTCCTCAGTCACCGGGTCTGGTACTAGGCGGTGCTCCCACCCGTCTCCTAGCCCCATGGAGTACTATTTGTTCTTCAAGCACCCAGCAGGCATGTGCCTGGCACACCAGAGCTGCACGGGGAACACTTGCTCTTCCAATTTGATTCCAGTGTTCCCTTCTCCCTCAATCTGCCAGAGGATGGAGAACAAAGCAGAACCCACTGGACATCGGAAACGACCCCACTGCAAGTGGTTGGGCTAGACTTAAATCTGACACTCGGTGCTCACAGCTGAATGTGTATTTTACTATAAGAATTCTTTTAAAAAGCATGAGAATACCAAGAGAACAGATAATCCTAGAGGTTCTTTTAAAAATATATCTAAACTGCCCAGCAAAATACAATGACATTGCTTATACTACACTCTGACAGGGCCATTTAAAGTGCCTTAAGTCTCTGTAAATGTGACTTACAAACATTTTTACTTCTAGGCTCACTCAGAACAAGCAGGTATAAATGACCAGCTCACACACGCTTTCCGTACAAAGAATCATGGCTGTAATCATACACGCAGCCAAAGAGAGGTCATTATGCAAGGTCAGTGAGCCAGCTTGAGAAATATAACTCTGAAATTAAAAAGTAAAAGTATTAGATAATCACTCTCTCTCTCTCTCACACACACACACACACACCCCTAAAAATTTACCAAGTAGTACCTATGTTGTACTAATAACTCATTCCTTCTGTCTGTCTGTGCCACTTTCTAATGACATGCCTCGATGTTTTAACAGAGGATTGTGGGGGGGTTTGTTTTGTTTTTCAGGTTAGTTCTGTCTCAATGAGTAAAAAGTATCTCGGTACCCATAACTATGGGGAACCGAACCACAGCCAAGGTATTCTAGAGCATCCAAGCAACTTTAATGAATAAGATGTCAGAACAAAATAAAGTGCCTAGAAAATCCGATCTTTCAAGTCTGAGCCTGGAGGAGAACTGCAGATGTCTCCTAACCACAAGTAAGCTGGAAGAACCACAGCCCAATCTGGGTCACCACCTTCACTGGACAAATGCAAACACAGCAGCAGTTAGTGATTTCCCAGAAGTCACATGGTGCGTTAGCACAGTCAGATGGAGCTCTGCTCAAAGAAAACACAACTCAGAAGAGAGAGAAAGACGAGGGAAGGAGGGAGAATCCCACCACCTACTTGGCCATTTAATTTATTTACTCTAGAGCAGCAGTCTCCAAATTCTTAGGCACCAGGGATCGGTACTCCTATGAGAGTCTAACGCCTGATGATCTGAGGTGGAGCTGAGATGGTGATGCAAGTGCTGGGGAGCGGCTGCAAATCCAGATGAAGCGTCACCTGCTAGCCCAATGCTCACCTCCTGCTGTGCAGTCCAGTTCCTAACAGGCCACAGACCAGTACTGGTCCACAGCCTGGGGGTGGGGGACCCCTGCTCTAGAGGATACATTACATTGGTACAAGGGCAAGAACATAAAAGAATTTTTAAATTATGTATGGAAGAGGAAATGGAAGGACCTACCAGGAAAAGAATATGTCTTTACAGAAAATTTAATAGCTACTATAAAGACAAAAACATGTTAAGCGTTCCATGGCCAACAGAATTAATAAGTCTTTAGAACCTATGAAAAGATTGTGTATTGTGTGACTACCCTCCAGTTTCTAAGAACGTGGTGTGGACGAGCAGGCAGCCCTGAAAGGATGGGATGGCACTGGCCCTGAGCTGGCCACTTGGTATGGCTACCAGGCCTGGGAAGCTGCCCAGACCCTCCCCAATGCGGTGCTGCCTGGTCTCTGGCATGTTTCCGGAATCATAAGAAGAACCCTCTTGTGACAGCCAATAAACAACAAAGTCACAAAGTTGAGAACATAATTTAATCTTGATTAAAAAAAAAAGAGAAAATAGCCTAAAGCTGACGAACGCAAAAGGAGAATATCCTCTAATTTTTTATAACATGATAAAGGATCTTTTAGTTGCAGCCCAGATCTACAAGCATCTGAACCGCGAGTGCCTAAAAGGGCCCTCGGAGGTAATTTAGCACTGCATGTCCTCTCATTTCACTGACGAGCAGGTAGTGCCCTGCCGGGAGCCCAGCTCTCCTCAAAGAGGCAGGTGCAAGTCAAGGCTCACAGGAAAGCCCATGCTAGTCTGCTCCGTGGGAGCAGCACACCCAGGGGTCTGCACTGTAAGACCAAGTCACGGAGGATGCTACTCCATTGCCCTCAAACAAGGTTACAGCTTTATCACCTAGCCTCGCTCTGCAAATTCAGTCACCTCACTGGAAATGCAGCCAAACAGAACCGGAACACTCTAATCCAGAAAGGCACGAAAAGGTCAACGCGTACCAGGCAAGTTCAAGTCAACACATGTTCACTCAGTATCTGCCGAATGTGTGAGTCATAGCTTCATCTTTCAAACTATTTCCATCTCCTCTTTCTCTCCTTCAATGCTTTCCATTCTAATACTAAATTAATTCACCACCATCTCCCTCCTTGGCCATCAGCATCAGGAAAGGTGATGCTCACAGAA
>NW_011889104.1:986948-1062810 GCF_000151845.1 Pteropus vampyrus | reverse complement strand
AAAACTTGGTATTTAAAAGTATCTAAAAAGATACCCAAATAACAAAAATTAGGTATTAAGGTAGGGAGTTACAATTTAAAGTGATTTCTCATTTTACCAAGTCATGTTGATTGAACTAATAAGTTTTCTAATGATTTTAAACCTAAAAATCAGTCAATAAATATATGAGAAAAAATGTTTCACCTCATTAAAATAAATCAAAAAAAATAAAATTAAATAATAACAAACCAATTTTCACTTCAAAGAATAGTACTCGTAGGGATTTAGAGAGTTTGGTTTTTTCACATCCTGGCAGGGGTGTTATAAACCAGCATACCACCTTTTTAGATAGCAACTTGGTATATGATTCAGGTATCTTCAAATATGTAGCTATGTCTTTTGACTCAATTCTATGTGTCAGAATTTCTTAAGAAAAATGTTTGCTACTATGTTTTTTGAGATATGTATAAACATACAGGGTAAATCATAGAAAATTTTAAAAAACTGGGTGTAACTGAAATCTCAAATAACTATTATTAAACAAACCTCATAATCTTATGGTATATCTGTTTAAGTCAATAGGATGCAGGTATTAAAAGCTACTCATTAACGTAAAAATGATGAGCTACAGTTCAAAATTAAGGGGGAAAAACATTACAACAGTATGCATAGTTTTTTTGTTAAAAATAATTATCAGAAAAATTCTGAAAGAATGTCTACTAAAAATGTAACTAGTAATTATCTATGGATGTAGAGATTCAAACTATTTTGTTTTACCTTTGATCTCTGCTGTGTTATCTTTTCTACACATAGAAAAAGTTTTCTGCATTTGACCATATATTACTTTCATAATCCAAGGGGAAAATGATTGTCAGAAATGAAATGCAGCACTCAGTTCCTTAGCAGAACAAACAGGAAGCGCCTGAAAGGAAAAACCCCAGGTGGGAGGGACTAGCAGGCCTCTCCACCCACGTGGAATGGGCCCTACACCCTGTCTAGACCCCAGGAACAAACCCATAATTGCAGGAGCAGATGCACAAATTCCTTTCTCTTTAGTTCAGCAAAGTCTAGAGTTGTATTTTCAAATGAATTTTGCTAGGAAATCAAGAAAAAAAATAAGCCACAAGAATAATCAAATTCTTCCTCTTCTCAACGATAGTTAAAGCCTGGTTTTGCAGGCTTTGGATGCCCAGAGTTTAACCCTGGCTTCATTTTGTGCCAGTGCTCCTGAAGCAGACACACTGACTGGACAATCCTTAAGGTTGATCTGACCCTTATGTGACCCACAGTTTCTGTGGCAACTTGCCCTGGTATCTCCAGAGACCATGTGCCTCAATACAGTAGATGAATAGTGGTGACTCTAGAAGTTTCTCTGGATTATGTTCTTATTTCAAACCCTGAAGGATGTCCATAGGCCTAAGTACACTTGTATAGCAGAGGTAACTGTCACATTTTAAAGGGTAATTAAAGAATAGCCTCCCAGAATTCTGTCCTCTTAGGGCTAAAATATATAAATACACAGTAACAGAGACAACAGGAAAAGGTAGGTTACTCTTTTATCAGTCTACTGATATCGTATGAAAGGAAGGGGAAAATATAGCAGGAAAGTTATTTTACATTTTTATATAATTTTTAAATATTAGGATGTCTTTCTAATTCAACTATTAAGATATCATGTAGATTTAAATATTTGTAGATTTTTATCCTCAAGGTTTACAAAATGAATAAAAACAAAGTCAGGAACCAGAAGAATAAGCTGATCTTGAGAAAAGGCTAAGAAATTTAAATTTTCAACCCACAGCTACCTGTTTTAATAAGGTAGGTTCTCATATTCAAAAACAGCCTGACAGTTTCGAACCTACCTTGCTGAATTCCTTTCATTCTTTGTTTTTTCCCTGGTTCTTTACAAAATGAAGATCCCAGAGCAGCGTGGGAGGGTTCTTTGGCTTGCCTGTACTGTTTCATCTGACTGGCGAACTCTTCCTCTGCTTCCTGACTGTAGGTACCAAAGTTGTCATCGCTGTAGGCACTGTACTCACCATATTCCTTATTTTTAAATTTTTTGTTATGTTGACTCCTCCTTGATGTCATGTAGCTTCCTGATACATGTCCACGCTAAGTGAAAACAGACACTCATTGTCAGGACTTTTCAGTTATACACAGGAGTTGACAGTGACAGAGGACATCGTTTCTCCCCCAGAAAGTTGGGAGAAAGAAGGGGAAAGAAGGAAAAAGTCTGCCTCTGGGTAACTACTTATTTAGGACACTTTTTAAAACTAATTTCAATAAGTAAATGCTGTTCTGACATATCTAATTCCATAATGTTCACAAATCCTTGCTGGTGAGTATTTTATTCACTTCTTGTTTCAATGTCCCATGTCTCAATCTCCATATACATAGGACACTTAAAAATCCATACCATTGAATGTGAATTCCTCCTCCCAAAACAGCAAGTGTCTTTTTGAAAATAAGGAAATGATAGTAAAAGAGCTTGCGGGGATTAACATTGAAAAATTTCCAAATGGCATGTTTAAGCATATTATAATTAATTTAAAAAACTATATATTTGGAAATTTTTCTAAAAAGAAAATGTTTATATCTGAGGTCTAATATCAAATATAGAGATTTCCCTAGAAATAAAAAACAGCTTGTAAATAAATTGCTCATTAGGAACTATTTATTATAACATACATTATTAATTTTATTGCTTCTTTATGAAAGCATGTACAAACAAGAAACATACTTTACTCCTAGAAGTTTATTTAATGACAGTATTCAAGTCTATCTCTACTCACTAAAATATTTGAATTAGTTCTATCAAATCTTCTGTCAATTTTTTATAAAAAAGCAAAAGCACATAATTACAACGTGAGGCTCTAGAAAAACCCAGGCCATGATTCATCTTCGGCTTGGTACACTTTAAACGTGATGTAAAAATACTGCCCCGCAGAATCCCTACATGAGATTATGTGTTTTTAATAAAATGCAGAGAAATATTAAGTTGCTTTCAGTAATTATAAAATACAGAAAACTATATAATTAAAAGAATCAAGAAAACCAATTAGCTCATCACTTTTAAATTTTGAAGACATTGTATTATATTTCTGATTTGTTTTAAGCAGCATTTTTAAAGTTTTTAGTGTTCTCAGTCTAGCACGTCATAAACTTAGATAGAAATTTACAATTGTAGCACAAGGCAGTGTTTATGCTGTTTTTTAAAAAGCTACCATGAAAATAAAACAAAAAATAATTGCTTAGAGTATTTGAAGATTAATTAGTTGAGTGCTTACTTTTCCTTTTATAAAAAACGTGATTATATTAATGCTTCAGTGATATATTTCAATGCTTTATGAATAAAGATTACTGTTAATGGGCATGATTTTTCTCTAGAGATAAGATGCTTGTCACAAAAGCTTTTAATTCTGTATATTAATTCCATCCTCTAATTTTTTACAGCCTTTACAAACAATCTCCATATTCCTACTTCTAAAAATAGAATTATCCCAACTTTCAATTTATCTCCTACCCAGCCTTCTCAACTGCAGATTTTCCAAAGCCCTCTCATGACACAGACTTGCCCAACGCGCCCAGCTGCAGTGGCAGACTACCGCCACTTGCTGAGGGCAGGCTGCGTCAGGGTCGGAGTCCCGCTAGGGAATGAGTGCCGAAGCACTGGACTGCAGCAGGTCACAGCAGCCCGTTAGTGCTCTACAATGTCTCCCGAGCGACACACACTTGTCACTTGGAGCAAACAAAACACACGCACCAGCAAAGATCTGGTGAGTATTTTCTAAAACTATCCGGAAAGAAGGTAAAAAATGAAAAGACTGTAAATTCTACCCCCAGAGATAGTGTCTCTGACAACTGTACTGCCTGGTCATTAGGCCACATCCACTGCTACCATGTCTGTGGGGTGGATTTGGTTTCTATCAACCAGGAGCTGGCCCCAGGCAATCTCTGCAAACATGCAGCATGGGACCAGGAGGTCCGGACAAGGTGAGGAAGGGAGATGGGCTAAATTCTCTAGTTTAATAGCTAGATGTCAGTACTGAAGTTTTATAGCTGATCCCTGTTATTTAAGAAAATGAGACTTTTAGGATGTGATAAGGCATTTTCTAACCCTAGTGAGTCGGCTCTAAAACACACGTGGGGAAATGGTGCTACACTTTCTCTCCCCCGAATAGCAGACTACGGAATCCAATCCGAGTGGTCCTCCTCAGAAGAAATGTAGCCGAGACAGACAGATGCTATTTGTAGCCATCAGAGAGCCGACAATCAGGAAGGCTAATGGGCCCTGATCCACGATCCACAGAGCGAGGCGAGTCCCTAGAGCGAGCACATCCGCAGCAGGCACTACTCTGAGAGCCTCAGCCCATCATGCAGATCGGCGAGGTCCAGCAGCACTTCCGATTGCCCCTTTAATCTCTGGGAACACCACGAGATGCCTTAGCAACCCCCACCTACTCATTTAGGGGGAATCTCAAAGTGGAGGCTACAGTCATCCGGGTGGCCCAGAAAAGTCTCAAATCCAGATGCTGGGAAAAGACTGGAAGGTCACTATGGACCTGACAGGAGCAAGTGGAGACTCCCCTAGTAGGGGACGAATGCCACCTGCGCCCCAGACTAGTTCTTTGATGTGTACCATGTTTTACAAATACAATCCTCAGACACAGTGCAAAAACAAACAAAAGCCCACACATAAGAGACAAGACCTCAAGAAAGAGAACCACAAAAGCCAACAGTTAACAGGAATATGGACTCTAGATATTGGAATTAACTGATACAGATTTAAAAATATCTGTGCTTACTATTTTCAGAGAAAGGACATTAGAATTTCAGCAGAGAACTTAAAACTATAACCTTATTTTGATGACCTCAAAAGGAATCAAATAAATTTCTAGATGTGAAAAATACAAATACTGAAAAATGAAGAACCTAGCAGATGGGTTTAAAGGTCAGTCAGATCCTCTGAAAACAAGAGGAGCGAGATGAAGGATAAAGCAAAGCACCTAAGATGCTCACCATAGGGGCCTGCATGGGAGACGCATGGGGTGCCATGCTGGCACACTTTCTGTAAGTCCTTCAGACAAAATAGTTATTCAAAATAAGAGTGAAATAAACAATTTACCAACAAATAAAAGCTGGGAGAATTTCTTGACAGCAAACCCACACTACAAGAAAAGCTAATAAAAGACTAAATAAAGTACTTCAGATTAAAAGAAAGTGATACTAGGTTGAAACTCAGATCTACAGGAAGAAACAGAGAGCAATGGAAGTGAAACGCAGGTATGTATAAAAGAGCATCCTTTTTCTTAAGTTAACTGAATTTTTTTTAACAAAACAATTACATTGCATCTGTGAGGCTACATGGTGGTCAACATAATGACCGCAATAAATAACTGTGATGTTTAAGCAAACGAGAGTCACTTAAAACAAACGTGCTGTTTGCACATACAGACTGACCCTACCTCCTCTTTCGGAGTTACTTTTAGTGACGACTTAGAAATCAAGAGCTCAGAAATCTCATTACTCGATATTTTCAGATTTTATTCATTTCATTGCTTGATATTATCCAAAGTAGCGATGCCCATCCTGACCATTTTTTTCATTCATCGTAACAGTTTCCCAATGACTTTAGACTGTTTCTAAAAAGTAAATCGAACCGCAAATGATGAAATTTAGGTATCACATCAGTGTTTGCTGAATAGAACTAATTTAAAAATTTGTCATTAGTGATAAAAATGATTCTAATAGCTGTTAAAACCTTCTGAGAAATGGCAGTTCCATTCACTTCAAAATCAAAGGACACATTGAGTAAATACATATATGTATTCTAATATGCACTTGAAATAAAATTATCAACTAGAGTTGAGTCTTTACAAATTTTCTAAGACAAAATCTGTTTATTCGATGGCCACTTACTGAGCAACCTCAACTGCAAAAACGGCAGTGGAACAATAAAAGGCAGCATAAAGAAGTCCAACAGACACTGGGACGTGGTGGAACATGTGGTGGGATAGCACTCAGCCTTGAAAAGGCAGGAAGTGCCGGCACACGCCACCAAACGGATAGGCCCTGAAAAAAGCTATGATAAGTGTAGTAGGCCACACACAAAGGGACAAATTCTATATGGTTCCACCTGTTTGAGGTCCTTTGAGATGGCAAGTTCATAGAGACAGCAACTACAACAGTGGTGACCAGGGGCTGAGGAGGGGATGCGGTGCTATTGCTTACTAGGGACATGGCTTCTGTTTGGAGTGATGAGAAAGTTCTGGAGGTAGATGGCAGTGATGGCTGGCTGCACAACACTGTAAATGTGCTCAGTGCCACTGAACTGTTATGTTTTAAAATAGTTAAAATGGTAAATTTGATGTTATGTGTATTTTTATCACAATAAAAAAGGCAATACCTGAGGAAATGGAATGTCATACTCCCTGTAGAAACCAGTTCTTTTTTTGTGGGAACTTTCTGTGTGCTCAACATCTGAGTCAAGGCTGTAGTCTGAACTATCATCGCTGGATGGAGAATTATGCTAAAAGAAGGAAAAAGAAAGAGGTTACATTTGCAAAAGGAAGAAAATCTAACTAGTAACTAGGTAAGCCTGCTTCAGCCAGAGGTGCCAGGTGATCGATCATCTTATCCAACAGGTTTGGAAGTGTTAACTGGAAGCTTCCTGCTCTAGAGGCCACCAGTACCCCAACTTCTCTAAACACCTCTGAGAAAAAGGGCACCTCGTCACCCCTGTGGCCCAGGGATGTCACACAAAAAACACGGCGCGTCTGTGCACTTTCACTTAATATTACAGGTAAACATTTTGTTACTGTAAAATCTTCCAAAGTATCATTTAAATTGGTTGCTATGTACTATCTTCAGTAAATCACCCTCTCCCTATTGGATGTGGAGGTGTTTGTGGTCAGTTCTGAAGGAGAGGAAGGAACTAGCTAGCTGGCCAAAGAGACACAGAGAATACAAAAGCAAAACGTGTGAAAAGGATGGTATGGTGCGGGAAGTCTAATTTTCTTGGGAGTACATAGCTTTTACCTTGGGGAAAAAAAATTGATTATTTTTTTTGGACTGTATTCAAAGACTCGTGAAGTTTTTTTCTGACTTCTTGAATTACTGAGTAGATGCTCTTCAAGCATTTTTCAGAAACACGCTGCCTGCTGCTTGGGACATTTGCAAGGTGGTAGGACCCCCAACCCCCCGCCCCGCCCCCGTCTTGATGCAGGCTGCTCTGCCCTGCCCTAAGTGCCCAAGGCTCTGTCCTCGCCTGTCCCCTTGAGAGACCACTCTGTGAAAGCTTCAGTTCTCACTGAACTTTTAAAACCACTCCCAGGAATACATCCTAATGGTAACTTCTTCCATTTCGGCCTCAAACTCATTATTTCTCCATTAAAACTCATTATATCTCCATTAAAATCTGCTACCCTTTCTTCTCAACAAGGACGGCCTACCTGGCTGGCATTCATTTGTGAATAATGGTGCCATACTCCTAGGCTGAGAGTGTGGGTAACATCTCTGACTCTCGCCCTAGTCCTGTTTCATTGGTCACTTCTACAGGGTTTCTGCGATTTGTTTGTTCTTACCACTCTCACTACTGCAAACATGGATCAGTCTCTTACCCTGTAAACCACCAAACAAGCTCCAACACAGTCTGTCTGAAACAGCACGTATAGTACCAATATCACACAGCACGATAGCATTGGCATGAGGATGACATCGGCAAGACTGCACACCAACCATCATCTCTGGCGGTGAGGTCACAGGGCCTTCTCTTTTTATTTGTCATAACTGATTTTTAAATAATCAACTTCCTGTTGGTTTGGTAACCATGAACAAACTGCACACGAATGGGCTTCCATGGGCCACTCGAACAAGCAAACTGTCTCCTGGACCATCTGCCTCACACCTCAAGCTCCCAGCCCCTCTGGTTTCTCATGCATATGAAATGCTCCCACAGCCTCCAATCACGGTATTTCATCACTGGAAACATGTTCTTCTCTCTCCTTTTCAAATCCCATTTTATGTCCACTCTCATCCTTACTTTCTCCCTTTTCTCACTATGTTTATATATGTTGTTTGAACTGCACAACTAGTACACTGCAAAATGTCTAACTTTATCTTGTACTAGTTAGCGCTTTATTACATACCACTTTCTTTGATAATTGTCTTACGATTGAGATCAATGTCCCTAATCTCACCAAATAAAATCAAAGCTCTTAGTAGACAGAATTATGTATTTTTCTTCTTTAATCATAGCACTAACCAATAAATTCTTATGTATTACCTGATTATTTCTGGCTCATTGGAGAGTTTACAGACAAATAAATTAACAAATATTACAGGGAGAAAGTTCAATAAAGTTAACTTGAGGGTGAAGGGTTCTGAGGACCAGGGACTGTGTCCAGGAGGGAGAGGTATTGATCTAAGCCCTCCTGCCTGAGCTCCTGTCATCTTCTAACTAGACCGGATGGAAGATGAGACCCCTCCAGGGCAGCCAATAAGAGAGAGGCCTTGGTGGCCAGCAAGAAAAGACTGGTACAACGTCCTGTTACATTTCTAACAGAGGTTACAAGTTTTCTGACAGCAAAATGGATGCTGGAATGTATCTTCTTAAGTCATGTCACTTGCTTCCTAATGAAAAATTAAAATTTGTACTTTGAAACAACAGGTAGTTATCTGTGGGTTCAGCAGAAATGGGTCCTTCCTACTCCCATGGGATCTCGTGCTTCTTGTCCTAGTTCTGTTGGACTGCAGACCCTTGAGTGTGTGTATGTCGGCGGGGGGGCTGGGGGGTGAGGGGAGGAGCGGGGGTGCAGACTGTCAGTTAAAAGGACACACTTATCGAACATTTACATTTTTATGTAGACAGGTTTATTGGTTCCTCAGTGTTCTGGGACCTCAGATCATGGTTAAGAAAGGCTCTCTGCTCCCAGGTGGAGGGCTTCACCCATGTTTTATTCTGATACTTGTGCAGTTTCACTGTTTCACATTTGAATCTTTAACCTATCTGGAATTATCCGTGATGCGAGAAATGAACCACATTTATGTCCATGTCACTATCCAAGTCTTATTAAAAGTGCATCTCTTCACACCATTTCAGATGCCCCCAACCACACACTAACCCTCACGTGCCTTTAGTCTCTTTCTAAGTTGTCTCTGCTGCCCCAGCGTCCGGCCTATCTTCCCACACCTGATATCGCATCACTCCCATAACCAAGGCTTCACTGTGCTGTGGTATGCAAGGGTCACCCCACGCAGTCTTCCTTTTTGGGTTTTCCTATCTATTTTTGGTGGCAGTTTTAAAGACAAGTCCATAAATCCATCATTCCTCCTACCCTCAAGAGGTGGAAACTGATTCCTCTCCCCTTGAGTATGAGCCAGATGTAGAAATTCGTTTCCAGCAACTAGAAACTCAGAAGCAGTGGCCTGTGGCCCCCGGATGAGCTCACAGAGACTCTAGCTATGGCCACGGGTCTCCCTTGCCCTCCCACTTTTGGTCCTCTTGTTGGGGAGGAGGCCAGCTGACACCACGAGGATGCCAAGGCAGCATGCAGAGGTCCACCTACAAGGGACAGCGCCTCGCCAGAAGCCATAGGTGCACTGGGAAGAGGATCGTGCCTCAGTCGGGCCTGCAGGTTACTGCCACCTTACAAGAGATGCCAAGCCAGCCCACCTTGTTAAGCATGTCCAAACTCCTGACCCCCAGAAACGGGGAGGTGAATGACTGTGGGTTAAGTCACCGAACAGTGTGCCAGCAGTCACTACCAGATCATTGTGTCTGTCTGAAGGGCAGCAATGGCTCTGGGACGAGGTAGTGGATGGGAACGAGGACTTCAGAGGCATGTACGGGGAAGACTAAGCTGCACTGAATGACAGTTAGTAAAACTTTGGATTCTGAGGCAATTTAAAGGAAAGTGAGATGTCTTACTAAAACTGAGAAGAGGGAGAGCCTTGCTGTGCAGTGGTAGGAACTCAGTTACATGCAGAAACACGGAAAGCAGAGATTGTGAGATGAACCAGATGCTTGGGGTCAGGATCTCCAAGTGCAATGTCGAAAGTACCTGCCCTGGAGGGAAGGTGGATAAATTACGGCAAGGCTGTTACAAAAAGGAGCCAAGATGGGACGGTTCTCAAAGTTCTTAGCCTCAAAACATCTAATTTTATTTTTTATTTTCCTTTTTCTTCTTGATTTGTTTGGCCAGTGATTCATATATGTTGTTGATCTTTTTAAAAAAAAAAAACTTTTTTCATTCTAATTCATTAAGTTCTGCTTGTAAGTTTATTGAGTCCTTCCATTTCTTTTGTCTCACTTTGCTGTTTTCTAGCTTTTAATACTATAATTCTATAATTTCTCTTCTGATAATCGCTTTTGCTAGATTTCATAGATACTTATATGTCAAGGTTTTATTATCATTACTTTCATGAAATTCTGCAGTTTTAATCTGTTTCCCTAATGTTCCACAGGCGAGTCACAGCAACAGTGTGAATCATAAAACAGAAAGGCACTTTCATTTTTTGACTGTTACTAACGTCTAGTCTCATTGCATTGCGGTTTAATGTTATTCTTTGTTACTTCTACTCCATCAAATTAACTGGAGTTTCTTTGTGCCCTACGACACAGTTTGTCTTTACGGATATTCCAAGTAAACTTGAGAGGGCAGTGTGTTCTCAGCGTTCAGAGCTCCCTACACATTTATAATACTTCCTTAATATCCTCACCACTTTTCCATCACTTGATTACCTTTTTAGGTTAACACAGATATTCTGGTGCATTTCCTGTTATTCATGTGTTCCTGTTTCTTCTCGTAGTTCCTACAGTTCCTGCTTGATGAAAGTTATGTTTGGGGAGATGTAAAATATTAATAATTGATATCTTCATTGTGAATTGTAAGCTTTAACATTATAAAACGTCCTTCTTTGTTTCTCTCAATGCCTTTATGACCTAAATTTTTTTCAGATATCAACACTGTGATTTCTGCTTTCTCTTTGCATTTGCCTGGTATAGCTTTACCTATTTTTAAAATCTTTCTCTTGTGCATAGCTTACAGTTGAATTTTGCATTGTTGGGGGGGTATATCTTTTGGTATTTAGAAAGATTTGTGCTTTTGTTTCAATTATTCCCTTCATACTGCCTTTTCCCAATAACCTGAGTCCTTGTCCTTTCTTTGAATACTATTTGTTTATTAATAGAACCAATATTGAAAAAAGGCAGTAACCTCTTTTACTTTCTCTCTTTCATTCCCAGGATAATAATTTGAAGTTTAATCATTTAGTCTGAGTTTTACAAGTACATACATGTGTGTGTGCGTGTGCGTGCGTGTTATTACTCTCTTTTTCAGTCATTTAGGTTTTCTGAATTTGTTCTCTAGTAGATCCTATGGCAAGGCTCATGATAACAATATTTCCTGAGTTCTACTATAGATAGTGTTTCTGAAGACTTTCTATTTGAAGGTCAGCATTCAGCTGTATATAAATCTATGGCTTACATTATATTCTGGCATAAAATGGTGATATTGAAATTTGTTATATAAATCTGGTTTTCTTTTCTTAATAAGGGACTTGATCTTTTTTCCTAGATAACCAAATAACTTTCCCCCCAATTCTTTTATGCTGTTTGATCACAGTCTCTACCATTTTGTTAAATTTTTAAATCATTTTGAAATATTAAGTTTTTCATGTTTTGTGGACAGTTTTTCTTCTCTAGGAGAATATTATTCTCTTCATTATTCTCTTTCTATAATAACAACTTCCATGAAATGTGATCATGGTCTCACTTGTGCTCAGGTGTGAAAAGAGGAAGGGGACAGGAAGCTTTCATAGCGTCGCTTCCCCAGGGCTGTGTCTTCTGCAATTGGCTTGAAGCCCTAAAACACACACCCTGAGATGCAGCACCCCTGCTTCTGTCCCCATTCTCATCTGGCCATTTCTTTCCTTGGCCCTGGCACACTTGTCCTCTCAGTTCAGATTCTGCTCCCAGCAGTCATGTCCTGGGAGTGGGGCTCTGTGCCCAGAAAGAGATTGGGTGATAAGCGTTAGGTGTTCATGAGGCCCATTCTGTTGCAGCACCATCCAGCTTAACGTGGTCTCCTTATGCTTACCTGTGAACTAGGACTGGAGAAGCATCCCCAGCTTCCACTGCTGTTCTCAGTTGGGCCCAAAGGTTGTCCGTGTTCACTGGGGACTCTGCCATCTGAGACGAACACCTTTTGGCAATCTGTTTTCGGGAAGCTCCTTTACCTTTCCTCAGCTCCATTTCACAGTTGCTGTCTGTGGTTTGGTCTTATCCATTTGTTCTTCTGACATATGTGGGGATAATGCCTTACTTTTTCTTTTTGTAGGTGTTGCCAATGAATTTTGCACTTTGCTATGCTAATTGCTCTGTCTCTATGGCGGAAATTCAGGGAATTTCAAAAACTACCCCACCACCTGCCAACCTCCCCTGAGTTCTGTCAGCACAGGCTTCCTTTCTTCTCCTCCTGAACCCACACTATCTGTCCAGCACCCTGCTATTTTCTCGATAGCATTTGCTTTGCATTTGTTTACTGTCTCTCTCCTTCCCTTTTCAATGTAATCTCTGTAAGAGCAGAGACTGTTTCACTCATTACTATAACCCCCAGCACACAGCAGAGACCTCCACAGCAAGCCAGTGAGTGAATGAATGAATGGACAATGTCAATGGCATTAGTCAGCACCTGCAGAGAATGAAACTTTTTTTCCTTTAAGCTTCAGCATCCTACAAGCTATCATCAATTAAAGACATTTTAATTCGCATTAAAAGCTACCTTGCTTATTTTTTGAATCCTTAAGATAATCTGTATAATCTTCATGTTCAGAGAATTTACTAATCATATAAATAAAAAGATCTAATCTATATGTTTTGTAAGAAAATAGGCAATGATTTATAATTTCTAATTTTTGTTTTTTATGTTTCATAAAAATTTAGCAAAAGACTAAGAAGTAGATTTTGACTGACCTTGTGTTTCTCACGTTTCCGCCTTTTGGATTTTTTCTTCTCTCTTTCTTTCTTGTGTTTTTTTCTTGACTTTCTGTAGGCTTTCTCATTTTTCTGCTTCTCATTCTGTTTTGCCTCCTGTTCTTGTGTTTCTTCGAATCCTGCATCATCTATTTCACCATCTTCTAATTCACCATCTTCTCTGTAGAAGACAATGAAAATTTTGATTTTCAAATGTTAATTCCAAATCAGATCTTATAGAAGTATTTCCAAAAGAAAAAAAGCGTGCACCAAGAATTTTAAATTATACTGATTTAGATCAGGATTGGCAAACATTTTCTGTAAAGAAAGGGCCAGAAAGTAAGTATTTCAAATGTGCAGGCCACATATGGTTTTTATCACAAATTCTCCTCTTCTTTAAAAACAGCCCTTCAAAAATGTAAGAACCAGTCTCAGTGGCCAAAGGTTTCCGACCTGACTGGAATTAAGATTACTGGTTCTCACAAAACGAATGCACGAGTGTAGTTCTATCCCAACGTACTACAGCAGTTACTGTCCACTGAAATGCCTTTTAAAAAAGGGAAACTAAAACACCTAGGAAGCAAATACTCTTAACTACAGGAAGACATGTTTAATTTAGGGGCCCGCAGACAGCTATAATAGTCATAAAAGCAATCTACATTAATTCTCAATAAGCAAAAACATTTCAAGAGGTAGGTAACAAAACCTTAGCCACAAAACCAAAATAGTAAATTTCTCAACTTGAATCTGTAAAAAATACTCATAGTAAAACCATAAATCTAATTCTACTTTCCAAATACTCGTATCTTGGCTATTATGGAGGCCAAATCCCTGAAACAAACCTTTTATTGATTATGACATTTTTATAGTTGTAGGAGCCAAAATGTTCATTAATAGTATTTTTGAGTGCAAATTAACCAACTGATCTACGTGGGAAAACAAATACATAAAATAATTTTAACATTTCATCCTGCTTCCATACTGTTTGAAAAAAATGCAAACTACAAATAGTAGATGGTGCAGAAAGACAAATATCTTTGTGTGACTGGAAGTAAATGAGAAGCACCCAAATTGCTACAAGTCTTCAATGGTGATTTGATGTCTCACAATCGCTTCAACAATGCATGGGGGATGGAGGAGCTGGTAATTGCAGGATGGCAGGATGCGTAAATGAGGGCTCATGTTACTACTCTCTCTACGCGTGTTTGAAGTTTCCTGTGATAAAAAGGTATGGACAACTTGCTTCTGACCCGAGGAGGATGTCAAAACTCCCAGATATTGCGAAAAGGCCTTCAGAATCAAGCCCTTGCTTGCCAGGCTACTGTCTTCATTGCCAAGCCTGAAGGACACCTTAAAGACTCTCGTTGCCCTGCACCTCTCCGTACACCCCCCTTCTCCTGACCGATCCCATGCAATCTTTAGGACACAGTACAGATGTCACTTCCTCCAGGATGCCTCCACTGACTACCCTGGTTTAGGTGGGGTGCCCTGTCCTGAGTTCACCCTGATAAGTCTCATTTCATCGCTGCGCTCTACACATTGTGTTCGAATGACTTGCTCACTGGCTGGGGAAAGCCGGGTATGTGGCTATCTGTCACTGTTTCATCTCCAGTCACTGGCATGGCGCTTGCTGTTGACCGAAGGACTGAATGTGTGACCTAACCCTCACCACTGCAGAAGTGGCTGTGATGTCAATGTTATTTCCCTGTCTCTATTATACAATCAAAGAGGTACCTATGTGCTTATGTGAACTTAAAAATTTCTGGGGAGGCGGGCTTGGCATTCTGGCTGTTTTAATTAAAAAAAAACTGTTAATTTTTATAATATTATAAAACCTTATGACCCAAGAAAAATGAGTACATATATTCCAAAAAATAAGTATAAGAATGTTCTCAGCGGCTTTAGGCTAAGAAAACTATATGTTTCAAAGACTACAAACAACTCAAAGCTCCATAAACAAATGACTGGATAATTAAGTTGTGCCTTATTTATATAATGGAATACTATAGAGCAAAAAAAAAAAAAAAAGTACCACTATACACAATATGAATGAATCTCACAGATACAATTACAAGTAAAAGAAGCCAGCCACAAGTGACTACTATTAGGTTCTGTTGGTAGGTGCCACAACTCCATGGTGATCTAAGTCAGGGTAGTGATGACCTCTTGGAGAGCTGTAACTGACAAATGGTGTACAGAGGAGCCTCCTAGGTGTCGAGATACTCTGTGTATTATCTGTGTGGTGATTGCTGTAGATACACAGCATATGTAAAAATTCGTCAAGTTGCACATTTAAGAACTGTGTGCTCCACTATCTATATTCACACCACAGTAAAATTTAAAATACAAACAACAAAACTCTACCAGTGTTCATTTTTACCACTTCTCCTCCAACTTGAGCTCCTTAAAGCATTTTTATATCTGGAAACCACTAATTCTTATTCAGTACTTTGACTAGAGCTATTTAAATACACAAAGTACTCAAGCTAAAAATGCTGCCTAGAATTTATGGCCTACTTCACAATAAAGGCCTTCGCTGTGAAATATGGGACATTTACATTTGTTATTCAACATAAAACTGAAAGTTTTTAAAAGTTTTCTTTCTTCTCTCTTAGCCTATTATTTCAGCATTCATACAATAAAAAATTTAAACATGTCAATTTAATGTGCGGTTACAAAATGGGAGAGAACATGGAAATAAGGAACAATGATCTATACTTCTCTAAACATCTTCCAAATGCTTTGGGCACATGTGGAAAGCCTGTGTGACATAAAAGGAAAGAGAAGGAGACTAGACGGGAAGAAAACTGGATTGTAAGTCTCTTTCTGTCACCAAAATAAAATACAGCTTCCTTAACAGAGCATCTGCTGATGTGTCAGCTGCTCATTGAGCTCTGTGAAAAATCAAAAACAGAAGAACAGATAGAAGTAATTAAGGGTGCTGGCATTCTCTAGGTTTTGAACTAGCTCAACACTATCTTTAAAGCTGTTTTGTTTACTAACCCCAATATAATTTTTAAAATTCAGTAAATCAAAAAGAGAAGTTCCTCAGTCAATTATATACGGATGACTTTTATTCATGTAAAAATAATGGAGTGATTATGTCTTTTGGAAGAGTCACATGTATGTTTGTGGACAGGTAAATAAATGTCCAGTTAATAAAATTATTTTTACGAGATTTTCTCTCTCAGGCAAATCCAGAGACAGGAAGTAGACTAGGGTTCCAGTCCTGCCTCTCAGCCTCACACTGCCTCTGTAGGCTGGACAAACCATCTCACCCCTCACACTCAGTCTCGTCCTCAAGATGGGATGGGCCAGTCTACCATGCAGAGCTGAGGACTAAGTGGGACAAGGCTAGGTGCCCACTTAGCACTGTGCCCAGCAGACAACCCTCGTTTCCTCTCCTCTTGTGATTTATCTGAAACAGATATATTTGCATAAAATGGGTACTCTAGACTACAGGTACCGTCACCAAAATTGGGAAGGTTATAAATCCAAGAAGCATGAGTTCTAAGAAAAATTTCCCTTATTTTCCATTGGAGAATAGCAGTGAAAAACTGTGCCAAATGGGGAAAAGGGGAAAGGAAGAGAGAAGTGCTCCTGAGGGCACTTCTATTTATCCTATCATCAAGCAACACAACCGTGGTGTGTGCAGAAGCTCCCATACTTCCAAAGTCTCCTGAATGCAACAACATGAGTGTTCAGTGACTAGGGTGACAATAAGTATTCACGATGTCCCACAATAACTTAGAAAAGGATAAATCACAACTATTCAGTAAGACGGGAAATCATGCCATGTATTTAGAGTTCCTTTACAAATATTTACAATAAAATTGGTTTCAGATAAAGTATCTGTTCATGTTTAATTCCCTGCCCCTATCCAATGCCAGACAGAAGAGGTGCTGCTGTATATTAACCTATGAAATTAAGAATTTAAAAATATATCCTTAAACTTGTATGTTTGAGATCATGAAAGCACTCCATCCCTCAAACTTCTTTTATGCCATAAGCAGAGACCATTACATGACAAAACTGTGAATTTGCTTGCCATAGTTTTTCTTAAGACTTTTAAAAATTATCTTTTTATATTTCATTTACTATCTGGGATATCTCACTAAGCTAAAATTCACTTACTTTCATTTCGTTTCAGTTCATCCTCTGGATTTAGGCTCTCTAGTATAGACTAGACAAGCTAAAAATTCAACAGAAATAAAACCCAGCAAATAAAATACCCTTTGAATATGAAAGCCAGAAAGCAATCTTCTAGAAATCATGATGTCAAAACAAAAGTTGAAAAAGTCTCATTGGAGGAGCCTACACTGAGCCACGTGAAACTGCCTTTGACCCAGTAATAGCCAAAAAGGACACTTGGTCTGTTAAGTGTTCAATATCCCAAATTACTGATAGAAGAATAACCATAATATGAGGTACCAGGGCTCCAGGATTTGGAAAGTGTGATGGGAGTATTATTTTTGAAAAGTTTCCAAAACTAGGCTTTGGTGTAACTATCAAGCAAAAGCATGTTTCTTCATTGTGCCTTGGCCAGCTTCAAGTCATTTCTGGTGTTCCTGCATGACCAGGGATGAATGATCGTTAGGTTAGCATTATCCAATCTATGTAACAAGATCATAAAAAATAATGCCACATCATTTAAATTTACTGTTAGTATCTGCATATTCATTTTCCAAGGTACGACTTAGAATAAGACTCCTCTTGTGTGCTTTATATATTAAAATTTTATCAATTAGATGAAGTACGAATGTACAGTAATGCAATAGAAAACTGTTGCAATTAATGGTGATTATAAAGGCTACTTTATGAAGAAAATAAAGTTCTCAAATAGCCAAATAGAGTAATATTAAGTTAACAGAATGAGTTAGTTGATGACTTTAGTAAGAATATTATATCCTTTCTGAGCTGACAAATTTTTAAAAGCAAAAAATAAAAATAAGAAAAATTTTATGGTGTAATTCTAACTTTGTTCAATTATTATTTGGCACACTAGTACTCATAACATTCAACAAAATGACCTGTAAAGATGATGTTTAATTTTTAATTATTTAATCCCATTAACTTTTCAAGAAAAAAAATCCTATTTGGGAATGCACATCTGTTGTGTATGAATTAAAAACAGAATGTATGTTAACTTTGCTACCTCAAGATTTCATGAGAAAACTCCAAAGTTGTGTGCAACATAATCAATTATCTTTGCTCCACATATTTTAAAAATATATAAAAAAGAAAATGTTAGAGGGAAAAAAAGGTTCCCCACTCAATATCTTGTCTTCCGCTGATCTCAGCTAAAAGTGATCCTGCTCAGCACCTATCGTGTGCATGTACCACAGCAACTGCAGGGGTGAGCCAGCCACAGGCAGGGCTGGAAATTACCGTGGCTGCCCTATAATTAATATCCTGTTCTTTAAATTAGACTAAAATTTCTAAAAATAAATTATAATAATTTTAAGAATAATACTTCAGATTAATTCACATATTCCAGGTATTTACTATAGGATGATGATACTGGTTTCAGCCCCAGGTTTGGTCAAATATTGGTTTTCACACTTGGACCTTTAACATGTTTGGATATATTTATACAGCCAAAATACGTAGGGATTTCTTATTTAAATGCATTATTCATTTGTATTTTCATTAGCTTACCCAAAATGTAATTCTTAAATATAGACTCCTATGTACTCCGAGGATGTAAAAATTGACCTGCAACCTCCTTTATGGGCCAAAGGGTAGAAGCTATGAAGAACTCAACCCCACACACAAGTAACAGTGGTCTGACAACATTTTATTGTCAACTGCCATAATCAAGGAAACTTCAAGCAAAAGAGGTATTGGCTTTTGTGATCTCTATGCATTTTCAACGAATTTCCTTGACGGGTTGAAACTTGTGTATTTCATAGCTAAAAAATCTGCAGATCTACGTTAGATTTATTTTAAATTCTCTTAAAATATGTGAAAAATTAATATTCTTTATAAATTTTAATGTTTTAAGATTTAGAAAAATGCTTTGTCATATAAGGTAAATTAATGAAGAACTAGGATGAAATTGCTTATGATGAAGTAATATCTCAAAAAAACCTGCCCAAAGCCTTTTAAGTGCCCAAAACCCAATCCAGCAACTGATACCAGATGTACTATCATGGAAAGTCTGGAAACCAAACACCGTGAGATACAGACTGATTCTGACTCAGCTGCTGAGTCACCCTGGACAAGTTATTTACCCTCTGCATATGTTTCCTAAACTACAAAATGAAGATGTTAGCATCTGTTCCATCTATATGGACCAAATGAACTAAAGTACGTGAATTATAAAGAGCAATATATGTAAAATATCGAGTATCATGAGTTCTAAACCTAGGTTATTTTTCTACTGCTTTTTATAAATATTGTTACTGATTTTCATATGGTTTCATGCTATAATTTTAATGATAATTAACTTAGGACTCCCTTTGAAAACTCTTTGGGATTTGCTTTGGTCATGTGTTTGCTATTCAAGAATGTGGCTATGATTTATGAAAATTTAGGTATTAAGACCGTTCATTTGAAGTATTAATGTTAAGCCATGGACTCGCATTAAAAACAGAGCAAAGCAAAAAATACACATACAAAATAATTTTCCAACAGGGGAAGGTCACACTTTGCCAAAGGCAGTAACAACCTGTTGAAATAATCGGTAGTCAAGGCCACGCAATGACTACTATCTGGGTCCGCACATGGCATTGGCAGTCAAGTAGTACCTCCCAGGGCCCAAACACCTCAAAACCGATACTGGAAACGAGAATGCCCTCAGAAAGCTCAGCCATAAAACTGAAACAAGACGAACGAGAACAGAGATTATCAGGAAGTCAAGCACACAGGACCAAGTAAAAGATGACTAAATTTAAGATATTAATATGCAATGGAAGAAAATGATCTATCAGAAAGGAGGGTTGGTTAGCAATGCAAGTGACAGAAAAGGAGATGTGGAAGAAAGTGTGCCAGTGCCATGGAAGCACTGCCCAGGAGAGAGGATACCCTGTAAGGCAGATGGATGCAAGTGTCTGCTTGGCAGACATACCGTGGGATGGAAAATCACGTTATTGGAGCCTGATGCCATTTAACATTACGGTCATTATAACCAGCTCCCTAGTCCCAATTCCATGCTCTTATTCCCTTGGCAACCTTTGATGATTTGGTTTTCCAGCTATCATTGTACATGGAGAGAATATATTCCCTGATGCAGACAGCTAATGCTCATTTAACATGACCCAGCTGGCATTTTGACACACACATACACATTCTCACATTCTCTTGTGATGGGGATGTTTGTCAGCTGATAAAAGTGTGGGCTCTGGAGTCAGATATTTGAGTTCCTGTTGATTTACTCTGTGACCTTGGAAAAGTTATACATTTCTCAGTGTGTTTCTTCATTTTTAAAAATGGGAAATATGTCCTAGGGTTGCTGTGAAGATTAAGTGGAATAATTCATGTGAAGCACTTAAAACAAAGCCTGTCTCATAGTAACCACTAAATAAATGTTAGCCATTTTTATTACTTTTGAGCATGAATTAACATCGTCTGATCAGCTTCTGAATCTGAAAATCTAAAGCAGGGCCACTGAGATGTGCAGTTCCAGGAGGCATCTATGCACAAAGGAATATGCTAGCGGCCTTGGCCTAGAGCCTGACCTAGTGGACTCAAGGTCACCACCATCTCTCTGAAGCTTTTTGGTAGCCAGATTGCCAGCCAGTTCATCCAGGTGAAAACATAACTCCGTTGTGTAACAAGAGGCCACAAACTCAAATTCCTGTCAGCAGGCAGGTCCTCTATGGAGTGTAGCAGCCCCTGGGTGCTGAGTTTGCACAGAAAAGTGTGAAGGCTAGGGCTGTGGAGGGTGGAGAACTCGAGTCAATCTTGATGGCCTTCAAATACAAATATTTTTAAACATCCTGTCAGGAACCACAAGGTGGGCAGATGGTAGGCCTGAAGGCCACCTGTTTGCAAATCCTGCAGCATTCTTTCATTAAGATTTTTAAATGTCCTAGTTTAGTATATCCTGAAGCCGATTTTCAACCCTTACTTTCCTTTACCTGCTCTGTGTTCATCCCTTCCTTGAAGATTTCTCTTCTTGGCTTCTAGAAAATTTGTCTTCTTTGAGGTCTACTACACATGCCTGGGTGATCACGTCACTTCAACAACATCTCTGCTGAAAACTCTTCAATCTTTATTTCCAGTTCTGTCAACTCTAAGAAACATCTTATGAACTTTGACTTGTCTGCTCTCGCATTGCTAATGCTTTCATGAGGTGCTCATTACCTAGTCTCTAGACTTTTACAGTAGCTTTGATTCATTGCCTTCTCTCATGATCCACATCCATCCAGCAGCAAATCCAATTGTTTTTACCACAAACCATATCCCAAATCCAACCATTCCCACCTCCCTGGCCTAATCCATCATCACCTGTCACTCAGATTACCACTACAGCTCCCCCTGCCACCCTTACTACTACCATGTGACTCCTCCTCCAGTGGCTCCCATCCCACTCAGTGAAACCCAGCTTCCTCAGGATGGCTACGAGTCCCTTGTGATCACCCGTTTGCTCATCCAGCCTCATCTCTTGCTGCTCTCACCTTGCTAATTCTCCACAGCAAGGCTACACTGCTCCCTCGCTTTCCATTTAATGACATGAGGCTCATTCCTGGCTCCTGAATTTTTCTACCTTGTTCACATTCTCTGGAATGCTCCGCCCCCGAGGTCCTGGCCTGGACTGCTCCCTTGTTTTGGGGCTTTGCTCAGATGTTACTTTTTCATGAAGTGCTTCCCTAAACACCCTGCTACAAGTAGAAATACTCTCCCTCCCCATATCCATAGGATGTCCCATCTCCCTTTCTCCTTTGTCATCACCTAATACATTTGTTTTTCATGTTTACTGTCTCTCTCTCCAAAGAAAATGTAAGCTCCATTAGGCGAAGGATTATTTTCTTTGCTGCTATCTTCCCCGAAGCCAGAATACATATTAAGTATTAGGTGCTCACCATTTAATAAAGTGGCAGAAAGCACCCTAACTTGTCCCCCTTCCACTGACCGCTCTTTCAGTAGTCCCTTCTCCCAGCCCCCAGGTATGCATCTGATCATTCTCCTAGTTAAAAAGCTTAGATGAGATTTTTCCATCCTTCAGGGCGAGAGCTCTAACTCATTGAAAGCTTTCCTCAGTCCCTGAAACATGCTGGACACGCACCTTATGCAAACACCTTTACTGTCCCTGCGTCTACCACACCATCTCATTTCTTCATGCTTCTCATAGGATTCTGTGTTGGCTTGGCCAAATTTACTCTTCTCTAGGCCTCACTATTCCATAATGGCCCTGAATGTCCCATCTGTGTCACCAATGCATTTGGTTCACATGTCCATTACACCTGGAGCTATCACTATGTATTTATCAACCTGCTACTCCATCTGGATCGTAAGATCCTGGAGAACAACAGTTCAGTGATGCATTCAGATCTGTTTCCCAGCACTCACCACACTGATAGGCACAGAAGTCTGCTGAATGAAAATTTAAAGAACAATTTAAAAGTGAATGAAAATATTTGCTTATCCAGGGTTAGGAAAACATCCTCCTAAGAGTCAAAGTGCTTTCCAACATCAAACCTGAATGTGATGTATAACTCGAGTTTTTTTTGCTAAAGAAAAACTCACTTTGATAGTTTTAATAAATTAACAGACTTGGTAATCAAAAATAAGTTAATGATAGTTTCAGATTTGCAAGATGAATTGAGTTCTGGCGACTGGCTGCATGTGAGTGCATCCTGCACTGAAAGTGGTTAAGATGGTCAATCTGTTACCCACATTTTACCACAATTAAGGATAAAATTAATTAGTGGCCCAGGGAGGGAAGGCATTTACTTCAGTAAACACACTAATTTACACAACAGATACTGTATAGAGCATCAAGTGACTTCCAATGTGAGAAAAGGAATCTGCAAATTTTTAAGTTAAAACTACTTACTTACTAAAGTGGGAAGGGAGATAGAGAATAATCTAGTTCAACTATCTGATTTCATAAGTAAGACAAATAATCATGAAGAAGAGAAGAGCATTAACCAAGTTAGAGGAACACCTAGGCTCGGAACCTTGGTTTTATCCAGAACGCGGGCCTCTTAGACTGCCAGTGCACACCACGCTAATAATTCAAGTGATGGGACTGGCACCCACTACAGTGTGTCCCTACATGGACCCCATGCAGTGACAAGGGTGCAGCGGGCAGGGGCTGCACACCCGCGTCCTGACTCGGCTCTATGTGGGGGTTCTTAGACAAGTTTTGCGCGTGGGGTGCTGGGGTGCTACCCTACCTTGTGGGCTTCATGTGTGCACCAAATGAGAGCCTTGCCACAAATGAGGAGTGTGAGCCTCTCCTCCATCCTCACCCTCCAGATTCTCTCAGGTAGTCTTAGCAAGGTCTCTCCATCGTTCTGTGAGGACTGGGACATACAAACCCCCACCGTTCTGACTAGCTGGGGTGTTCTTGTTTCGCATGAGGAAGAAAAGCAGGGAGAGGAGGGGAAGGAGGTAGGAAGGCTGTTCGCAAGGGGCACAGGGTGAGTAATCTCTCCCCAAAGGGACATCCGTACCTCCTATCAATTAATGACCAAGAATCCTAAGCTCTTAAGTTGTTCCTGTTAAAACTATTGTTTTCCCCAGTGTGGGCCCTTGTAAAGCTTTTCACCTTCAGCATATTTCAGAAAATTATGCAATAGTTACTTGAACGCATAATTATTTTTCTGACTCTACCACAGATCCCACCCCAAAGCAGGGACTCAGAGTACTTAGCCTTTAAGAGGTCTTTGTGAGTTTTAACTGGGTCAGCATCCAGTTGCAATATAAAGCTAGGGGGCTGGAGCTGTGCCTAAGAGAACTGGACTAGAGGGAAGAACTGAATGAATGAAAAGGACAAGAATTTTATCTCCCTTCCATGTCTCCCAACTCCTTCTCCATCTCTATTGTTTATTTCTAAGGTCCTAGGCAAAGGCCTCTGCTAACACTATGCATATGCACACATTTATTTACAAGTATTTTCATATTAATAACACTTTACAAAAACACATTGTTTTCACTCTAGGCATGAATATATTTAGAGGAAAGTACACCAAATGGGTATTTTTTTAAAAAGCTAAGTCATTTGGCAAACACATCTTGTGCAAAATGTTCACCATATAAAACATGTGCAAGAAAACATTTGTTAAAAAGGAGAAATGTGCATTCTGTGACTTTCCATTTACATTTAGAATCTCATTCGTATGTAAAATATAACAGTAACATTGTAATTTGCATAACCAAAGCAGTTGTAAATAAAAATCAGATTTAACTTTCTTCCTGCACTCACAGTATACCTTAATTTTCAGGAATGTCAGAAAAAAAAAAAAAAATCCTTGGGACAACGCCTAGCTCCACACACAATTCATACATGTTCATCACCTAATTCACAGAAAGTTTTATTACAGTATAAAATAACTATAACACGGAAGCACAGAGTATGTGAGATTTCCAAAGATTAGTCCATTTTCCCCCAAAACTTCTTATTCACCCGGGGAGCCTATTAAAAATACAGATTACCACAATTCTCCCCTAGAGATTCTGATTCAGTTGCTCTGGGCAGGACAAAAATCTTCATTCCTGAAAGTGTTTCTGATGATTGGCTAAGGTTGGAAAACATTGATCTAGTACAGTGGTTCTCAAATTGGCACATATTAGAATTACTCAAGGAGCCTTTAAAAATCTTTTAAACCCAAGATGAGGCTTAGACATGGAAATGACATTAACACTTTTTAAAATCTCCCCAGAGACAGAGAACCACTGATCTTGTAGAACTTGAAAAATTATTGTAGAACTCTCTAATCAATGAAGAAACTAGCTTGCTCAAGTTTGCAAAGCTAAGTGGCACCAAAGCTGGAGCTATTTCTCTTGACTCCTAGTTCACTTTGTTTTTGATGTAGTTTCATGTTAGTTGACAAAAAAAGGTGTGAAAAAGATAAACCGCCTCTTTTTGCCTCAGAATAATACTGCCACTTAACAGTTCAATAAATTAAGCTGGAGCTAACCTTTTTGTTTTAGAAATTACTAGAAAATATTTTTAGTCCTAATAAAAAGACTAAATATCACTACTACTTAATCTTTAGTTCCTACTAAGCTGTTAATATATCTTCCAAAGACTTCTTTAAAACTTTTTCTAATTCTCTATTTTAAAATTTCTAATTCTTTTTAAAGTCTGGCATCACAGTTCCTTACTAGCAAAATAATTTCAGTACCTGAATTTGGCAATATGGCTTCTTTCCTACATAAAATACATAATCCACATACTGAAGTGCTCTGTGAAGAGAACACATTCCCCTTTACCATATAAAAGAATTAACTTTAGGCTGCATTAGCAAAACCCCATCATCGGTTTGCCCATGGAGATTCAGAATGGGAAGCTTCTCATCATTTAACCCATTCCAAGAATTTTCTCATTTTAATAATATTTTTAAAAACTGTGAAAAATGTTTCAAGTGTAAGCCTATGTACTCAATTTTTAAGTTTTTTTCTTTTTGCGTTCTAAAAACTACTACAAGTTTAATTAATTTGCCTTCTGGCGATGTACTTTTAAAGTTGGACTATTTTTATCCTTTTCAAGGTTGCCAGATATTTATATATTTCAAATTTCTGTGATGTCCTCGATTTGCTTCTGGGTTTGGAATGCTCTCCCAAAAGCAGATCACATCACTCCACAGGAAGGCCTTTCGCAACCTGTACACCACCTAGGGCACAACGTACACTTTTGACTTCTTTCATTCCCGAAGGAGTAATTGCCAGATTCCAGGTTTTTAAGTATTCTACATAAGAATCAGACACAATGGATTCTAGTCATTTCAGTGAGGGATAGCTCTCCCTTTTTCTTAATCATTGAGATATCAATGTACAGTCACGTGCTGCTTAGTGACGGCGAGACACTTTGCTGAGAAAGGTCTCATTAGGCGCTTTGTGGTAGTGCGACCATCACAGGCCAGAGTACACAAGCCCAGACGGTACCGCCCGCGGCTGGGGCTGCACGTGCCCTACTTGCAGAGGACTGGCAGGCAGTGGTGTTTACGGCCGCAGTGCCGCAAACACGTGAGTAACCCTTGCCTGTGACATTGCCGCGACATCGCTATGCGACAGGGATTTTTCAGCTCCATTACTGTGTCATCTCATAGGCCTACTGCTGTGTATTTGGTCCACTGTTGACCCAAACGTCACTATGCGGCACAAGACTGTAAATTAAAAACCGAGCCCCAACGTCAGTCTGCGCAACTTAAATTCTGTGAACGCCCCAAACGTCTAACGGAACCGAGAGCCTCCACAGGCACGGCCGAATTAGAAAAATCAGACTCTGGGGGACAGGTTCCGACGACAGAGAGTGCTCGGAAAACCGGGCCAGACGAGGTCATCGGTGGTTTCCTCTTGAGGGGAAAACTGTGCTCCTCCGGCTGGAAAAGCCGAAGTCGTTGTGTTAACATTTTTAACTTTGAAACGTGCCATTTCAAATACATGGCCTTCCGGGGTTGCTTAAAAATTTCCTTAAAAAAAAAAAAGAAGATAAAAAAAAACCGAGCGTGTTTATTTCCAGGAGTGTGCTAGGGTGCCAGCCACAGACAACACCGGGCAGCACCGACTCGCGGCTGGTCCCGGCGGGCCCGGCCCCGGCCCGGGCAGGGGTCGCACGTGCGGCGGGCGGGGCAGGCGGGCGGGACTGGAGGGGCGCCGGCCACCCCCCCGCCGCCGGCCCGGCCCCCCGGGCGCGTCCTGCGCGGCGGCCCCGGAGACTTCTCGGTCATGCAGGGCCCGCCCGCCCCCGCCCAGCCCTTTCGTCCGACACACAGACAGACAAGGTTCCGACCTGCCGCGCCCTGCGTGTTCACAGTCTGTCATGTTTGGTCAGGAGCGGGGCGGGGCTGCGGGCCGGTCTGCGGGGCGCGGGACCCCGGCCGCCCGCCCGCCGCGGGGACGAGGCGGTAAAAACTCACGGTTACTAGTGAGCGACACAGACAGACTTTCCAGTCTGTTAACAACCACGCCAGAGAGATGGGCTCTCTGCAAACACTGCGCGCGGCCGCGGCCGGCGCCGCCGCGCTAGTCTCTATTCGCCGCCGGCGGCCGAGGCTCGGGAGCGGGCGGGCGGGCGGCGCGCCGCGACGCAGGGGTTTGGACAGTGGCCGTGGCGGTGACTGCTCCTCACCGACATGGCGGCCCCGGGAAGGCGCTCGACAAGATGGCGGCGCGCACCAGCCCGGGACTAGAGGTACGAGATCCATCCGCGCGCCGCGCCCCGCCCGTGGCCCGAGCGCGTCGGCCATTGGAGGACGCGGCCCGTCCATCACCTACAGGGGCGGGGTCTCGCCCTTTCTGCGTAGCTGCGGAGGCAGCTCGGTGGTGGGAATGGGTCAGCCGCGTCGTTCCGCTGCGAGAAGGCTGGGGAGGCCCAGAGGCACCCTGACAAGCCTGATTCAAAGGTTGTCCCTGGGCTGGGCTGGGTGGAACAATACAGGACGCGCGCTGTTCACGCGTCTTTCTAAAACACCTTGGTTGTCCAAATGATGGAGATGTACTTTCTCCTTCAAGGTTGTGGCGAGTATCTCTAGTATTCAGAGCTCAGAATCGCGTTTTGAGGAAGATAGCCTGGCGTGTAACTTGTTCTGATATTTCATACTGTTTATCTACCCCGTTATTAGCTAATAGAAGGAAAACAGCTAGTAAGAATTACATAACCTTTAAGTTATATAATTTTGTAAACTATTTTAACATTTAAATATAGAATATATATGAATATTTTATAAATACAGGCAAATGGCTATTACATTTCTTGACAGGAACGTGACCTTGAAAATCATTTCTGACTAGTCAGTGTTATTGCTTATATAGTATATTGCTTAGTTCTGGAGGAAAGTTCCTTTTGTCTTTGCTTAATGTGAATGAAAAAGGGAGATATAGTAGACCCGACAAGCTCAGGGCCACATGGCAGGCCTGGCAGGCTCAATGTCCCAAAGTAGCTGCGCAGGATTGTCTAATCACAAACTTCTAACTGTGCTGGGCGGTGGCTACCCCGTGTGACTTGCCCAGTTAGGAATTTGGGCAGGTCATGCCCGGGTAGTCACTGCCCAGCCCTGTGGCTTCCTTAGCAGACATCACTCTGCTTTGAGTGCTGTCCATTATTCCCACTCCTCTAGGATGACACACCTTTGAGATGTCAGCAGTCTTGTCCTACCCCTGGAAGGCACAGCTGCTGGCATCAGAGCACAAGACCTCAGGACCCCTTGTGACCTGGATGCAGGCACACCATCTCTATTCTTTAAATGTTAAGTGTTGGCTCTCTTGTACCCACCAATGGAAAGGAAGTCTGTGGCACCCATTTTGCTTTCTATCCAATCCCAGACACTTCCCAGCTTGGCTTCCTGCCTCTTCCCTGACTCACCACCAATGGATTTCCTGGACCTTCCTTACAGTCTCTCCTTTGATTTTAATGCAGACAAGGAGCTGGAGGACTGACATTCTCCCAGCTTTATCTCTTCCTGTAGAAACTACAACATTCTTGAGTTTAACTGTGACTCTGGTTAAGAAAGCTTTCCAACCACGTGCTAGCTTCTCTTCTGAATCCTCTTAGCACTTGATACTTTTTAATGGACTTTTCTGCCTAAAAGTTGTGTTTATTTTAAGCCCACTAGATGACAGTAACTCTACAAGTCCCGTAAGCTCTCCACACTTCTGTTTCCTTATCTGGAAAATGTGGAATAGACCCTATAGGCCTTTCCTTGTAGCGCTGCTGTGAGCATTAGGTGAGCCGAATGTAAAACAGGCCTGCTGTACAGTGAGCGCTCAAACCAATGTTAGCTGTTACTATTGCTCTTAGAAACACTGGGATTTCCATCAAAAGGAGACTCCTAAGGACTGAGCCTAAAAACTATAGTAACTTTGAAAAAAACGGGTCGGAAAACACAAGCATAAAATTAGGGCGGAGCCGCTGGGGGTAGAAGCGCGCATGCGGAGAGGGGACGGGCGGCGCATGCGCGGCGCGCCAACGCGGCTCCGGGTATTTTCTCTCGCTCCTCACGCAGCGGTGGCTGTCAACTGGGCAGCTGCCCGGGCCTCGACAGGGTATGGATTTTGAGAATCTTTTCTCCAAACCCCCTAATCCGGCCCTCGGCAGGAGACTGGCCACAGATTCTGACGACAGGTGATGCCCCGTGTTTTCCGGCTCCGGTCCCGCCCTCCCGGGAGGCTCGGGTTGAAGTCGTGGGGGGCGTGGGTCTCGGGGGTTTGCGGGCGGGCGTCGCGTGGCGTTGCGGTGCGCGGAGGGCGCGCGGGTGGCGGCGGGAGGCAAGGCCTGGCGGGGCAGGAGGGTGGCGCCGGGATGCCCCCGTCTTCCCGGCCCATGTCCGCATAGCACGTGAGATCTGGAGGACGAGGTCATCCACCATTTCTCAACAACACGTGCTAGTGGTGCTTTTTTGTAGAAGGGACGAAACCGCCAGTTCAAGGAGCTCAGGGCGAGGAGTGAATAGTCCGCCTTTAGTGCGCTGGTTTGCACCAGAGAAGGCTGACGACCACCCCACAGCAGCAAACACCATCTGGATATAGTATTTCCTTCAGGTTGAAAGGGAGCTGAGACCTCTGGCCACATGGCGCTAATCTATTGATCTCATTCTTGGGGACGTGGGTAATGGACTTTGTTTACTTTCTCCCCTGTGACTTCGGAGTGCTAAAAACCATCGTTTCTTGTAAACCTGCGTCTTCGCCCCAGTTTCTCTAGGCTGAAACCATGACACACAGCCTTTATTCCTTTATTTTCCTTCTTGATAGATCTCTTATTCTGGCTGACTCTACCTACATGTCACTCAAATCTGTTTCCATCTTTCTGTCTCACACACCTTAACGGATGCTTTAATTCCAGCTACCATCGGAGCTTTCCTACGTGCTTTCCGTAAAATGTCATTTAACATCTAAACAGCCTTAAAGAGAAGGTATTGTCTTTGTTTTTATAGATGAGAAAGTCGAGGCACAGAGATGATAAAATACCCTGCCGAGATTACACAGTGTAAGTGGCAAAACTAGGATCGTTACGCAGTCTTACTCCAGGACCCATGATTTAACCACCATGCTTCTAAGGCAAAATGACGAAAATACAATAAGGTCTATAAATATTGAAAAGAGACAAGGACACTAATTGCTTGTAGATGATATCAGTTACAAAGAAAAAAGACGAATCAATAAACTTAAAATATATGAGAAATCAGCAAGGTGAATCATCACAAAGTAGACAGTAGCAAGATTTAAAAACCCAATAGCAGCCCTCCATTCCAAAATGTGTTGGACAAAAGGGTCCATTCACAAATTTTACTGAACTACTTTTCTGTCTCCTTTTATGACACTTGGACTTTTGCCAAAATGTCAGGCGAAGAATGATAATGGTAATTCCTTGTGGTTATGGTGCGCATCTGTGAACTGTTTCTTGTTCGTAGCCTTTGCCCCTTTCTCTTCGTTGGTCTTTCTCTTTAAAATTTTGGGATCTCTACTCTGCAAATATTTTACCCTCCGCTTGTCTTTCGACTTTGCCTATGGCATTATTTTCAATGCATAAATGTTTTTTGTTTTAAATGCAGTCAGATGAATCAATCTTTTATGGTTCCTGGGTTTTTTTCCTAGTAATTTTATTATGGAACTATTCATGTACTAAGCACCTGCTAGGTTGGAGATGTTATTTTAGCCCCAGGGACATAGCAATAAATAAACAGAAGAGAAAAAAAATTCTGATACTTGGGAGATTTATTTTATATCCTTGGGGCTCAGACGATATGTAAATTACAACAGGTCAGGGGAGTCACTGCCTTTTGTTCTCACCATGAGATGAGATGAGATGCGATGCGATGTGCCACGCCAGGAACTTAACCCTTATGTGTATCAGTCAGCCTGTGGCGAGGCTGGTCTCCTTAATGTGTTACTTCGCTGCAGTTCCAAGAACCCTCTGGACGATGGCAGTGAAGGCTGATGGGATCGCATGTTGGGCGATGGTCAGTGCAATGGCCAGTGCTTGCGAGAAGCGTGAGTGGGGAGGTGGGTAGGAAGCGAGGATGGTGGGGGACGCAGACATTCTACAGAGGTAGCTAGGGAAAGCCTCGCTAGTGACACTGGTGAGTCATATTTGAGCTGGACCTGACCGGGCGAGGGAGGGTGACATCTAGTAGGAGAGCTCCATATAAGGGTCCTGAGGTGGAGCGGGCTTATTGGTAGCAAAGTGGTCAGAATGCTGCTGTTATGTTACTCCACTTGGGCAGGGTTACTTCCTGCTTGTGGGGCTCCTTGCTGACGGCCGAGCAGTGAAGGTTTGGCAGTTGATTAGTTGTGCGGTGGTGCTCCTATGGACAACCCACAGCCTGGTCGCTCGAGGGTGGGGGAAGCTGCAGCTCTGCATGAGGACAGGTCGGGTACCTGGTGGTGGACGGAGCCTGATGCCCGAGCTCTGCAGCTTAGAGAGGCCTGGCGCTGCTGTCGACATCCTGGCACTGGTGGCTCTGCATTTGGAACATGCTGTGATGAGGGCGTGCGCGATGCCCAGTCCTTTCCTTGCCCTAACATGTGACTCAGGTCCCAGGCTTTATTTAGTGGTCACAACTTGCTGAGGCAAAACTGTCTTCAGCCCCCATGGCTATGGCGTCAGCCACTGTTTCAGTTTACCTATACATTTTATGGGCTTCTTTGTTTACCGGTTTCTTGTATTTCCCACCTTCGTCTTTCTTGGGTTCATGTCTCCTTTTGCTGGAATGTCCTTCTGTGCATGTTCACTTGCTCAGGCCTTGTGAGTCTGCAGCAACTTCTTTTTTATCTTCCCAGTTGAATATGCATTTCCTCCTCCCCTGACTTGGGAAGGCGCCCTGCCCATGATAGTCTCCTCCCTCTGGTCCTCTTTGTGTGCCAGCTCCTGCACACCTTCTAGGTCAGAGAGCTCTGGCCCCCAGATCTGGATAGGTGTTCCTCAGCGTACCTGTACTGATCTTGCCATATGGAAGCTGTTCTTTCTTTCTCCCAAGCAGACCGGAAGCTCTCCAGAGGCAGGGACAGGTCTGGCTAGTTTATGGCTGTGTTCCAGGATTGATGGCCCAGAGCCTGGTGTAGGGCGCCCACGTGGTTGGCACCCAGATTCTGTTGAATGAGTGGATGAATGACACACTGCTAATGCTTGAACACTAAGATTATGCTATCTAAAACTTCTAAAACTTCAGCTTTACCTTTTTACTCGTAAACATGTTGACATTTACTGCTCATCATAATTTTGTACATTATTTTTCCGGAATATTTGGAGTAGAATTTGAATTTGAGATTTCTTTGAGGGCAAGCTGAAGATAAGCCAAAGCTGTGAATTTTAATGCTGTGGTATGAATCCCTTTTCAGGTTGAAAAAACTGTCTTGTGTTATTTGATATTTTTGCTACAGAATCGATGATGAAATAGATGATACAGAAGTTGAAGAAACACAAGAAGAGAAAATAAAATGGGAAGTAAAACTGGAGAGTGAGCATATTCCCAAAAAAGTAAGATGAAGTTGGAATATCGAATAGACAGGAATGGATGTGAGAAATTTATTAGGGATCCTATTTGTCCCAATTTAGTTAGCATTTTAGACCCAGTTACTTACATCAAAGAACTCTGGTTCCATTTTTAAAAAAAATTATTTAAGAACTTTATTGTCATTTAACATAAACAGTTTTTAATGCATTGCTTTTATTTTGGTGTTCCCTGTTTCTGAAATGGGTTGTAAACTGTTTCAAAAACTTTTTCAAATTAGATCAAAATTTTAAGAGTATTGATGTGCTAACTTAACTAACTTTACTGATTTAGAGCTTAAAGCTTGCGTTACTTTGCTAGGATTGCTGGGACAAAGTACCACAACTTGGCTGACTTAAACAACAGAAGTTTACTCTCTCACAGTCCTGGAGGCTATAAGTGTGAGGTCAAGGTGTCCATAGGGTGGGTGGGTTCCTTCTGAGGCTGAGAGAGGTTCTGCTACATGCTCTCCCGCACCTCTTGGGCATTTGCCAGCATCTTTGGTGATCCTTGGCTTGGCTTCTAGAAGCATCACCTTGATCTTTATCTTCATACATAAGTCTGTGTCTAAATTTCCTCGTTTTATAAGGATGCCAGTCATATTGAATTAGAGCTTATCCTAACACATGCCATGTCCTTGCAAATCCAGTCAATTCTAAAGCATTGAGGTTAGGACTTCAGCGTAGGAATTTTGGGAGGGCACAGCCACCCCATAACAAAGCCAATATCTACTCCTCTGTGTCTCTTTTTCTCTTTTAAAAAATATACATGAATTTTGATCCACTACTAAAAAATGGGTTTGAATTGGCAATGAACTCACAGACACAAATAGGCTTTAATATGTTATGCATAAGGTTTAAATTGTGTACCGTTCTGAGTAGTGTGATGCGATCTCACACCATCCCACTCTGTCCAAGATGTGAATCATCGCTTTGTCCACGCTCTCTGCTCGTGGTTCACCTAGTGGCTGTTTTGGTTATCAGATGGATTGTTCAGGTATCGCCGCACCTCTGTTCAAATCACCCTTATTTTACTTAATGGCCCCAAAGCACAAGAGTAGTGATGTTGGCCATTCGGATATGCTACTGAGAAGCCATAGGGTGCTGCCTTTCAGTGAAAGAGTGAGTACAGTACATAAGACATGAGAGACCACATTCACGTAGTTTTTGTTATAGTGCATTGTTATAATTGTTCAATTGTATTAGTTATTACTCTTGATCTCTTACCGTGCCTAATTTGTAAATCGAAATTTATCACAGGTAGGTATGCATGGGAAAAAACATAGTCTATATGGAGTTTGATACCCACAGTTTCAGGCATCCACTGGGGGTCTTGGAACGGGTCCCTGTGGGGTGGGGGGAGCTCTGCATTTACCTAGGGGTATTACTGCTGAGTCTTATGTGAGCATCTTCACCTTCCCTGTAAGGCTGAGCTGTGTTCTAGAGGGGTTCTGCTACATTTTATTTCTGGAGGCAGCATGCAAAGACTGTTTCTGCTGCTCCACACTTGACGTTGTTACCCTTCTTATTTTTTGCCATCTGGTGAGGTATCGCACTGGAGTTTAGTTTGCATTTTCTTGATTACTATTGAGGTGGAGGATATTTTCACATGTTTGTACATTTGTGTTTCCCTTTTTTTGTGCCTTTTTAAGTCTTTTTGTTCTTTTATATTGGTTTGTGATTTTTTCTTCTTTATTTGTAGTTCTTTATTTGGATATAAGGGAGTTTTCCTTTCATTGTGGATTTTGTGTTGCAAAATTGCTAATTTTTTGGTTTTGTTTCCACTTGATGGCTTTTTTGATAAAAAGTTTATAATTTTAATGTATTCAAATTTATTAATTATTTTCTTTCTTTACTGTTTTATATGTTTTATTTAAATATTTTGAGATAAAAATATTTTCATGTTACAACATATACTATATACTATGAGGTAGGGAGACAAATTTTGTTTCACCTTTTTTTTTTTTTGTTATAAGCATTTGTTCTGGTTTCATTTATTGGGGGAAAGGACTGTCTTTTCTCCACAGGTCTGCAGTGTCGCTTTTGTCAAAAATCAAGTATGATGTTCAGGTGGATCTGTTTCTGGACTGTTCTCTCCCACTGGCTTGCTTGTCTCCCCTTCCCCAGGGCCTGCCTATGTTGATTACTGCAGCTCTGTAATGAGTTTGGCCTCACACCTTGTTTTTCTTCTTTGTGTCTTGGCTGTTTTTAGTCCTTCGCAGTTCCCTGTAAGTTTTAGAGCAGTTTGTCAAGTTCTACAGAAAATCCTGGTGGGATTTTCACTGGGAATGCACTGAATCTATAGAACATTCGGGGGAGAATTGAAATCTTTAGAATATTGAGTTGTCCAGTCTTTAGGTCTTCTTAAATTTCTCACCAGTATGTGATAACTTTCTTGGTGGATGTCTTAACCTTACAAACCCTTTTTGTCAGATTTGTTGGTAGGTGTTTGATTGAGGCTGTTGTCAGTCACGTCTTTTTTTGTTGTTGGTTTCTCATTTGGCTGACATATACTGTTTTGTAGACGTGAGATTAAACTTTTGAGTTCTTGTTAACATTTCTGGAATATCTTGAATTTATCCTTATAGTTGACATATAGTTTGGCTGAAATAGATTCAAGTGTGAGTCCTTCAGGCCATTGCTCCATTCTGGCCATTGTCTCTTCTGCCAGCCAGAGACCTTGCTCTTCTGCCAGCATGAGACCTTGCTCTTCTGCCAGCATGAGACCTTGCTCATCTGATTCTAGTTCTGCACAAGTGTCCTGTTCTTTCTGGAAGCTCTCCTGTTCTTCTGTTTATTTTTCGGTGTTCCGAAAGATTGTGAATCTTTTTTTTATTCAGTGTCTGATGAGACTGTTCACTCCTACCCTTCATGTATGAGGCCTATCTTCTGTTTTATTTTTATTCTCTTTGTCCTTTGTGTTCGAGGAAATTTTCTCTCTTTCTATTTATCTCTATTTCATAAATCAGAGTTTAATTATTCAGAGTTCTTATTTTTTGTTTGGTCAAGTGTTCTGGCATTGCTTTTTGAATATAATACCATCTTGAATCTCTGTGTGTTTATTTTTAATTCTTAAGTTCTTTTCCTTGAATCATATTTGCTTCTTCTAGATCAGCTTTCTCTTTTTCCTGCCTTTTTTGTTTTAGTCTCTCAATCAGGAGTCAGTAGACATTTTCCATAAAGGACAAAACAGCAATATTTTAGGCTTTGTAAGCCACAAAGCACAATTTAAAGATATAACACATATAATGAGAGAGGTATATGTACTGATATAACAAGAGAGAAAACAGATTTCTACAACTTTTTTATTGTCAAGTCAACATATAATAATAATTGAGTTTGTGTGATACAAATTTACTAATGAGAAAAATGAGATTCTTCTTTTTGGGATAATCACTTGTTTAATTGAGTTCGAAGTTAGTGTTCCCGATCAAAATTGGTTGCATAGATTTCTGTTAATGCTGATCTTTGATTTGATTTCATGCATTCTGTCTTTGAAGATGCCTTTTCACTGAAGATGGGTACTTTCAGATACTGTCAGTCTGTCAGCGTGATTTCCATCAGGCACATTCCTTGCTTGGAAGGCATTTGTAGAACTTCATTATACTCTCCGCTTGGGGTTTGTCTTTTAGTGTGTTCTTGCACTGCAGATTAGTCACTTCTAGTGGAAGGCTAGGCGATGACTTCTTAGATGCACACAGCTCCGTGGATTTTGAAATGACATTTTTCTTTGCACTGTGTTCAGATATGAAACACGGCTGGAACTGTGGTTTGAACCTGCTACAAATGTGAGTGGGAATGGGTGTTGTGTCTTATTTTATTTTTGGACAGCTTGTTGTCACTGAGTAGTGTCAACTCATCAGGAACCAAGGAAAACCACTCAATAGCACTTGTTTTATTTCTGTAGTCTGTTGAAGTCTCTCCCGAATTCCTCGCGTCTCTGAGCAGCTGTTCTTGCCAAAAGGCCAGTCTTCTCGAACAGCATTCCTTTTTCTGGCCACTTCAGCTGTGGCGGTCAAACAGGGTTTCAGTAGCACACAGTCAGCCTTCTCTGATGGGCTAACAAATGACCCACTTAGAAGCAAGCTTTGATTACAAATTCATTTTCATTTTTTATCTTTAAAGAAATAATTTCCTGATGAGATAATTTGCTTTAAATTTTCTAACCATTGAGTTGAGATGATTGAGTTGGAATGTTACGATGAATGCTTAATATTGTAATGTTGACAAAAATTAGGTTCTGAAGGGTCATTACATGGCCACCATGATGCTCTGCCATCTAAAAGAACAATAAAGTAATTCACACTACACTGTGCCTTAAGTGCATGGCATTCAGAGGCTACTTTTCATGTTTTGACATGATGGGTATTATGCACTGGTACTGGAAAAATGTCATGTCTTGGCAAAATGCTGTCAAACTGTAACCATCAGTGAAATTTCTAGTGCCCTGAGTACAGTGTAAAGTGAAGAGAGAGCCATATGTGGTCTCCTTTGCACCCGCTCAACTCTGCAGGAATAATACGGAAATGAATGGGTGTGGCTGAGTCCTGATAAAACTTCATTCATGGATGCTGAAATTTGAATTTTATATAATTTTCATGTGTTATGTAATGAATGCTATTCTTTTGATGTTTTTTCTCTCAACTCTAAAAAAATGTAAAGACCATTCTTAGCTTGCTGACCATTATAAAAACAGGAGGCAGGATGGATTTGATCTTGGGTCATAGTCTGAGGACCCCGGTCTAGATTTTTGTCATGTGCTTTTATGTTTTTCACTGTCTCTTGATTTAAGAAAGGCCTGGAGCGTTGATGGACATCTTTTGCTGCTGTGTTGGTAGGTCTGTGTCCCTGTGAGTTCCCCACCAAATGGGAAGGCCGATTGGGCTTGTGGGTTGGGAGGGGCGGGGGTGGGCAGGTTTCCAGTAACAGGTAGTTCTTGGCCTTTTTGCTCCCTGCACTCCTTTGGCAGTCTGGCAAAGCCCTCAGGCCCCTTCTCAGAATAACATTTTTAAGTGTATAAAATAAAAATATGCGGGATTACAAAGGAAATTGATTTTACTGAAATACAGTTATCAAAATATTTTTTTTAAGTATGCTAGAAGTAATGTGTTTTTGTTAATGCATTGAGCAATAAGCTCAGCAGTGGGTCTAGTTATTGTAGCTTTGACACGGTGATGGACATACAGGAAATTTGAGCTGTCCAACAGCTGTGACTGGATGTATGAGGGTACCGTGATTTCTGTCTGTGACAGCGCACATGCTGCTGAGACTGCTGTGGTTTGTAGCCTGTGTTTTAAACAGAACAAGATGCTCAATGATAATTTAGAGGTCGATGAAAATTGTATGTGGTTTTTAATCTCAATTTCATGGCGTTCTATCCGTAGACCCTTGGGGAAGGGGTTCTGGCCTGCAGTGTAAGAACCCCTGCTGTAGGGTGAGTGGGTGCCATGTATTTCTTTGGGGTGCTCCCAAATGCCAGAATGTGGAGGACTTCACTCTAGGATTGATCTCAGGACACACACAAGAAGTCTTGGCTTGTGTCACACATTTTACTCAGTTTTTTTAGAGACCAGCCTCTCTTTTTGCCCAGGGCAAACTTTGTGTTGTGGTTGAGGGGTGGGCAGAAAGAACTTGCTGTAATAGCTTTGTCCATCTTCATGTGGAATTTTAACTCGCCTTCAGTTGTAGCCCCATTTCTATACTCCAGCTTGAGCGCAGCCTCCACTTGTAACCTTGCTTTTTGTCAGAAGTTTGCAAAGAACTTGGTGAACTCTTCTTGCTTACTAATCAATGTCCTTTATGGTCCCTTCCCTCCACCCCAACTTCCCCCAACCCCCACTACTCTGGAACTATTAATTCTTACATCTGTGTACTTTTATTTCTGTAGAATGACAGAAGGCCATACTAGTTCAATATACCATCCTGAATCAAAAGCAAGAAAAGCTCTTACTTAAAATTACTACTTTATTTAGATTCCTTTATAAAAGAAAAAAGTTGTAATATCATGTTCGTATACTTTCTAAGTCATATAAAGAACAGCGAACATCAGAGCAGTGAGTTTATAGCTAGTTGAAGTAAGCAGTCCTTTGCGGTGAGTGTGGTTCAGTGCTCTGTGAGAAGATTTGTGTGAACTAGTAACACTCATCACCTCTAAGGCATAGTAAAGCCGCATAGTTGATGCGTGTCCTGGTTTTATTAGAGCTGTCAGCGCATCTCATCTCTTCCTTTGCTTTACATAGATCAGATACTTTGTCACTTGTAGTGAAGGGGTTGGCCTGGGTGCTGTAGGCCTGCATGTTTTGTGCGGGGGCAGAGTCACTCATCTGGATCGCTGTAATATTTGATTTAGATACATTGAATGGGATCTCATCTCGGCGTAGTTAAGCTAACCTTCATGGGAGCTGCCTCATACTGAATGATTTCTGGCTCTCCCTGTGCCCGCTGAATAAATTGAAGGGCCAGAAGCAGGGTAAGCATGTTCGCTACCTTAAGAGCCACCAGCTTCTCCACGCAGGTTGGAGAGGGCATCTTTTTGACTTTGTGAGCCACGTCGTCTCTGTCATAGCCAAGCAGCCTGAAATAACACGAAGGAAGGGTGGTGTGACCACTTTCCAGCAGAACCTTGTTTACAGGAGGCCAGGCCGACGTTTGCCAACTCCTGACTGGAGTTCTGTGCACATGCTTGCTGTGTGCTGTCAGTTGGGGAAGGTAAGATGTTCATTGAGGCCGGCGCAGCCCAGGAAGCTATCTCGGCATGTTGGGATCCTGCAACAGGTTCGTCCTCTGGGCTTACAGTCCTCCCTCTGGTGGTACAACTCCTAGTTCTACTGTCAACCGTCAGAGGTAAACCACTGAATTGTAGCAGCTCGTGCAGTGTGCAGTAGTGATACTTCTGTTTCTTGCTTGCTTTGTGTTCTCTGCCTTCATTGGTTATGTGAAAGTAGGTGAGAGCCCAGGCCTGGAAGCAGGCTCTGGGGCAGGGCCATCGGTCATTTCAGTGATAGACACGACATTTCTTCTGACATCAAAATTGGAGCCCTGTCACGTGTGGACATTTCTAATACACTTTTTAATTGAAATGTCTCATACATAGTGATGATAATTATATGGCTTGTACGCCTGTGTAACCAATATTAGGAAATTTTTTATACACAAAGTGCTAGTTGTCTGCTTTGATCACCCCAGGCTGCCCAGGGTCAGCTGCCAGCCCTGACTCTTGCTCTAGTGGGTGTCTATGCCTATAGCTGTTACCTCTGGGGCAGCTCCAACAGTTAGAAGACAGATTCTGAAAGTAAAGTTAACCTGATTACAGGGAACCAGGCAGTTCTTTCTTCCACATCATCATGGCTGCCACTTCGCCTGCCACGAATGCTGGAAATTATAGGTAAAAAGAAAAGGCTTTGGTAGCTGTGATGTATCTTAGTGCATTGAGTTTTATGGTGGGCCATTACAGTTTACTAGTATTTATGAAATAATGAGTTATTGAATTAAGTCATTTAAAAGTATAGGCGATGCAAAGGGAGAAATAAAATGTGAACTATAATACTGTAATTGCTTGATATCACAGAATTAAGACTTGGAGATTTAGTCTTCTAATTCAGTAAAGTTCATACTGCATACAGATTCTGAATCTTCCCTAAAATTATCTTTAAGAATGGCTATGTCATGCTAGTTGTTTTTTTGTTTCTTTGTTTCGTTTTGTTGTTTTAATTCTGGAGAATTCCAGATACGTAAGACTGGGAAGAATAGCACGTGAACCTGCATGTACCGGTCCTCTACCCTTGGCCACAGTCAGTGCACAGCCAGTCTTTGCTGCTGCTTTGTAATCAGATTGTTTTGAATCACACTGGACTTTAGAAGTTGAAGTTTTTGTTTTTTCTTAGTTTAGGCACTTTGGAAACTCTACGGCATCACCGAAGAGTTTGCTGCGTAGGAAATCACGAAGTAGGGATTACGACGTATACAGCGATAGCGATGTCTGCGGTCGGGAACCAGAAGATAACTTTGCTAAAGAGCTGCAGCAGTATATTCAGGCCAAGGAAATGGCCAAGGCTGCTCAGTCCTTGCCAGTCCCTTTGGAACCCGTGGAGAAGGAGAGAGCGCAGGGCACCCAGAAAGGTAAAGGCTGTCCATGTAGAGGGGGAGTCCTGTGTCCGTGTCCCTGTCCGAAGGGGGCGGGGCTGTCCTACACATTACCTCACTATGAGGCCTTGGGTGTCACAGATCTTCACTCAGGCATGAGCTTGCAGGACCCGGGTCCCTGAGACCCAGCCACATGGTGCGCAGATGCTTGGTTTGCAGGAGGAGCTAGGTGGTCAGGAGGGTTCTCAAAGGCTGTGATACCTTTGAAAGGGAGAATGTGTAACCTCGGGCCCTGCACGTGTGAAGGATGAGCTAAGCCTGTTTGTATTGCTGTCATCTAAAGAGGAATTTACTTAGTGTCTGGGACGGTGGAGTGTCAAACTAAACTCCGACACACATTTTTTTTCAGTTTACTAAAATGAAGTTTAGCCATAGGCATGAGGACAAATGATGATTGTAATGAAATTAAAGTCTTAATCCTCTCACTTTACTGAGTTTTTTTTTTTCCTCTTTAAATGTTTTCTTGTTTAAAATGGATCACAGATAAATTTAATCTGTACGATGTGTTTTCAGTCACCAGTCTGATAGTGGCATCTGTGTTCAGTTTAGCCATCGGCAGCATTCACTGTTAGAGGCTATGGCAGGTTCCGTGTGAGCCAGTGGGCTCTGACCATTTGGGAAGGAGCTGACTTTTCCCCTGACAACACCCTATGTATTTTCATAGAGAGTGCATTGGAGTCCAGACCGTATCAGTTCCCTCATTGGTCTCAATCCCAATTCTAGAAAGACAGAACCATGTCACACCCATTCACTGAAAGAGCAGGAGGACTTCTGGATTTTATAGAATTTGCTTCTTAAGAGTAAACTGCTATTGTATTTTATGCCATCTTTAAAATTGACTTTCTGTTTTTAGCTGGTAAACAAAAAAATAAAAACCTTAAAGCTGCTCGCAAGAATGGTAAACAGAAGAAAATGAAGCGGAAATGGCCTGGTGCTGCAGAGAAGGGCTCAGATACTTGTTCGGGGAACAGTGGCTCGCAGGTACGAGGATGTACACGGGGTAGAGAACTCTGACATGCCCTTGGATATTTCTTTCTGACCCTCAGTGACAAGTTACAGAGCGAGGGTTGTCAGTAGTGAAGCTGCCTCCATCTGCTTCCTTGTCACACAGGAGCTGCCGGCACCCACTGTAGAGTTTAGTAAGGTCACATAAAACCAAAGATTTAAACTGACTCATATGATTGAGACATATTTGATGGTACTAAGTAGAAATGTGACATTGTTACGAAGCAGATTGTGTAAATGTGTAGTCAGCTCCCTTCTTTGCATGTACTGTTTTTCTCGAACTACTCAGATTTGGTGTGCAGAAGCTGTAAACTGCATTGTGACTTAACACGCTAAAAGTGGTTTACGCTTCTAAAGAGTTAAGATGCATCATGAAATTCCCCTTTTGTTTTTGTACCTCTGTTGCCATCCTTGAGGGTCTTGTTCCAGTGACATGTGTTACTGTAAGCCGGTTGGTGCGCTCAGCTCACCGAGTACCTCACTGGGATTAAAGAGTACATTGCTTCTGGCTCATCTTTTGGTTTCTAGTTTTGTCCTCACTGTTCTAAAGAGCCTTGTTCTTAGACTTTGCTTCTTATCACAAGTGGTACCACTTTATTTTTTAATTCATTTTTAAAAATAAGGGCAAAGTAGAATAAAATGAGCCAGTTGCATAAACAGTGGTGAGATGCTGTTGAAACTGCCCAAATATTCACTTTTCAGTTGGTGTCCAGAAATCCAGGTCTTCCACGTAAAGCTGGTCATCTCTTAATGTCATAAAGGTGGTTGAAAATAATTTTGTGCAATGGAATTAAGTACTTAATTTTCTATTCCTCGCATTTCGTTTTTGTTTGCAAAGGGTGGTAAACCTAAAGAGAAGCAGCAGCGCATGAGGTTGAGCCCAGGGTTCATCAGCCAGCACACTGTGGAGCGCAGGGGGAAGCAAGTGTGTAAATACTTCCTCGAAAGGAAATGTATTAAGGTACGAAAAGTGTGGAAGCAAAAATATACAAAAGTGTAAGGTGTCGCAAAAATGTACTAACACTCTATTACACACTCTAAAGGCATCTTTAAAACCGTTTCCTTCTGGGAACGGTTCACTTAGAAAATTTTACTGAAATACTCTTTTATGTTTAAGAAAGTAGATAATTTTTAAAAAGTGGATTGTATTAAGAATGTTTAGGATTTACCAAAATTTTAAGCAGATAAGTGTGAGATGGCTATATGATAAGTCATTAAGAAGTAGACTAAACAGCTTCTGAGACTTTGTTTTTTTCCCAAGTTATTTGCTTGTCTAATGTCTGGTAGGAATTGTAATGGCTTAACTATGAGAAATAGCAGCTTTTCCTTGTTCCTTCTTTTGCCCTAGGGAGACCAGTGTAAATTTGATCATGATGCAGAGATAGAGAAGAAAAAGGAAATGTGTAAGTTTTATGTACAAGGATATTGTACCAGAGGTGAAAACTGTCTATATTTGCATAATATCCTTTACCACAAGATATTGTAACTTTATTTTTCATAAATATTTATAGGACATTTTAAATATGTATAATCTTGAGTGAAACCAGCGTTTTCCTTTGGCAAAATTAGGTTATCCTAGGCTAACTCAGTATTGAAGTGATTGACTTACACAAAAATTTTTTGCCCCCAAGTAAGAAAAGAGGGATTCTTTAAAAATTCTCTCAGATGAAGTATAGCACTTGATGAACCCTGTTTAAATCCCAGAAAGACTATGTCAGTTTCTGTTGTGATATTCATTCACTGAATCTTTGTCCATATATGCTCCTTCATCAAAATAGGCAGGGACTACATAATTTGGGGTTGCCTGTTTTCTGAATGTTCTGTCCTCTATGTAGGTTAGCTGTCCCTTAACTTGAAGAGTGACGCTCACTTCAGAGCGTACGGTACCAACGTGCTGCAAATCCTGGGCCCTGGGCATCAGGGCCTCAGTGCCTTCGGTCACTGCAGAAGAATGTGGTTTCCTTCAGCCCTTCAGCATAGGGATCTCAGATTCTTACTGGAGGACCTTTACCTAGAACATGATGTTGACATCATGTAAACTGATCTTGCTACACAAAGGGTCCAGGTTTCTAAGACATGTCATTGTCATTGAGTTTAATTTCTCCACTCCACAAGATTATTTTTAAAATAATCACATTTCTCGAGGTATTTAAAATACACATCTCTTTCTTCTGTCAGTGGAACATATCTGTAGTCTATTATAAAGATGGGTCCAAAGGCAAAATGTACCCAATGATAGCCGTAAATTTGACTTATTTAATCATCCTAAAATTAGATTTTTTTCAAGCAACCCAATTAATTTACTGTTTAAAATTTTAGATGGGGAATTTAACATTTTTTCTAGTTGGAAAGGCCTTTAGGTGGGAAAAACAAAGTCATTAAATTAATAAGTTATCTTAGTTGGATTAAATTGTTCTCTTCCTTAACATTTGGGGGTACATGAATACCCTTGCAAGTTTTACCACACAGGAACAAAGTGTTATCAGGGACAGCACTGCAAGTTTTCACATGACCCTCTGACTGCTGAAACGCAAGAACTGTTAGCCAGAGTAAGTATAACCTGAGTGAGCCTTTGTTTTTCATTTTTAAAGAGTATGTTTGAAAAGATACTGTCTCTAGAATGCCTCCTGGGTTAGTGTATGACATGTTTTAGGGCTGCGGGTCAGAATGCTGTCATTCATTTGACTAGTTCCCCTTGTAGCGTAAGGGAGATTGCACTCATTGCTGGCAGCGACCGAGTGTCTTTAAAAGCTTTAGTGTAGCTAGAAATGTTAAGAGCTGAGCTCAACAAAGTGAAACGAACAAATGGGAGAACTAGCACTCTCGTTAGGTCCTGAGATGGAAAGTTAAGGATTATTGACTGGTAGACATTTTGGAGTTACATCACAGAATACTCCAAGTACTATTTCAAAGTGTTGTTCAACTATTCTTTCAGTCTCTGAGAAAATCTAATTGCAAAATAAGTCCTTTATAGTCTGTCGTTTCTCATTCGTTATTTGGAGCAAGTCTCTTCAAAATTAACTGATTTCCCATTTAGAAAAAAAGTGTAGTTCACTGCCAGCATTAATTAATTTTACATCAACATGCTCTTTGAGGAAGAAGCAAATTGACTGGTTTTCAATGTGAAAATAAAATATAAAAACTGTTCTTAGAGTTATTTCTAAACAACTTGGTTCTAATCCTAATATAACAGAAGTGTACACATAAATTGGATTCATCAAATGAATCTTAAGCTAATAGCTAGCTATTTGAGTGCGATGTTAACCTCACGCATAGTAATGTTATGTTTTCTAGGATTTGACATATTCAGTGATCGAGAATTACTATATTTTGTAAATGGAAATACCACTACAAAAAACAATGCTGTAAATAGAATGATGTCTTTTATTTCCAAAGATTATCGATAGGTTAGATCGATGCAAAGATAATAATAAGAGATACTTCATGGCAAACTTTGAGAGTGAGGTTAGGTCTGTAATCCACGAGTTATCTCTAGTTAAGCACAGTAGCCGCAAGCGCTGCCAGCAAGTATTCTCAGGGGCAAACAGGAAATGGGTTAAATTGAAATATAAAATGAAAATAAAAGATTCTTTTAAAACCAAACCATACCATCTTGTGGCAGGAGTTTTTTGAGCACATGCAAAGGTCAAAAAGTCAAAAGTGCTTATTTATAGATACTTTTAGGTTGTAAAATATGAAGGGTTACTCTGGAATTAGAAGTCATACCAAATATTTGGTTGTTTATTAATATGAAGGGTATATGGAGAAAATGGCATGTAGAATTGTTTTTCAGCCCCTCTTACAGCCAGTGTTTTTTGGCAATCACCAGAATGAGAGCTGTGGGATCATAGGAAAATTATGAGTGTGATGTGGTACCCGAATTAGACATTAATACATAAAAATCACTGTGTGACCTTTTTTTTCATATTAGGTTTTGGATACTGAAAAGAAGTCATCATGAAAATAAAATACCCAAAAAAGGTAAAGTTAGAATTTAGCACATTGCTTTTTTTTCCAGAAACATCTCTAGAAATTGGCATGGAAACATAGAAGTCATTTTCTCCTCCCACACACAAAGAATTATGAAATATTTGATACATATGCATAGATAGATATTGTGAGTCTCTGTGGTCTTGCTTCCTCCTCAGGGATTGTCACCATCTTCTATATTTTTAATTTCCTCTCTTGTTCCTTTGTAAATTTACTGAAGGTGCATGATTCACTAAACAATATGTTTTGTTTTGCTTGTGTTTTAAATAGTATCATACTCTGTATTAAGTGGTGACTTGCTATTTTCACTCAGCATTATCCTAAAATTCATCCATGTAGTTGTGTACAGCTGTCTTTCACTCATTTTTACGCCTACATAGTATTTCAGTCTGTGTGTCGCAGTTTACTTAGTTATTCTGCTGTTGATGGACACTTAGATTGTTTTTGGTTTTTAACACAGACTGTGAGTCAGTAACCGTGTGCACGTCTGTGGTGCGTCTCCTGGGACACAGCCCCCACTGCTGTGGCATTGGCACTGCACTCCCGCCAGCCATGTGGGACTCCTGCTGCCCTGCACTTGCCAGCACTCTATTATCAAGACTTTAATTTTTTAAACAGTTTAGTGGGCTTAAAAATGGTGTCTCATAGCTTTATTTTCATGGAGTTAGTGTCTTCTTGCGCTCACTAGCTTTGAGTTTCATCTGTGGTGAAATGCCCTTTAATTTCTTTTGCCTATGTTTCTGTTGGGCTGATTGTCCTGCTCAGATCTGGTTTTCATATTACTGCTATAATCCTTTGTGAGGTGCATGTGGCCGGTCCCACATTCTGTGGGCTGTCCCTTCACTTGTTTCGAGGTGTCTCAATGAACAGAATTACTTATTTTGGCAATCTTTTTCTTTATGTAGGTTTTGTATTTTATTGAAGAAATCTTTCTCTGTCATGAGACTGTAAAGTACTTTAATATTTTTTTAAATTTTTATATTTTACATTTGTATTTCAATCCTTTAGAAATTGTATCAGTTAGCAGGCACCGCAGTGTTGCTGCTTAACAAGCAGAAGGCCCTCTGTAGCACGTGAAGAAAGACATGTCTTTTTTGTGTGTCTACAGACTGGCAGGGCCAGATGCCTGCCCGGGACCAGTGGGCCAGAGACTCTGTCTTCTCCTGGTGGAAGCTCAGGATGGTGGCCCCGTTTGCATCACATTGGCTTAGAGCCTGTCACCATAGTTAGTCATACGGCTAAGCCCAAAGTCAAGGAGTAGGAAGTACACTCTACTTCTTGTACTTTCCGTGTAGAAAGAACTGATAGATTACATGAGAAAGAGCGTGTCTGGGGCTAGAGGGAGTAAAGAAGACTGAACTAACGGTGCGTCTCTTAATGGTGGGGCTGGGTAGTAGTAGTCTGCTGTATGGCTGAACCACATTTTGCTTACTCGTTCATCGGTCGGCAGTCACTTAGGTTGCTTCTGTGTCTTGACGGCTGTGAATAATGCCTTCTTCGACACGGGTGTGCAGACATCTGAGTTAGTTGCCTCTTCACGAATATTCTCTTTTACTTGAAAGGACAACTGAGGGGCCTGTTGGTTTCTTCAGATGTGGAGATTTGGCGGGCACTATTCCACAAATGAATGGAGTGACCCTGTCACTTCAAGGAAGACAACTAAAAATGTATATTTTCAATGATAAAATTTTGGCTTTCGAGCAAAAATGACAATTCTGGAGCATTTTATCTGTCTCTATGAGCTTCAAAGCTTTCTTTAAGATTTTTTTGGTGGGGTTAGTTGGTGCTATTAAAGAATGTGATTTTTAAACACTGTGAATGAAACACTTGCAAGATCTGCTAATATTAGGAAATTAGTAAGCTAGCGTTTTCCAAATAAACAATGCATGTTGTTAACAGAATTAGGCACGGGCGAAACACTCATGCAGCCTGCCGTCTAGACTAGTGAGTTTTCATGTAACCTTGCAGAAAGTCCCTTGATGGTTTGAGATTCTACATTGCAACTGGAAACTTGTTTACACTTGCTTTTAACATTCATTTGTCCATCACTTTATTTTTAGCTTTTCTGAGTAAGTTCTAGGTTTGTTTCTTATATGGAGCCAAACCAAAAATTCTTTTCCTCTTTTGATAAGTGAATTAATCTGTTCATATCTCTTGAAATGACTGCATGTTTCCTTTAGCGTTTGTGATTTTGTTATAGTTACTGTGTATATTAGTTACTGTATGTGTTGCAGTTGCTATTTGTGTTGTATCACATTAGCATGTTTTCTCTCTCTATGGTATGTCTTTTTCTTTAATAAATTTTAATTTTTTCATCTTGTTTTTTTTCTACTTTTGTCCAATAACCCTTATCAAGTTTCCATTCAAACATGTTCTTGTAATAATAGTCTTTATTTTTTTCTGTTTTTTTCTTGTATTATTTTTGAGGTTAGTCAACTCTTGTTTCATTACTTCCACTTTTTTGATCAGTTCTTTTTTGAATTTCAATTTGAGTTGATTTTTCATATTCCTCAAACAGGGATATTTAATTCAGTTTGGATTTTGTGTTAATTTTCTTGTGCTGCATGTTTTTGGGGGCAGGAAGTGGGTGGCTTTGTTGCTAATTTTCACCAGCTGATGTGTTTTTGTTTTATTTTCTTCTGTAGCTTTGTATAGACGAAGAGTGCTTGTGTCTGTGCCTGTTCGGGACTGTTCAAGACTGGTGATATGGACTGGTTTACCAGATTTCTCATTTAAAGCACCTTCTTGTGTCATTACGATCACATGCAGCTTTTTTAATGGATGGTGTGGAATGACAAAGTCTGGTGTATAAGTGAAGGAGCTGGTCTCCAGCGAGCTGTTCCAGCCACTGCTGGGACGGGAGAGGAAAGAGATGGCGGAGCTGCCGATGGGGTCAGTGTGAGGGTGGGAAAGGGCAGCAGTATCTTCTGACACATTGTGTTTTCTCAGTGAAGTAGGCAGCAAGGTTATGCCGAGTGAGGGTGGGTGATGCGCAGAAGTGTGCAGCAAGGGCCATTCCTGTCCCTGCACAGTTGCACTGCTCTGGTGATGGCTACTCCCATTTCTGTCTGTGGCCTGAATTATGGTTCTGCCATTTTTTACCCAGTTTCCCATTGTTGGACATTTGTTTTCAGTTTCTCACTATTAGAAATAAAGTGGAACAGTGTCTGTTACTCTACCATTCCTAAACTTGGAATCTTAACATTTTTGTTGTTAAGCTATAAGGATGGTTGTCTTTCTCATTGGTTAGTGAACCATAATCAGATTACACACTTGTGTAAATGTAAATTTGAGTGCGATGACGTCTGTAACATAATATTTGAATATAAAATTTTCCAAGCACAAATAATAAGATGAAAAACATGCACTTTTATATAGTGGTACTGATCATTACTAGAAAAATGCTGTGAAACTGAAACTATCTTCATCATATTGTTTTATTGCTGGGGAAAAATAATAGCATCCCTAACTTGCCATATGTGTGAAGTGCATCAAAGTTGGTGACACTTGTTAGCAAAGCCCTATTTGAAAACATGAGCCAAAGGTTTTGGTTGTACCTCAATCCCACTAAAGCCAGAGAGGGACTGGCATGCGCTTTAAGAAGCGTACTGGACAAGAGCTGGGATGATAAGGAAGTGGCAGGGGCCTGGGTCCTGGTGTTGGGGTCTGAGCTGAGTGAGTCGGCCTCTGTGCCAGTGGCTGGTGGCGGGGGCTAGTTCCCTCTGGCTGTGGCTCAGGCGGAGGGTAAGAGAACATACCAGAAGCTGCCAGAAGAAGTCACAGAGGAGAGAAACTGAGGTGTTCATGCCACACCTTCCATAGTTTAATGACATCGTACAAGGGAGTGGTTGTATCACCCAAAGAAGCAACACTTTGCGTCTGAGAGGAGGTCGGACTCCTGCTGTAGCTCTCAGCTGTAGGAGGGGGCGTTGAGGCAGAGCCATTGTGTGTGCTGCATGCTGGGTAGGTGCTCCACCACCTGTTTCCTGCTGCTTAACGTTCCCTGTTACACCTTGTGACCTTGTCACCCTATGAGGCGGGGCATGGGATCCATTGCATGGAAAAGGGAATATAAATAGGAACAGTTACATTATATTTTTTCTATTTTCACGAGCCTTGAAAATAGTTATATTTAATTATATATGACAATTTAACAAGTATGTAAAGTTTACATATAGAAAAACAGTTCTTACACCCTAAGGGGCAGTACTCATCTCATCTGTAGACTTAAAAGACAAAGCAGAGGTTTAAGGGACTGAAAAATAGGAAATGTTAAGAAAGCTCAGATTTTACAGCTGTTAGTTAAACAGGCAGATGTGTGTCTGTGAAATCTCTGACCTTGCATTGAGTTGAAAGGGAGAGACTGTCCCAGGTATGCCGCAGGCACCAAGGTGGCCTTTAGTCATGGGCCCAGACTCCCAGCCACTCGCCTCCAGTTCCGCTTTCTCCAGCCCAGTTCACCCACCTTCCTCACAGCCTGTCTCCAGCGCGCCCTATCGTTGCTGGAGGTCAGCCCACTAGGCCTCCTCCTCATGGCCCTCTGCCCCTCTGCTGCTCTGCATCTCCTGTGAAGTCACCTGCAAGAAGGACGACAAGATCATGTCCCCCTGTTGTGGGGAGAAAGGTGGGATGTGGAGCCTCTCCTGCTCATAACTTTGTCAGTAGCCCTCAGTGGAAATCATTGAGCAGGTTGGACAGAATCTCATTTTTGAGACTGTGTGACAGGTGTCAGATCTTTATGTATGGTCAGTTACAAAAAACCACGTGACAGTAAAACTCTGTTTTGTCTGTTGGTAAGCTGATGTAAGCCAGGTATGTAGTCCTGAGGTGCACACTGACTTGTCCCATCTTCATAGCTTCCCTGGTGTCAAGCAGTCTCAGCTCCCTGACTGCTTTCTGATGAGTGCAACTGGGGGATGACAGTCATGGGTTTCTTCTCAGGTTGCTGGAGGAGGTCAGCATACCATGTGACTTGGTGACCTGGCCTAAACAGTGGGGTTTACTGCTCGTCAGAAGCAGCAGCACCACATGGGAGGTCAGGTTGAGCATCTGCTGAACGCCAGAGCCGTGCATGGGAGATGCCAGCCCCTACCCTTGCCCCTTCTGGGATCCTGATGGTGAGACCGTTGTCACTATGATCTGCAGGTGAAACCCCATCTGGGAAGAGGTCTCCTAGCTCCTCAGTCATGCACCATCACAGGCCTGCCCCCTCCCTGCAGTTCGGTTCTGAGAGGGGTCCTCTCTGCTGTGGCACTTGCTGCCTGTGGTAGTCCCTGGCCCCAGCCCTTAGGGTGTATGACAAGGGTCTAAAGTGGTCCTCGACCTTGGCTTCACGCTGGGATCACTTAGGAAGCTTTTTAAAATAAGCACTGATGGACTGATGCCCAGAAATTCTGACGTGGGTTGTGGGTGCTAGGGTGCAGACATGGGATTTTCAGTAGCTTAAAGGTGGTTCCACAGCACAGCCAAGGTCGAAAACCACTGGTTTCAACAAATACTAGAAGTGCAATGCTTCTTGCCAGCAATTGGCTCAGGCTTGAAATAGGACTACATGTCCCCTCATACGCATCTGACCCATGGATAGAGGCTGGACGCGGCCGTGTCAGTATGACACCCATGCATCTGTCTATGACTTTGAGGGGAGCTAGAAAGCAGTTGAAAGTGACAGAGAAAGTTGGGAAGAAGCTGGGTCCTTGATAGTCGTGCTGTGGACATCACTATCCTTAGGGAGGAGATGGTGGCCTTCGGATTGATGTCCCGTCACGTACATGGTGACGTATTTCCCTCACTGTTGAAGCCATCCTGATTTGATTTCTCTGAAAACTACAAAGGCGAGCAGGCCAGTGAGTGTGGGCCAAGAAGCAGGCCTCCCTCCGTTTGTCCAGGGTCTGCGTTTGTGTGCCTTATCCCTCCCAGTACGTGCTTTTGCTGTCTGGGCTCCTGCAGATAATACACTGCAGGGAAGTGGTGTGAGGGAGAAACTGGCTATGGAGCGGAGCTGCAAGGACTGGCTGGCTCTGGGAGGTGGGGGAGTGTACTTGGTGGGTGGGAAGGAGTAAGGTAAGCTGCCAGGCCTGGGACTGCAGCTGCTCCCTGTTAAATTTGCAGTGCTCCTTTATGTGGCTTATAAATGGAGAAGTAGCGTATTTTTGGTTATCATCCATTCATCCTGGGACACATCTCTGAAACTGGAATGTCTTTTACAGTTAATAGACTATCATTTTAATTGGCAGGTTATTTTTACTGGTGCATAAAAGGTAGTGGATCTTATTAAGTTAGGTGGATTTAGACTTGAATGTAATTTTAAGCTGAAAGCACATATGTACATAGCCAAGTTTACTGTGAAATAAAATTTGTTAAGAGTTTATTTTGGATTAATAAATTATAAAAATGGGTTTTTATGAAAAGGAGTGGCCCCTGTCCCTATCCCCCGCCCTGTCAGTGGTAGGTTCCCCAACTCCCGCTCTAGGGCCCACTCCATAACCCTGCACAGGCTCCTGGGACTGACCCCAGTTGACCATGAAGCAACTTCTCTGACACCAGTCAAGGCCACAGCCAATGTTCGCGCTCCTTAGAGGGAGGGGGCCTCAGCTGGGCCTCAGCTAATATGGCCCCTACGGGATACCAGCCCTTCTGGGGTCACAGATGAGAAGCAGCAGGGCGGCTCTCCCAGTCTTGGGGACTCAAGTTACCATGTTGAGGGCCATGGGGACCTGTTTCTGCCACGAATGCCTGAGTCCTGCCAATGGTGTGAACAGCCACATGAGATTCTAGGCCCCTGCTGCACTTGGTCCATTTCTCTAAGGAGCTGAGATTCTTGTAGCTGAGAGTGACACATGTAGCCTAGGTTGCAGGCTGTGTGCTCGCTGCTGCCTGGTCTGGTCGATGGCAGTACCAGAGACCACCGCTTCTTCAAATGATAGTTTGGGGCATTTGAGGGACTGCCAGTCCGCTGTGCACACAGGGTCCCAGGTGCAGGCTGCCTCAGTTGTCACTGTGGGCTGGTGAGGGGTGGTAGAGAAGCCCAGGTGCTGCCAGAATGCAGCTGATTTTCTCAAGTGGCCTCTCTCGACTTACTTTCCAGGGTTCTGAAAAAATGGCTTTAGCCCGAGTCTGCCTGAGCCCTCACGCCTTCCATGAAGTCGCGGGTTGGCCAAGACCCTCAGTGGCCAGTCCAGAAGTGGGACCCAGCTCGCGCTCTGGTGCATTTTGATGTCTTGACGCCCACTTTGTTCTTTTTGTACCTGCACCGCAGAAGGACCTGTCGGTGACAGTGACAGTGCGAGGACTGCGTGCTCTCATCCTTTTCTCCAGAGCCTCCTTGCTGGGCTGTCTAGGGTCCCCTCTTCCTCAGTATTTGGGACCTTCCCTCCGGCTCCCATTTAAACTGCCTTTTTAAGGAGTTCCACAGAAGGGGCCTGCCAGCATTCACATAAGTCTCAGGTGAGTCCAAGGTTTCTATCTCCTCTGAGTCCTATAGGACATTCCATGCTAACCTGTCCAGATGTGCAACATGGGGGCAATCCCACCACATGACGACATAAAGGGACTCTTAGTCTGAGACTTCCTGAGCACATGTGTGGCTCAGCCCCACCCACTGACAGGCCAGCTCCTTTCAGCTTTCCATGTGCCTGCAGGCGACGTGCCAACCCAAACTTCCCAGTACCAAACCCTGTTAGGTAAACCCGTAGTCAACACAAGAGCCCCTTATTTCAGCCAAATGCACATAAGATTGCTATTTCAGTCCTTGAAGAAGGGAAACCTGGTCCTACTGAATTCCCAGTTGTCTCAGGCTGAATGCTGGTCCTTGTGCGGTTGTGAGGGATCCTGTGTCCTCCTGGGCTGGGGAGGCCACGTGAGCCGCTCCCGCCTGGGGCCCCTGCTGCCCAGCTGCCAGGGTTTCTACAGGCTGTGTTCTTCGGGACACACCCTATAGCCAGGTCTGTACCAGGAAAAGGAATGAGGGAAGAGATGACTTTGACTTATTTTTTTTTTTTTTGACCTTGATGTTTTAAATAGGATATGCAGTCTGTGCATCTGGGGACTGAAAGGCAAGACAGAGGGGGGGGCCTGTAACAAGTGGGGCAACTTGGGAGATACTCGGCCAGGAAGACCATGTGGGTGACATCTCAACAAGAATACCCTTGCTATCAAAAAGCTGCGGTGTGGGGAGCTATAGGCAGGGCCCATGTATGAGTGGCAGGGCTGCTGTCCAGATCCCACAGGCCAGGCCACAAGATTGGGAAATGGGGGTCCAGGGCTGTTCTCCCATTTCCCCCTCATCTGTAGCCTCCCCTCATGTCCTCTGCTGTCAGGGCAGCTGCCGTGCTCGTCAGGCAGGGCGCCCTGTCCCTACTTCTGGGCTCAGCATCCCTTATGTCCTCTTCCCAGAGATGGCCTGGGGGCAGCACAGGGGCTTCCAGTGTTACTGTCTTGTTCAAGGCTGCACCCCCATGGGGGTCAGGCACACGCAAGGCCCTCACTCCATACTCCCTGAGTCACAAAATATAACATCAAAGGGCCACTGCTGCACCCATGGCCCTGGGGTGAGATGGGGAAAGGGGTGAGGTGGTGCAGGTCAAAGCTGGAAGCAGCACAGTGTGGGGTGAGGGGTCCTCAAGTGATCCAGGAAGTCCCCAGAGCAGGTGGACACAAAGGAGGGCTCATGGGGAGAGAGCAAGCACAGGTGGTGGATTCCCTGTATTTAAGCCAGGCACACTCACCTCCCTCTGTTTGACAGTCACACTTCCCTCTGTGATAGTTGTGCACATGTGTGACGTGCCCTCGAAGGCTTTGTACAGTTCTGACAAGGTCTCATTTCCAAGCTGGTTCCAGTCACCCAGTGCACACCTCACAGTGACTGCCACACCAGTGAGTCCAGGGCGCACAAGAGGCCACTGGTTGCTGAAGTTGAGATCGAGGCCCATCTGTCGAAGGTCACTCAGACTCCCCCTTAGAGGCAGCAGAGTTGGGTTTATCACTGGCTCCAGCAAGAGAAAGATGGCATTTCTAGGGATTGGGGGACAGGAAGGTGTTATGGGAAAATGATTACACAGCTTGTGAGTCCAGGGAATTCATGGGGTGGTCCCGGCAGGGGTGGGTTGGGTGGGACAGCGGAGAGCTGCTGGCAGTCAGTAGTCTTGTCTTCCCGATGGGGCTGGTGGCAGCAGGTTATGCTGTGACATTTCTGACCTTCGTGCTCTGAATGGTGAAGTCTGCGTGTCGTGTGGGCCCTAAGGCAGCCCCCCTTTTCTGAAAAGACATGTTAGGAAGGTGAGGGAAGGAGTGCTTGGAAGTGAGAACTAGCCTCTGCAGACCCTGCATGGACAGTGGTTCTCATTCTGTTCCCTGTCCCCTGGGCTAACCCTTCCTTATCCCTGGACTCAGTGCGTCTCTTTATGAAACATGCTGACTGAGTCTTTGTTTCAGCTTCCACTGCAGAAATAAGTAGAATTATGCCATTACCGGTTATAAAATTAGCACCTTTTTCAGTGAAGAAGAAGGGCCACCATGCTTGAACACTGGCCTCCTGATGTCCCCAGTGTGGCCCTATAGTCATGGTAAAATGGCCATCTTTCTGACTAATTCAGCAGCGGTCACAAGAACACACTGAGCCAGGCTTATTGGCAGAGAGGACAGCTGCCCTGGAGAGTGGGTTTTGAAGAGTGTGCCTGGTTGTGGGTGGCTGTCCATGTTCCCTGGGGTGGAAGTGACTGGCACTCAGCAGACGTGGAGGGCAGAAAAGCGTACTCGGTGTATCTGTCCCACAGATCAGGTGCCTAAAAACAAGCTGATCGTCTTGCAGTGTGGAGGCCAGGAGTCTGAGGTTAACATGTCACAGGGCCATCTTCCCTCGGGAAGCTCCAGGAGATGGTCCTTCCTGCCTCTGGCACTTAATGCAGGTTCCTGGCTATTCCCAGCATTTCCTGCTGTGACAGCATCACTCCATTCTCTGCTTCCGTCTCCTCTCCCTGTGTGTGCGTCTGTGTCACTGTTTTCTTATAAGGACACCGATCATTGAATTAAGGCCCACCCTAATCTAGTATGTTTCCTGGGTTTTTTTCCTAGTGATTTTATTATGGAACTACTCATGTACTGGGCACCTGTTACGTAGGAGATGTTATTCCAGCCATGGGGACATAGCAACAAATAAGCAAAAGAGATAGAAGTCCCTGTACTCAAGAGATTTATATTCTTGGAGCCCAGACAATAACGTAAATTACAGCAGACCTGCAAGTTGCGGAGTTTTGTTCTCATGTTGAGGAGATGTGCCAGGAACTTGACCCCAGTGTGTATCATTCAGCCTGTGGCAAGGCTGGTCTCATTAAACGCTGCGTTACTTCAGGTCACAGAGCCCAGGACCATGGCAGTGGGTGACTGCGCTTGGCCCTGGGAGCCTTGCACCCCTTCTTAGGAGGACCAGCCCACAGTGCCTAGCCACGAGAGGACAGGAGTGCCAGCTCACCAGGGCCTGGTGGGGATGGGGGGCACAATGGGAAAGATTTGGCCAGATTCATCGCTGCCACAAATACCATCTATTTTGTTGTCTGTCACTTTGTCCATGGTCTCCACAAGCAATCTTGTCATCAGGGTCCCTTGCACTTGTCTTCCCCATACTCCCTTCCCCGCCTGTCTACAGGCTCTGCCCTTAGCAGACTAAACGTGAGCCACGTTATTCGTGGCAGTGACACGTGGCCCCTCTTCACACATTCTTGTTGGTCTTGTGCAGGGAGGGTCTTCAGCCATCAGCCCACTGATGGGTACAGGCGACCCTGGGCAGGCAGCTGCTGGGCCAGCTCTAGGCCACGTGCAAACAAGATGGCTGGGCTTCTTGCAGGGGACTGGGATGCTCTGGGCTACAGATGAGCCCCACCTTAGACCCACTCACCATAACCACGCCATTGTGTAGAAAGAGAAGGCTAGAGGACAGCCCCCGGGGATGCCGTGATGGATGCCCTAGTCTGGGTCTCTGACACTCGCTGGCCCATGATGACACTGTGGTTGCCTTGGAGCCTGCAGGGTGGGGATGGGCTCACTGGTCTGTGTCCATTTCTCCTGCCTTAGTCCACCAACAGAATTACCCTAAGTGACTTCTGAGGCTGGGTCACAAAGGCCATGCACACAGCTTCTGCCTGGTTTTCTGGACACAGAACAGTGACCTTGTGCCACTATGTCTGACCACTCTGAAGCCACCATTCTCTGGACAAGCTAAGCCACATGAGTGACCAAGGAGAACTGTCTGCTTGTCAGTGCCATCTGTGGGGACCCCATGTAGGCTGGACATGTGAGTGCGTGAATGACCCATCAGGTATCCTGGCAGGCGTGTTCCCAGCAGAGGGAATGTGGATGTGGGGCTAGTGTGAATCCCTCCCCATGCTCCACCCAAACCCTGACCCTGAGAACCCGTGAGCATGGTAAGATCATTGTTTGAAGCTGCTGAGTTGGGGGTATTTTCTAACAGCAGTAATAGCCAGGACAGAAAATTAGGCTGTCCCTACAGGTCCCCATGCTCCTCTGTCCCCTCTCTTTGCAAGTCAGCATCTCTTTTTGCTCTGCGAACAGATACTTTTCCTCTACACATGGGCCCAGTGCAGTTGCCCAGGCCTCACTTACCAGGTAGTACTGCATTCACACACATGACATTCTGAGTCACAATTCCAAAAGCTGAGAGCTGGGGCCCACCTGTCACCGCACACAATGGCAGTGTATATCGTCTGGGCCACATAGGTGGTGGACCTGCAGACATTCGCCACGTACTGGCCATCCTCTTTTGCTGCTGCTTTTCTCATAGACACAGCCCTCCTTGAAATCACACACTTTCCTTGTTTACATGTGTTACCACTTTGCCTGCTGAAATGTAAGTTCCAGGAGGCCAGAGTCCCTGTCAGCTCTGTCACCACTGGATCTTAAGCAGCTAAACAATCCCCTGGAATGCAGGGGACATTTCAGAACTTTTACACAGCTTATAAACACCTTCAGACACGTAGGGACCAGGCGAAAGTCACATAAGTCGGCCTCTTAGCTCTGCAGTACAAGCTGAGGGCTGAGATTGGGGGCTGGTAGCAGAGGCCTATGGACAGACTTGTTTTGTCTGCCACCACGCCCCTAACAGCCACTCAGACCCCGCCCCGTGCCCCCCCCCCCACCACATCAAGCTTGCTATGACAAGTGGTAGCTTGTTTCCAGCTTATTTTCCTTTGCGAGTGTTGGAGGCGTTGCATATTGAGAATATAAGATGAGTTTTAAGAGTTACCTGGAAACCTAGCTAACCTTTCATCGTTCAGGAGCCAGTGAGCCATTTGGGTTGCATCATCTCTTACTGATGGCTGTTGCGGGCTCCTCCTAAGTCCAGGATGGGCAGTGGGCTGGCTGTGGAACAGTCCTCCCAAGGGAGGGTCTGGTAAGTGTGGTGATGTCAACAGCCATGGACACCCGGGCCTACTTTATTCAGGAATGTGACTCACATGTTGTTTGTTGTTGGGCAGAAACTAGTAGACTCCTCCTGGAGGAAAAACTGACCCCAGAGACTCAAAGGCAAAAACAGGAAAATACAGATGCATATTGCTGCGATGTTTTTAATAGCAAAAGCTTAGAAACAACCCAAATGTCAGTCAAGGGTGACTGGTCGGATAAAAAATTGTATGTCCTTATAACAGCATTTTATAGAACATCTGATCGTTCTATGGAGCGATGTCCAGTATATTGTTGAGAAGAAAAAAAGCAAGATCAAGGAAAATGTGAAACAGTATGCCGTTGTTTATCAGTCGCTTAACATATTTTTTTAAATGGAAGGGTAACATAAATTGATCATCTACGGCAGAAGGCAGCAATAGAGTAGAGGGGATGTGGAATACAGACTTCTCTGCATACAAATCATTGCGTGGGTCTGACTTTGGAACCGTGTAAATAGTTTACGTAATTATAAAAAAATTAAAATGAAAAAAGCAGTCTCTCAAAATTTAAGCAAAACCAAGTGAATAGGCATACCCATGATTCCAGTTTGGGGAATAACCACAGAGCGAGGACCCATTCCAGGTTATTTTGAAACTAATTTGTTTACCTTAGGATTTACTAAGGACAAAACAAATGGGAAAAGAAGAACTTTAACTGTGATGATTGTGTGGTAATTATGGCATTGTTCTTCCGAGGGTTTATGGCAACGTGGGATTATTCTGGTGATTTTGAGGTTTTCAGAATGTGAGAAAACAGGTGTAGGACCAGTGAGGTCACCTTAAACCCTATAGCCCTGAGCGGACCTGGATGTACCAATAAAACTCACGTGGTGCTTTTTCTCTGATAGTTTGTATTTCTTAGCTCTGCCCACTAAAATCAAGAAAGAGCGAGCAAATCACTTCCAATAGCGCCCCATGCTGAGGTTCTGATTTACAATTCCCATTCCCCACTGACAGAGACCAGGGCTCCTGGGGAAACGGATGGGTTCAGGACAGGAGCATAAACCATCCAAGATGAGGCTGAAACATCCGCTGAATCTGTGCTTCCACTGCTAAGCTGTCAAAGACCCAAGGGTCATGTCAAAGGGAGTCAGTGCCTGCCATCACGCAGCCCCAAGAGCCAGAGGGGAATGGGCCATGGTGGGTGGGAAGGTGCACCAGGTGTGCTTAAACCACCGCTGTCTGCTTGCTTGGGGAACAAAGCACCTCGCTGGAAACTGACGGAGTCAAAGTTTTGCCCGTCTTTCCGATACACACTGACTCTCAGGTGGCCAGGTAACTGAGGAAAGGAGCTTCCTCTATGGAGCAGGCCAGCTTATAAACGCAGAAGAAATAACAGCACTAGAATGTTGCCTGCAGCCCCTGCAGGAGTCGGGGACCTTTCAGTAGCCATCGGTGGCTGCTGATGTAGGAAAAAAGGGTCAACAGGATCACTACCAAGAAAGTGGTCTTGTGAAAAAGCCTCACAGGCCCTGATGACTTTCTAGATATGACTGCTGACACGTAACACAGAGAGGGTAGAGCAGCGTGTTAAAAGACATGCCAGGGATGCAGCCAGGTAAGCCCAGACTGAGAAATCCTGTGGCACAAGTGACCCAGCCCTGTCTTCTGACAGGCCTCCCCACTCTCCCAGCACGGGATAAAGTGAGTGTTGCAGCCACAGCTCACAGGCATGTCGGCAAATCGCATGCAGAGCATGGGCCTAGTTCAGCCCAACAGATGGAAGACCCAAGCCCTTCAGACGCAGGAACAATGGCTGACTGCGAAGGCATTATGGAATCGCTGCTGCTTTTTTAGGTGCGGCTGGTAATGATGTTGTCCTTTTAAAAAGCCCTTAGGGTTCAGAGAAATAAGCCGAGATATTTACAGATGGAGCGATGTGACAACCAGAATCTGCTGCAAAGTCCCCATGGATCCCTGGGGTGGGAGGGGGTGTCAGTCACTGAGGCCAGCACGCGGGGCGTGGGCCTGTCATGCATGTCTGCCTCCATGTCTGTCTGCGACTGTGCATGAAAAAACACTTTAAAGGCTCACTGCCAAGTCCAGTGAACCCACATCTCCTGGAAAGTGTGCAAGTGAACACCTGCACCATTTGCTTCTCTGGTCTGGCACAGATAGGGGCTGCGAAAGGACAAAGGAGAGTTGGCTTCCACAGGAAAGTGAGGTGACAGGGCAGAGAGCAGGACGTTGCCCACAGAGGAGGGCCTGGGCATAGTCCATAGGAAGGGCCCAAGTAGCCGGCCTTTGAAAGAGGTGCTGTGATGGCACAGAATGTGAACCACTGCTTTAGCCTGGGCCTGTGGGGCATCCAGGCCATTGTCATACACCAGGCTGGCTTGGGCACCTGTTCTGGAGACTGCCTTTCCACTTGCTGGGGGTGAGAGGCGTGTCCCTGGGAGCCGTCCCTGCCCCCAGCAGGAAGGAGGAGGATGCCACTGTGACACCCTACTTTCCGGAACATGGCCAGGCCCTTCGGCTCTCCCCTGGTGCTCTGCACAGAGGCCTGCATGGCTACAGACCCTGACCTATCACAGCACCACCTGGAAGCACAGTTTTAATAGAGTCTTGTAAGAACCCAGGAAAGCGCATTTGCAGACCCTGGCGCTCTTGTTGCAGAGATGGCAGCCAAGCCCATGTGTGAAGGAGAAAAACGCCAAAAGCCACTCCTGACTGCACCTCATGCTCTGTCTGACAAATAAGACGAGGCCATTGTCCAAGAACACCCTGCTGTGGGCAGACTGCTCCCTGGCAGCACACTCCTTGCAGCTCCATTGCCCACCCTGGCAAATACAACAAGTGTACACAGTAGTCTGTGGTGGCGTCTCCCCCAGACTGGCTCTCATTTGGATGCTGAAACTGCCTCACAACTTAGCCGCCTTCTAAGTTTTAACCTGAGCAGGCTCCCCCACCCCAGCTCAGGGACACATGCCCCGCCTGGTTGGTCCCTGTAAGGTAACTCCCAGGCTCCCCATCAGAAGTAGGCCTGGAATCAGTGGCAACTCAGCCTCGGCCAGGTGTCCCCTATTGGAAGGAATGGGCCAGCTCAGGCTCAGGGATGGGCCAGGAGGCCAGGGAGCAGCAGGAAATTTATTTTTTCAGAATACCAGGTTGCATTGTGAGCTGTGATTTCTCAGCAGAAATTAATTAGGGCAGAATCTATTCTTTAATGTTGGTCTTGTGGTCTGCATAGGGGTCCCAGGCCCTGGCATGTCACAGACGGTACACGGACATGAGTGGCACACGGGGCTGTGGCTGAGGACCCACCCCATGTCACACACACAGGGCACGATCTAACACTCGTATCACGACCACAGCAACACGGGAGGATGGGCAGTCACCTCAGACTCACTATAAGCTCCCGCTGCAGCTACTTCAGACCCACAGAGCCGTCACAGGTCACTTCCTGCAGCTGCCTGTTCCCCATGAAAGAAATTTCAGAGCCAATGAATAATCTAAGGCAAGAGTACACCCAACCCCCAAGCCACAGACTGGTCCTGTTAGGAAGCTGTGGGCAAGCGAGCAAAGCTTCATCTGTATTTGCAGCCACTCCCCAGCGCTAGCATCACTGCTTCAGCTCCACCTCAGATCATCAGGTGTTAGATTCTCATAGGAGCACCGGTCCCTGGTGCCAGAAAGGTTGGGGATTGCTGGTCTAAGGGAAGGGCCTTAAAGCAGGAAACAAGTGATGGCAGCAATTTGGGTTTGGAGGCTGCCCTTCTGTGTGACTCCGTGGGCCAAGGTGCAGCGCTGCCCCAGACACCTGGGTGAATGGGCAGGTAGGCAGGGAGAGGACGTGTCTGTTGCAGCCAGTGCCCACAGCAGAGCTCTTGGGGAGCAGACAGGCACAGACTTGCACATCTGAAGCCCCTCAGAAGTCATATGGGGACACAAAGATGGTGACCTGAGACACATGGTTAGCCTGGAAGGAGCGGTCCAGGTATTCGGACATATCGACATCCACCTCCAGTGTCTGAGGCCCCTCCAGGGTCTGGACGAGGATCAGCTCCCCTGTCTGGCGGTCTGCACGCTGCATCACGAAGTGGCCACGGCTGTTTCCACCCACGATGCCAAACCGCAAGCTGTTGGGTCCGGGACGGCCGGGTGCTGAGGCCGTGGCCATGCGGAACAGTGTGATGGGTGTCGTCAGGTTGGAGGGCAGGGACAGGAAGTGGAAGGAGATGGTCTTGGGCAGGTGGCGGCAGGGCCCACTGTCCATGGGGCAGGGGCTGCGCTCACACTGGCTGGAGCAGAGAGGCAAGAGGTGGCAGTCAGCCTGCGGAGACGTGGGGGCTACCCATCCTGGCAGAGGCCACCAAAGTGACCTCCCTAGCCATGGAGCCCTCACCACAGGCGCCCGGAGCTACAAGCAAGTGCGGCTAGCATCAGGGTGGCGGGTAAGAGATGCTCCCCTAACCCACCTGTGCATGTGTGTGCCTGTATGTGTACATGTGTGCACATATGTGTGCATGGATATGTGTATGTGCCTGGCTGCACTGTGTGTGCGTGGGCCACTGCATGTGCATGTATATTCGTGTGTGTACATGTGTATGCAGGTATACTTGTGTGCAGGTGTTTGCACGTACATGCATGTGTCTGCATGTGTGTATGTGCTATTACTATAGCTTTTACAGAAAAAGCCAGGGAAGGTGAACTAGCAATGGCGTTGCTGGTATTCAAACCTGGAGCCCTCCGTGTGTGCTGAGACCTCCCTGGGAAACAGTGGGACCCAACAGGTAGCTAGCAACACCCTAGAACGTGGCGTTCTGCGCTCTGAAGTTGGCAAACACCAGGGTTATTTGCTGTGTGCCTTAATGTTTAGGGTCAGGGTCATGAGGAAAGCTGTCCAACATTTCCTGCACAAACACAGATGCAGATCATTGTGTTTGGTGAGTCATATCATCGTGGTAATTAATACAGGTCGAATATCGTGTCCAGCTGTTAATCAGGGATGTCTCCAAGGCTGTGACATGCAGGTCCCTCTGTCCTTTCATTTCACTCAGTGACTCTTGAGGTCTTCACTCTCACTGATAGCTAGCTACCTTTTCTACTGCTTCTGATTTACCATAGCTCCCAAAGCATTTCAGGTTTCTAAGCTCGTGAAGTCGATTCATTCTAAAGACAACTCTATGCTCTCATGAGTTCCTTGTCATAAGAAAATGCACGTACTTTGTCACAGTTGCAGTGATTCTCCCTAAGAGGCCTGTCCCCCAAAAGAAAAAGCTTTCCCAGTGCTGAGGTTCCTAGCAGCTGAGCTGTCCAGCACCGTGGGGAAGCCAGTGATAGCACACTGGGCAGGTGTGTAGACGTGCAGTGTGAACCCGGGAAGGTGGACCTCTCCCAAATTGATGTGAGTCATACCTGCCCCTGGTCATGCCCCCAGCAGCACCCAGGGGCATCCACAGCCCCATCACCCACCATGTCAGCAGGCACACTTGGAAGTCCCCGTGCAGGGGCCAGTTGGGTTCTGACTACACAGTAAATGTGTCTGCTGATGGGAGGCAGGGCTCAGAGGTGCCAGACTTCCCTCTCGGACACACCGCACCTTCCCCCAAGACCCTTGGAGGCCCTGGCCGCCACCCTGGGACACTCACAAGGGCGATGTCTTCACATAGCTCACGTTGCCACTGCCCTTGGGGCACTCGGGGCTGACGCACTGGAAGCTTCCGCCGGTGTTGACACACAGGGTTCCCCGGGGACATAGGTGTTGTGGACTCACACACTCGTCGACATCTGAAATATGAGACCCAGCCGGGGAGAAGGCTCCCGATATCCCCAATGTACCCAGCGTCACTGATGGGGCCACTGGAACGTCATGCTCCACACCTAGCGAGCTTTCTAAACAGTCACACGTGTTCTTACAGGGGAACGCCTGTCCCCTTTATGCCTAGAATCCAGGTCCATGGAGGCACTGCTGCATGTGCTGGGGGACACCCCCCACTCCCCACCGACCCATCTTCCTCCCCAGCACAACTGCTCACAGAGGCTGAGAAGCACAGAGGAGTGCCCACCACAGCGCTTCTCAGGCCTGCCTCTGGCCCTGCAGCCTCCCTCCAAGGCTGCGCCACTTTCTTGGTGACTGAATCACCAACAGCTCTCTGCTCAGCCTTACAAGACTGCACTCTCCCGTACGTGAACTCTCTGTTCCCTTCCCGTGAGCTCCCTGGCTGGAGACTGTTTCTTCCCAACCCCACACAATTTTGCGTGGCCTTCATGAACACTTGTGGGACAGATGCATGGATGGGTGGATGGACAGATGGACGGATAGGTGGACGAATGGGTGAGAGATGCGTGGAGGGATGGACGGATGGATGGATGGATGGATGACAGCTACCTGGATGCCTTCTTCTCCAGTCCCAAATTGCCCACTCCTCTGAGTCCTGCAGTGGATCCTTGACAGGCTGTCACTGGGAGCTGTCTCCCTTCACCCCCATGATCATGGAGGAGCCCTCTGTCCTCTCTCCCCTTTCTTTCCCAGAAGTTTGGAGTCATTATCTGGCTAGGTTCTTTTCCGTGCCCTGTCTCCATGGATGAGTACAGCTGGGGACACAGGTCTGTCCCTTCTCCAGTTGAGGCAAGCCTGTGTTAGCAAACTCATTTCCCCCCAGAGACCTGTTGCAGCATCAGGGTTCAGGCCTGAGATGTTGGGTGATCACACTAGGGCGTAAGTGCCTGTAGGTGCTTCCCTTTCAGATGCAAATGTGGGCCTGCACAGGCTGTGGAGAAGGGGCCCTGTGCCAGGAGCCTCATGTCCCCTCCAGATTGCAGGACACAGGGACTGTCTGGCTGCTCTGCCTTTGGGTCCAGTCCTGGTTAAAGACATTGCTGAGCAGGAGGTCATGACCTGACCTTGAGAATAGTTACTCCCATAAGGTTGGGAGAGAGTATTTGCCAGGTTGGTGAAGAGATTTGCTTTCCTATTTAAATCAGTGATGATGTAGCCTGATCTGAGATTCATTGGTGTTTTTTAACAGACTAACTACATTTGAGACTTTGACTCCCTCAACAGCCACCACATCCCATTCTGAGGTCCTGGTGGGTCAAGAGAGCAGTACCCGCCTTCTGCTGCGGGCCCACTCACCCTCGCAGCTCTTCCCGTCGGGCAGGGTCCGGTACCCACTGGGGCAGGTGCAGCGGTAGGAACCGGGTGTGTTCACACAGGCGTGCATGCAGAGCCGGGGCCGCCCCTCTTGCCCGTAGAGCTCACACTCATTCACATCTGAGGACAGAGTGCCAGCCTGACTCTGGGAGCCCCACGGAAGCCCCAGCCCCAGCAGGCATGCACCCCTTCTCCTGAGCTGGGGGCCCAGAGGACCAGCAGAAGTGGCTCTACAGGAAAAGCTAAGCCCCAGAGGGTACAGAGATGGCCCCAGATGCCTGCTGAGTTTGGCCTGTCTACTAGTGTAGCCCTTGCCCCTGTGGTTCCAGCCCGGATGGAGAGACAGGGGCTCAGGGCTCTGCCAGACCAACCTGCCTAGCAAGCCTGCCCTCCCCATCCCCTTGCGCTGCTTTTCCATAAGGAGTGCGTGCTGGGTGCATCTGCAGGTGGCAGGGCAGAGGTGGGAGCCCCTTCCCCCCTGTGTTCCTCCCATACTGGCCCCGTCCCCGTGGTGGGGGCCCTATGGCTCACCTACCCTGGCAGATGCTGTCTCCTGCTGTGCTGCTCAGCTGGAAACCAGCCTCACAGCTGCACTGCCGGGTCCTCTCCACCTGTGCGCAGCGGGGCGCACGGCTGAAGGCGGGGTCACCAGCCACACGCTCAGGGGCTCCTGCAGGGACAAGACTCCTCAGGGCCACCCCTCCCCCCCACCTTACCGGCTGGACCACAGGAGGTGCTGGGGAGGGCGGCCCTCAGCGCTTACTCTGCAGGTGGGGGAGGAGGGAGGTAACTGACCAAAACCCAGCGGAAGGGCTAGGGGACAGGTGCACAGAGCACAGTGCAACAGGCCCCCCCAACCCCCGCCCCGCCCCGCCCATGCTAACAGCTATCACTGAAGCTCCAAACACAGGTTTGGGGATTCTTTTTTGTGTATTCTTCACCCTTTTCTAAAGTGTCTAAGTTTTTGTTTATTTTTTTAACGAAGAAAAGGAAGCAATTTTCTAATCAGAAAGAATTAGATTTTTAAAGTTCAAAGGATTCAGAGCTTTCATTTGTTTGAGAGAGGCTGTAGGGGATGGGGGTGAAAGTAATGGGATGCATAGAGGACACGTGTGACTCCACGTCTGTGAAGTCCTCAGAAGAATCGGATTCAGAGCCAGAAGTAGAGGGTTGTCACTGGGAGGGGAGGATGGGGGCCATTGTTCACTGCACAGAGCATGTTGTGTATGTTTTTCCATGAGAGAAAGGAAAAGGTGAACAGGTTATTTTAAAAAGCACTGTGAGACAGGCTCCTGGAAGCTAAGAAGACAGAGGCAGGGCTGAAGGAGGGGTTGGCAGGCGCATCCCTGGTCTTCGGCTGTCCAGGGATGCGCCTGCCAACCCCTCCTTCCCTTCCTGGGGCAGAGTCCTGTTTAGGGGACACTTTACACATCAGGTGATCCTGGGCCTGAGGGACAGCAGCCTAAGGTCTGATACACAAGCCACCAGTGCCCAGGACCAGCACATCTGGGCTGAAGGGGGCCATTTCTTTTTCTGCCCTGTTTATAAGTAGGAGACGCAATGGGGCTGCCAGGAAGAGACTGACTCTAGCACCTCCGGAATCTGTGCACAGAGCAGCATGGGGACAGGAGCTGGAGGGGCCCCTGTGCTCTGGGGAAGGCACCTCCTCCTGGAGAGGCTCCTAGCAGGTTGCCTCGGCCAAACCGAATCAAGACATAAAGCGGCCAGTCTAGGGCGGCAACACTTAGCGACCTGGGGTTGGGTCCAGTGCCAGCACACTGAAGACTGGCAAAGCTCCTGGTCTCTGGACCATGCCAGCTGCACGTCCCTCCTCCCCAGGGCAGATGCCACGTGGGAATCACAGAGCACCCTCTAGGCTTTTCTGTCTTTAGGGTCAGACCTTTCTGTATAGGACATTTTGGTTGCTGCGCAATTGGGGATCCCAATCTGTCCCTGTAGGTTCCCCACTGGATTTCCTGGCCATCTGCACAACAGCCACCCTGCACCTTGGACTCAATGTGGACCCCCTCACCACCAGCCAGATGTCCCATCACCCAGCTCTAAAGACACTTGGCCTCTATCATTAACTACGGTTGACGGGTGTGGCGGGAGTGTTTGAAGGAGCTGGTCTGCAGTGGAAATGTGACCGTGTGGAGATGGTAGCATGGAAACGTCCCAGGCCCAACCCCAGTCCATGGAGTTTTCAGACTGTGATTCAGTCCTTCCACGAGAACATTTCTTCCATAAGAAGGATCAGAATTGGTTACACAAAAGCACTAAATCCCTCCCCAGAAATGGCCTCAGGGTACCAGCGGGGTCAGTGGGTGTGACCCTGAGAGGAAGAGCCTACTCTGACCTGCCCAAATCTGGTGGCCCTTGACCAGGGTCCCCATCTCTTGGCAGCGGGATGTCCTCGCCCTGCCCCATATGACTACGTACCAGTCTGGGCATGGTGCTGACAGCGGCTCCCCGTCCTTCCTGGGGGACAAACGCATTTGTACTGGTTGACTCCTTCTACGCATGTCCCACCATTCTGACAGGGCTGGCTGGAACACTCGCTGATATCTAGGAAAAGAAAGAATGATCAGATACAAGTGTGAGTTCTGATCCTACACAAACAAAACACGGATGAGAGGACTTTGACACATTGCAGGATAACTCCAGCTCCCGTTCCCCACTCTGCCCTTGCCACTGTCCCCACCGTGAGAGCAAATGCAGTCTACACATCACTCAGCAGGCCACGGACCCCGGCCCACCTGGAGCTCTGCCACCAGGGGGCTGCTCATCAGCCACCCCCACCTGCCAGCACCCAGGCAGAATCCCTTGAAGGATCTCCATTCAGGGGTTCTGTTAATGGGAGGGAGGTGGGAAATGCCCTCTCTTTCCAGTCTGGCTGTGATCCTCCACTGTGCCTGCTCCTATGGGACCAAGGCGTTCTGACCCTGCACCTGACCTCAAGGTCAGCAAGGGGCAGTTCCTTACATCCTCACAGCAGCCCTGTGGAAGGGCTCAGAAGATGCACCTTGACAAGTCCGGTAGGTTTTCTCCATGTGGTACTTTTTCTTTGCTTATTTATACCTTTCTGTCCTCTTTTGTTTTCCCATGAGGAACATTCATGAATTTCCCAATTAGGATAAGATGACTTTGACATCCATGGGCCCATCTGCAGGCTGCGAGTCCACAAGCCCAAGGCTCAGGTCGGTGACCACTAGCTGACTACAGCATCCCGGGACGGGTCAGGACCATGTCCTCTCCTGCTGTGTCCAGTAATAGGAGGGAGGGACTCTGCTCCTGGTGAGGGCAGCAGCCTTATGTGGGTGGGTTGTTAGGGGTCTCCCTGTGGCCTTGGGACTGCGATGTCATGTAGACTGTGACACTGCATTTGTCACAGGAGAACCCAGACTATCCAGGCGCTGCCTGTCCTGGGGGGCCTGTTCAACCCGTTAGTAACCTGGGCCTGGCTGCACCCTGCACACTTTGTTTTCAGACAACTGGCTTCTGAGACTGTGTCTGGAAGCAGAGCACACGAAGCCACAGGGCCTGGCGTTCCCATTGTTGTTCACTGTCCAGCCCTGTCGTCCTCACTTGTGGAGCCCACAGTCACGGGCCCTGGAGTGGGCACGGAGCCTGGTGCAAACACTGGTGCCTTTCAGTCTGTGTGCAGAGGACCCCCAGCAGGGGGCACTGAGCATGAGGAACCCGGACAGGTGGGGGTGGGGTTGTGCCCAGATGCCTGGAACCCTGCTGCCCAGGGCCGATATCACTAACAGCCTCCATGCAGATGCTCCATCCTTATCTGATCCGCTGCTGGAGGCGTGCCATGGCCACTGCCCAGTCCCAGCGCCCGCTCTGTCCTGACTGAAGGACATGGTCATCACATCACGTCTGCCCCGGGCGGTGACACTTAATGATGCCTTTGGGGTTGCGGAGAGGCTGGCGAGTGGAAGCACGCTGCTGCTCCCGCCACCCGCTGTAGCTGCGCCTGCTGTGCCCTCCAGCCGGGCTCAGGGTTCTGCTCATGCGAGCCAGTCCTGGCCATTGCGTTTCCAGTTCCTGCTAGTGTTCTGTCATTGCGTGTCAAACCTCCCACGTCTCCTGTCACCTCACTTCGAGGTTCTGTAAATGTCGCGCATGCTGCCTTTCCATGGTTTTCATCTTTTAAATGTTTCTTGCAGCTTGGGCATGTTGTCACAGCATCCATCTGTTCTACAGGCATGTCTTTCTGGTGTTGCCTCATCGTCCTTAGACTGTACCCTCTGTTTTCTCGCAACAGTGTTTATGGGGTTTTCCGTCACGTGTACGGGGGGGACACGTTTTCCTGCACAGCTGTTCTAACCGCCTGGCCCTGGTCTCCCAGCTCTGCTCGGGCTCAGCTGCACCCGCTTCCATCTCCCCCACTTGGATCCGGACCACCTCCTTCCTCCTCATTGATCTCACTGGTTGGGCCTAATTTGGAGTCACCTCCCATAGAGTCTGGACAATATTGGGGCTTGTCCTGGAATGTTCTGAGAGCCCCTGGGGGCCAGGCAGCTCCAGGCACAGAGACTTCCTATTGCAAAGTGGGGCTCACAGCTGAGAAAACTGGCTTGGGAAGGCCAGTGTCGACATGAAACCCAACAAAACGATTCAAGTTTAAAGAAAAAGAAAAACCCTTTGGGCATCATCCAGGCAAAAAGACCGGGATATGATGGCAGCAACAGCATTAGTTAAACAGAAGACACAGAAGAACGAACGTATTTAAGACATTCGAGGAAAGAAACAGGAAACAAGAATTTTATGTCCAATTGAAATGACATCCAGTGCTAATGGTGCACTTTCTGAAAGTGCGAGAACCTGGGGGATCAACCCCGGGCTCTTGAGGAACCAGCTCGAGAAAGGCCCACCTGTGGACGGCGGCGATGTCACCAAGGTGTCACAGGAGACAAGACGAGAGTGGGGGCAGAAGGCCATACCGCTGTCTTGTCCCCCAAAAATGAGACCTTCCGAGTCTGATCGAGGCTCTTGAGTTGGGTCCCAGTGTGTAAGGACAACAGAGGCAATGTCATGAACTTCCAGTCATGTGCAGGCAAGTCCTGGGGGGACTGAACATGGTGACTGCGGTCAGCTCGGCCGCAGGACACACACGAAAGCTGTTAGAATAAATCCTGTGAGTTCTCAGCACAGGAGAAAACCCGTTTTTCTTCTTTGTATCTTTTTGAGATGCTGGCAGTCTTTCGGGGTCCAGGGTGAATCCAGGTACTGGCATGTCCCCCGCTGTGTCTGCATGTCACATGGCTTATATTTCCTGGCTGGCTCCCAACTGGTCTGAGAGCTGGTACCTGTAACCACCCTTTGAACCTGCCCTTCTTGGGAGACAGGAAACCACATCTAGGCCCCGAGAGTGGGGCTGGCTGCCCTGCGCCTCCTGTGTCACCCCGCGCACGTCGGGACAGATCGTGGGTTTTCTGGTTCTCCGGTATGTTCTTGAGCCATTCAAAGTCCTCTCTGCCACTCTCCACAATCTGTTTGTGTATATAACATCTGCATTTCCCCTTCTACTCTCGGGCTAAAGCCATGGGTGTTGTGTCCCAGCAGATGTCACTTGAACCCTGCCCCAAAGGTGACTGGTGAGCGTGAAGCATTGACCGTGCATTTCTGAAAAGGACCCCCATGGCGTGAGCCTAGCCTGATTGTTCTGGGCACCAAGCAAGCATTTTGTAAGCCCAGCACAGTGAGAAGACAAGCTTGTCATGCTGCCCCACACCCAGCAGTCTGTCCTGGAGCCTGTCCACACCAAGTCCCAAAGTGGACAGTAGAGACACCTGGGAGTGGCCTTGACACCACAGGCCACCAAGAGCCTCACAAACAAGCTGCAGCCTCGGGGAGCGTTTCTGTGCGGTGCCTCCTTTAGACTCCTTCCTGGTCCAGTGCTGGGGAGAGCAGGGTACTGAGTCCCCTCCGCCTGTCCTCCAGCTCTGTGGCCTTGGGCAAGGCCCTTCTGTGCCTCAGTTTCCCCATATGTCAACAAGAGTAAATTGTTGGGAGGGTCTAGGGTGCCCTGCCGGTGGAGCTGGCCATCAGACATGGTGGCTACAGATAGATCTGTGGCGAGGAATGGTGGAGGAGAGGCCAAAAGTATGCCAAGGAGTGACCCTTTGTCCCTGGCAGACCCCTGGGCAGCAATGGCCTGGCTGGGAGGGAAGGAAGGACCCACCTCTGCAGTGCGGCCCCTCTCCCGTCCAGGTGCCGTTGGGGAGGCACAGCACACTGCTGGGCCCGACCAGCCGGAACCCGGGGTCACAGGCAAAGTGGACTTCGTGACCTGCTGAGTACTTGTTTCCGAACTTCCTGCCACCCAGAGGGGCGTTCAGCGCAGGGCAGGGCACTGTAAGGAGAAAAGGAAGGACATCCCCCAGTTAACAGGTGTCTGGCTTTGCGAATGCCTCCTTCAGGCTAAGTGCCAGGCTGCACAGCTTTAAATTTTGTGCCTCATGGAATCCTCAGAGTGCATTTGTGAACCATGAAGGAATGTGGCTCAGACAGCCTGAGAGCTGGGCACAGCCCCGAAGGGGGATGGTCAGGGAGGGACTCCAAGCTGCACTGACCATCGGCCACTCTGCCTTCTTGAGTCCAGCAAGGGCTCAGCACCCCTAGGCCTCCACATCTGCTCTTCCCTCGGCCTGGATGGCTCTCTCCCAGAACACCCCATCGCTGGTTCCTCCTCACTCACGTGGGTCCCCACTGAATGCCCGCCCCTCTCAGAGTGTCCTCCAACCATCAAGCTTCACTAAAACTTCCCAGGGCACCTGCCGTGCCGTGAGTCCCTTGGCTTCCTTTCAAGATTGGTGACCCCTGGAGGCATCTTGTCCACATGTTTGTTTCCACATCTGCTGTCACTCTTCTCCCTGGGACGCAGCTTGAGGGGGGCCTAGGCCTGGCCTGGGTCCCTGCTGCACACCTGGCCCAGCCCAGCACCTGCCCCACAGCAAGCACCCAATAAATAATCTTCGAACACAGGAATGAATAAAAACTGATTGATTATGTTTTTACGATGTGCCAGGCACTATATTAGGCTCTCAAGGGTAAAACAGACAAAACTCAGCTCCCAGGAAACCCCTTCTAGCAGGGGACACAATTAATAACCGAGACCCAGGAGCAGACAGCAGAATGAGATAAGAGATTTCAAGTGTCATGCAGAAAACAGTAGGGAGCAGTGCTGGGTGGCACAGCAAGGGGCGCAGCCATGCACTTGGTGGTCGGGACGTCTCACTGGAGCCAAGAATTGAGGATGATGGAGGCGTAACCATGTGGAATCTGGGTGGACAGTGGGACAGGCCAGTACCAGCACTCCTGGCAGATCTGAGGAATGTCAGAGACCATCGTTTGGGGGAAGGGAGTGGGGTCTCTTTGGGGTGAGGAATTCTTAAAACCCTCAGGAAAACACCTGCTGAAGCAATTCACAGATAAATCATACCTGCACACAGTAGGTGCTCAATAAATGTTAGTGAGATTAGTGAATGGATGTAGTCAATTAAAAATTAATTTGCTGTCACCCCCCAAATAGGAGCCAAGGGCCCCTGTCCAATGGACAGCATGCCCCATGGCTGGTCATTTCACTATGAGCGTGTCCCCGTGTCTGCAGGCCGAAGGGAAGCCCCTGTACTTTGCGGGGGGGGCTATTGTGTGACAAATAGAGTCGGGGGGAAGCGAGCCTGGCGACGTGAGGAACACGAGGCTGCTCGGACCAGCCCTGAAGCCGATCGGTTGTGACGGTTCCATGTAGGAGTGGCTGGGGAATGGGAAGGAATGCTGAAGACAGGAGGGGAAGCCCAAGGATTCTAGAGGATGAGAACGTGTTCTTCCCGACCCCCAGCAAAATGCCCTTCAAAAAGAAAAATAAATAAAGCTAAAGAGAATCATCCTGGCAGCTGCGCTTTGGTCCAGGGCTAGCTCCTGGGCAAAGGCATGGCACCTACCCTGCAGTGGGGGTGCTGGCAGCAGCCAGCCTGAGTCCAACACATGAGAGAGAAAACAATTGGTGTTAATTGCTTAAAAAGAGAATTGGCCACTTAAAAACATCTTGTGTGGTTCAGGGAAGAAAGCCCTCGAATCTGGGGGTGGGAGGGCTAGTGACTTAACAACAGGCCTTTCTGTCTGTGCTCGTGGCAGAGACCTTGCACTGGGCTGCTGTCTTACAAATTATCTCCTGCTCGTTCTTCTGAGAACCCTCTCCAGGCTACAGGCCGCCCAGAAGCATTCGACAAAAGCTCCCAGAAGCACAGGAGGGATGTGTGCGGTTGAGCCCCTGGCAGATAAAAGTCGCTGGCTCTGGGACCCACTACAGTGAACTCCTTTCTCTCGGCCTTGGTTTCCCCATCTGTAGCAAAGAGGATGGCCGCCCTGCCTGGCTCAGAGTCCAGCTGTGACGAGCCCTGGGGCCCCATGTGCCCAGGGAGGTGTGAGGGGGTCTGGCTGGCAGGTTGGGCTCTGCACAGGGGCGGTGGGGGAGGACAGGAAACCAGGTGGGCATGTGGTGCTGAGACTTGGGCTCCGACGCCACCGTCTCTGAAAACGTAGGGAATCCAGTGCCTTCCCCAGGAACTTCATCTCACACGGCAAGGAAGGGCCTTGACAGTGGGTCTTACGTGGGCGACTGACGTCCAATGCTCCATGGGCTTCTGCCCTAGAGCATGGTTACTGCCCCTGCCATCCCTTTTTCTCTGAGGAGAAGCTGGAGGGAGGGAATCCAGCCACCCACCTTGGGACTTGGCAGCACGAAAGCCGTGAGGGGGACCAGCAGGACAGCCCGGTGTCTGTCGAGCCCGCCCGCCAGACAGATGGATGTGTCCGCGGCCCTTCTGCTCGCCCTGCTGGTCTGACAGGGACTCTCATGGAGCCAGTGTTGGTTCACGGGCCTGGCGTGCCACGCTGGGGGACGCTGCTAGTGGGGACGTTGCGTGTATATGGGGATGGTGAGTATGTGAGAACTCTCTGTGCTTCCCACCTACCTTTGCTGTGACCTTGATACTGCTCTAAACATTAGTCTGTTAAAGTAAAAAACAAAAACAAAAAACCCAAACCGGTGCCGCTTGGAGTCCCCCTGGGTAGGGATAGGGAACAGGGAACTGCTGTGAAAGTGGTGACCTTAGACAACTGTGTGACGGTGACATGCAGTCGTGACCATGACTCCTGGACTGGAAGGTCGGGGAGGAGGCAGTGGCTCAGACGAGGGTGGGACAGGAGAGCCTGGGTGGAGGGTGCACGCGCCCTGTCCATGTCCAGCTGCTGGGGGTACCTACCCGGGGGAGCGTCTGGGCCCACTCTGCTGGCGGAGCTCTGCAGCGCAGCCAGCCGGCCCCTCAGGTCACGCAGGCCCTCAGCGAAGCGCGTCTCTTGGGCCTTCAGCAGCTGCTGCAACTGGCGGGTGGCCGCGAGGACCTGCTGCCTGCTGACACAGTTCTGGGGAGAGAGAAGTCACACATTCTGGGTGTCCAGAAGCCACCTAGACCCTTGGGCCCAGTGGGGCCACCCGCATGTGGCCTTTGAAAGTCCTTACCCTCCCAGAGTTCCTGCAGGATGGTAACCTCTGTGACTTAGATTGAAGGCCTCAACTGCACCTCCCACAGCCCCTGTTCAGCCTCCACAAAAGCAAGACCCTGTCCTCAGAGCACAGGGCCAAATGGATGACTCTGAATGGCTGGGTAGCGAGGGCAAATATGAAAACAACCCACAGGGTTAGGGAAGCATTCGACAAAAGTCAACGCCCATTCTGATGATGTTTTAAAGGCTCAAAAAACGAAAAAGAGCGTTCCTCATGATAAAGACCAACTCAAGGCAACCCAGCATCACACTTAGTGACAAAACATAAGGTTTCCAGTTTGCACTGCTTGTAAGAGCCAGGATGTGAGAAGGGGTGGGGAGGGGTGACCACAGGGGTGGCTGCAGAGCCTTGGCCTTGGGGGTCGCTGGGGCTGTGTGTCACCTCGGCATGGCAATCTCAACCCGACCGTGTGCCTGCTCAGGACGAAGGAGACCATCAAGAAGAAGATGACAGTTACCATTAGGGACAGGCTAATGGGTCATATATTTTTTATGCTTAAATTTTTTTTTCTACAATGAACATTAGTTTTATAATTTTTTCTAAGGGCAGCAGGACAGCTAGGAGTCCCGGGGCTTCTAGCCTGGCCACCACTGTGGGAACAGCCACTGCCACTGTCCCAGGGAGGCATTCAGGCCACTGTACCTCGAAGATTTCGCCAAGCAGATGACTCACTGGCCTGATTCAACAGGCGCTTTGACACAGCTGAGTCTCCAGTTGCCCTTGGAACTGGCTAACTCGTGGGGGCCCTTGGCCCCACCCCAACCAGGACGTGGCTGCAAGCACAGCTGCTGGGGAGAAAAATTCTGTTTGTGTCCATTCTTCCTTCCCATGTGATCCTCGCACTCAGGACTGGCGCCCAGCAGTGGCCTCCTGCAGTGCCTACCTGCCCAGCACTATGCCATCATCCCACCAGAACTCATTTCCCACACCCATACCCTGCCCCTGAAAAAACAAGACCTGCTTTTATAGACAGCCTCATGGCTTGGGTGTGATTTACGCTTGTGAGGCTCACAGTCCACGGAGCCATTTGCCACTTCGGAGAGGA
>NW_011889104.1:980755-985803 GCF_000151845.1 Pteropus vampyrus | reverse complement strand
TTGGCAATAATTTTTTTGGAGTTGACACCAAGGCAAAGGCAAGAAAAGCAAAACTGAACAAGTGAGACCATGTCAAACCAGAGAGCTTCTGCGCAGCAAAGGAAGCCACCACCTGAGTGGGAGAAAATATAGGCAAATAATGTATCAGACAAGGGATTAACATCCAAGATATATAAAGAACTCATACAACTCAACAGCAAGCAAGAAAGAAAGGATGAAAGAAAGATTCAAAAAAGAGGACCTGAATAGGCATTTCTCCAATGAAGACACACAAATGACCAACAAGTACATGAAAAGACACCAGCACCACTAATCATCAGAGAAAGGTAAATCAAAACCACAGTGAAACAGCACCTCACACCTGTGAGAATGTCTGTCATGAAAAAGACAAGAGATAAGTGCTGGCGAGGACGTGGAGAAAGGGAACTCCCGTGCGCTGTTGGCGGGATTGCAAATGGGTGCAGCCACTTTGGAAAACAGTATGGAGGTGCCTCAAAAAATTATAAATAAAACGATGATGTGATCCGGCAATCCCACCTCTGGGTATTTATCCAAAGGTAATGAAATCAATATATTAAAGAGATAGCTGCACCCCCATGTTCACTATAGCATCATTCACAATAGCCCAGACATGGAAGCAATGAAAGCTACCTAAGTGCTCACTGATGGATGAATGGATAAAGAAGATGTGATACATATATCACATATATATATCTATATCACGTATATAGATATATATAAATCTACCTATCATCTATCTAATTCAGCCATAAAAAAGAAGGAAATCCTTCCATTTGTGACAACATGGATGGAGCTTGAGGACATCATGCCGAGTGAAATAAGTCAGACAGAGAGAGATACATACTGTATGATCTCACTTATGTGTGGAATCTGAAAAACTGAACCCAGAAACTGGGAATGGACTGGTGGTTGCCAGAGGCCGGGGCTGTGGGTGGGGATCTGAGTGAAAGTGATCACAAGTTTCAGTCATGAGATCGGTAAGTCCTGGGGTATAATGGGCAGCACGGTGACTGCAGTTTGTAGTACTGGGTTGTATATTTGAAAGTTGCTAAGAGAGCAGACCTGAAAAGTTCTCACTGTAAGGAAAAAAAAAACAATCTCTGATTGTGAGCAGTGATGGATGTTAACTAGACTCATGGTGCCGACCATTTCACAACATATACAAATATCGAGTCACTGCATCGTGCCCTTGAAAGCAATATAACATTGTATGTCAATTATAGTTCAATAAAACTAGGAGGAAAAGAAAAAGCATTCTCAAGGAAAAAAAATCAAAAAGGAAGATCCTTGTTCTCGGCAAGCCCATGTGTGGTGTGAGGACCGGGTGCCAGGGGAACAGACTTAGTGTCTCTTGGCACGAGGCGTGACAAGCCTACTGCAGCTGGTCCTTGGTCCAAAGCATGAGTAGGGCCCCGGGAGCCATACTCAGAATCTGTTGCCTGTTGTTGGGCTTGGGTGCAGGCCTGAGTTTACCTGCACAGCTGGGACAGGGTGGAAACGCTTACAGGTGTGCACCGTCAACCCAAGAAAGCATAAGCATAAGCCTACGAAGCAGCAAACAAAGAGCGAGTTCCCCAGGTGTGCACCGTCAACCCAAGAAAGCATAAGCATAAGCCTACGAAGCAGCAAACAAAGAGCGAGTTCCCATGACCTGAGATGGCACCGCTGACTATGGTTCGGTTTCCACTTCTAGGCAGGACACACATACACACACACACGAGCGTCATCTCGCACACGCTGGGCTGCAGGGTGCGTGTCCTGTCAGCTCTCTTGTCGACACTGGACAGTGGCCTGGGGCGCAACGTCGCTCTGGTTCCCGTGCTCTTTGCAGTCTGGGATGGGCTCCTCGCCCACCACCTGTCTGCTCACCCACCTTCCCACACAAGCTGTCTGTCTCACCCTGCTCCCTGTCCTGGGAACAGACCGCTTCCCTCTTTGCAAATGTGAGGTCGGCTGAGGGACTAAGAGGGTTGGGGGACAGGAAGCAGGCTGAACCCCCAGGTGCCATCATTTCGGCCTGGCCCTGCCTCAGCAAATGATTGGCTTTCAGCAGTGCCTTCCTGTCTCAGAAAAACTCAACTGTATAAATCAACCACAGGCGCCATTTGCCCTTCCAGAGCTGACCCTCCTCTAGCAAAGGTCAAAGCCACATGGGCAAAGAGGCAAGCCCCAGAGCCTCCACCTGCACAGGCTGCCTCCAGGGCCCTCTAGGGCCCCATTTTCAGTATTGCCTCAGAGAGATACCCTCGGACAATATGTTTCCATCCCTCCAGAGCCTGCCCCACACCTGGCTTATGCCACTAACGATAAATTATGAAAAAAGTTTCTGTTTCTTCCACTTCATAGCTCTTATTTGAAGTGGAACCAAGAAAGGACATTCAGTGAAACACTTTCATCTTTGAGGAGAAATAGGTCAAGATTCACCACTTCTGTCATCAGACTCTTCAAAGGGACGGGCACTTGGTCTAACTGGACACCAACAGCTGTGTTTGCACAGTGAGAGAAGTCACTCAGGCTAGGGTGGGGGCAGTGTAGATGGTTCTGGAATGCAGGCCAGTGCTGAGAATTGGGAGGGTGGGCACTGGGAGCAAGGAGGACACAGGAGGACACCCTGGCTGCCCCACACCACCCCAGGGAAAACCATGTCCCCCACCCAGTGTCTCACAGCACTGACTGCTGGGTCCTGTGGAGATGCCCCACAGTGTACAGCATGGCTTTGCCCCTGTCCCTTAGCCAGTGTGCTGTGGGGTGGACTTCCAGGCCTCTAGGGCCACCTTGTACCCGAGACCCTAGCTGCTACCTTAAGGTGAACAAGAGAAAGTGACATGTGTCCCCAACTTACCTCATTCCTGTGCCAGCACTTGGTAGGCCGGACGCCTCCCACCCACCCAGGCCCCTGGGCTGTCAGTGCTCAATTTGCAAGTGAGGTTAAGACCCAGAGCCTGTGCTTCAGGTCGAGGGTGTGGGTATATCCCCATGCAGCCTGCTCTATGGTCTCCCCAGTGACAGTCTTAGAACAGTGACTTTCTGACAACCACCAGTGACAGTGGAACCTGTGACTCCTCGGGCAGCCTGGGGCACCCTCCCCCCTGCCCCCGCCATATGGTTCACCCTGGGCCACAGCTGTGCATCGTGTCAGCACTTTGCTAGCAGGACACAGACAGCCGATGCTGGTGGGTCTGTGAGCCGGCTGAACACACTTGCCAAGGGAGCCTGTGGCCAAGGCCTGCAGCCGCCGTCTGAGTCACATCAGGCTGGCAGTGATTCTCTCCAGAAGTTATTTTCATTTCCGGTTGAGTCAGCGGCGAGTTACAAGCCCCTCACCTTTCCTAATCCCAGTGGCTGAGGCCTGGAACCCCCATGGATGAGGACGGGGAGTGGATGCCCTGGGGGAGGCCCTATGCCGCCAGTGTCCTCCAGAGAAACAGACCCACAAGGAGTGCATGGTGCCTGGTCCTGTCCAGGGAAGACTGGAGGGGAGGCGGAGGGGTTACCTGAGGGCATATGGGCTGTAGCTCACAGCCTAGGCGTCGGGAGACTTCCTGGCTCCTTGGGACTCAGTCTCCCGGGCAATGCCCAAATGCATATGGGAGCCACCTGCTTCACTTGAATGCTGACCTCGTCTACAAACCCGCACGGCAATAGCTAGGCTAGCGTTTGGCCAGTTACCTGGGTGACATGGCCCAGCCAAGTGAACACAGAAGACTGACCACCTCGGTCCCCAGAGCCTTCCTCTGGGGCCTGGCCCAGGGTGCTGGGGCATGGGGCTGTACCGTGCTGCCACCCATGATGCCATTTACACCCCAGCCCCTTTGTCTATGTCTAAACAGCTGTGGGAGCAATGACACTGGTGCCTGGGCACCGAGAGCTGGCACTGTGACCAGAGGTCACACCAGTCACTCGTGAAATGCACATGACAGTTGTGGGATGTGGCACTGTTATCGTGCCCACTGAGCAGGTGAGTCACTTGGCCATGATGACACATTCAGGGCTGAACCCCATGCACCTGCTCCAGACTCTGATGTGATTGACCATCTGGCCCCCTTTAGAGAGGGGTCCATGGGGAACCCCACGAACACCTCTCTGTCCATCTCCTGTCTCCTGTTTCTCAGCACCCCCTTACTGGCCCTGATGTCCACCTATGGTCACCTCTCCCTGGCCCCTTGGCATGCTTGAGGCGGGAAAACAAGCTACAGATAGCGTGGAACCATCACTGCCAAGGATGTGTCTGCTTATACACCAGATGCCCACGTGAATGAGCCACAAGCAGACGAGTGGACAAGGAGGAAGGGGATGCCGCAGTGCAAGCTAGGACAGCGTCGTTCGTGTCACTGCCCGACCCTGCTGACCCTGTCGTCGCATGCTGCCCAGCTAATTTCTGCGTTATTGCTGCATTCCCTGTGGACTTGCCGTGCCTGTGGCGGCATCAGCAAACAGCCCCCCGATCCTTTCCTTCAGAGAGTATTTTCCACCTGTGAGAACCAGGGCGAGAGGCTCAGAGAAGGCCCCCAGGTTACTTGTGGCCCATCTTGGTCCCCCATCATCCCCCCAACACACAGACTCTCCCAGGACCAGTCGCACTGCTGCTGGTTGTTTGGGTGTGTGGCACACATGTGTGTGTTTACACGTGATCCGAGATTTATGTGACTGTGAAAACCCACATCTGGATTTTGCCAAAAGGCTGGATCTGCTGCAGTCAGCTTCAAGGAGGTGGGGGCCAGCTGGCGGTGGGGTGGGGGATGGCTGCTGGGCGCTTGGCTGCAGCCTGGGTTCTGGGCCTGGAGTCCTGACCGATAGAGTAATGAGCCTGGAGAGCTGGGGAGGCCGGATAAAACAGGTTTCCTTGCACTCTCCAGGGGAAAGCCTCAGGTTTCTGGGTGGACAGGCAACCATGCAACTAAAATTGTCATGTCCTGGACTGTGGCATTTGCATCCCACCTGATCTTCATGACCTCACTTTTTCTCCCATGATCTGTAAGGTCAGAGGCCACTGGTGTCCCTGGCCAGGGAGGAGTCCCTTGCTGCGA
>NW_011889104.1:977325-979890 GCF_000151845.1 Pteropus vampyrus | reverse complement strand
GTCGAATTATAGGTGCTTATCTTTTCTCTAATGAAAATGTGGGTAACAGTCTGATTTTAGGTCCCAGGCAGTTTCCAGGAAGCCTGGAAGACACTGGTGGACGGTTTGAAAGGATCTAGAAAGTTCTACTCCCCATGGAGTCCACCCTGATGGCCCCCCAGGGCCCTGGGGCTGCGCAAACCTCAGGAAGGTCAGCAGAAGTCTGGCAGCCCCACCGCGTCCCAAAAGAAGTGACCAGTACAGCCAAGAGATGGACACGCTTCCAGGGGCAGCTCGCTGGGATGCTGCTGTGGTGGATGTGTGGCGGGAGGGACAGTGCCCAAGTGCCTGGGGAGCAGCTACACAGACCAGGATGACTGGGTCGGCCTGGATTAAGTCTCGTGCCAACAGGACCCTCCGACCACCTGAGAAACCACCTGAGAAACTACCGCACCACCAGCCACGTCTCCTTCCCCAGTCCTCGCCTTCGACGCTCACCACCCAGGGTCCAGGGGCCACAACAGCCCCACGAGAGCACAGAGTATCCACTCTGCTCTGTCATCAGGACTGCCGGTGATGAGACTTGAGTCCCATTCCTGATGGTGGCAAGGAAAGGGGGAGACGCTGGAGAAAGTTACCCCCAACCCCACGCCAGCAAGGTCGCCCTTCACCTACCCTTAGACTCCACACTTTTGCCAAAACCAGGGGCCTTGTGCTGTGAAGATTTGCAGAAGCAGCCACAAGCCTCCTGCCCCACACCCACGTCATTTGCAAAGAAACTGCCGCTTTTCCCATAAAGAGGGAAGTCTGTTTTCCCACAGCTCAGATCTGGGCTGGCCTTGCAATTCACTTTGGCCAACGGGATGCTGGAGGCCATGTACCCGTCCCAGGGCTGTGTCTGTGTTGACCACATTGTCTGGTTTCTGTACCTGAGGTCTTGGCATCTGGAGCCTGGCTGAATTGAGACAGACGGTCTGTCCCCTTCTCTCAGGCCGGCCAGTTGCTGGAGCCAGCACACCACTCAGCACCTGCCCTGAGCCCCCAGCACACTTAGATATGCAAACCAGCCCACCCAGAGCCCACCCTGCTTTATCCTCTTACACTCACAAGACTGCCGTCCCCACACCCAGCAGCCCCCATCCCAACAGCCCGGTAAGGCATCAGACAGCCAGGGTGTCCTACACTGCAAACCGACCCAAATCGCTCAAACTAGTCAGTCATAACCTCCTTAGCCCCATTCTTTCCCACAAAACCCCAGTAAAATCTTTTCCTCCAGCTAGTCTGTTGTTGGTGCCTGCAGCCCCTCCCCGCTCCTGGGAGCTATGTGCAAACTGCCTCTCCAGAACCCTCTCTCCTGGCCTGCTGGCCTCTCCTCACAGGGAAAAATCTAAACCCCAGATCCCTGTCAAACAGAGTCTCAAGAGGCCAGGCCAACCTTTTGGAGGGTGTGGGGGGCCGGGAGCAGGAGTGCTCAGGAGACCCCTGCCTCCACAAGCTGGCACTTTGCTGACCAGGAGCATAGGCCAGAGCAGCTGAGTGTGGAGCAGCCGGCTCACCCAGCCCAGGCTGCTAGCTCCAGACCCAAAGCTTTAAAACTGAAGGCAGGCTTCCTCCCTGTGCGTTTGTTCCTGGCACCCAGGCCACTGCAGGCACCACACACTACATCCGTTTCATGAAATGCCCATGGTTTAGATCTGGAGAATCTATATGCCAGTCGCTTTGGCTCACCTGCATGCACTTGTGCAACACCGGGAATGGCAGGAGAATCCTCACACGGGGCGTTGGGGCAGACACTCCTGGGGCTGTGCCCATGACAGATGGTGCTGCCAAGCCTCACACCCTTCCCTCTGAGCTGTGTGCTGAGTGTCCCTCTTAACCTAGACATCAGGCGCCCCAGCAGCTCACCTGTCTCAGATAGGCTGACTACGCCATGCTGGGGACAAACATGCTTGGGTTCTCATTTGTCCTCCTTCTTTGTCTCATTTTTTCTGAGTCCAGGAATGTTCTTGAACGCCCCCTTCTCCCCGCTCCCCGGTCTTGTGAGTATAAGAGGCAGTAGGCAGCAGGCAGGGCAGCTTTCCTCCTCTGACTTCCTCCCAGCCTGGCTCCCGATGTGAATATGCACTTTCTTGGGCACATCAGGCTCCCCATCAGTGGTGTGGGGACAACGGTGCTATCACTGCTGTGATGGTTGGGGTAGAAAATGGCAATATCTGCAGCAAGAAGGTGATGTGGGAAGGCCCAATGGTGGTGGATTAGAGGATCGCTTTCCTGGGGCTACGCTCCAAAAAACAAGGGCTAAGCCAAGAGAAAGGAAGGTATGTGATCTAGAAAACGGGGACTGCAGTCTGGAGGGCAGGGAGGGAGCCACAGTCAGGGTAGTGGGGCGGAGGAGTCAGGCTGAGGACTTCCCGGGGTCAAAGTTACGTGTGAGTTTTTGACTTCACAGTGGTGGGTGCCCCAACCCCACCTTGTTTAAGGCTCAGCTGTACTTTTCTCTGTGCAGCCTATGTGGTCTCTGCCGTGACACTCAGCTCTGATCTGCAAGTGGATGGATATGGCCAGTCTGACCCACGGGGGTGGGGG
>NW_011889104.1:971924-977275 GCF_000151845.1 Pteropus vampyrus | reverse complement strand
ATGTGAATATGCACTTTCTTGGGCACATCAGGCTCCCCATCAGTGGTGTGGGGACAACGGTGCTATCACTGCTGTGATGGTTGGGGTAGAAAATGGCGATATCTGCAGCAAGAAGGTGATGTGGGAAGGCCCAATGGTGGTGGATTAGAGGATCGCTTTCCTGGGGCTACGCTCCAAAAAACAAGGGCTGAGCCAAGAGAAAGGAAGGTATGTGATCTAGAAAACGGGGACTGCAGTCTGGAGGGCAGGGAGGGAGCCACAGTCAGGGTAGTGGGGCGGGGGAGTCAGGCTGAGGACTTCCCGGGGTCAAAGTTACGTGTGAGTTTTTGACTTCACAGTGGTGGGTGCCCCAACCCCACCTTGTTTAAGGCTCAGCTGTACTTTTCTCTGTGCAGCCTATGTGGTCTCTGCCGTGACACTCAGCTCTGATCTGCAAGTGGATGGATATGGCCAGTCTGACCCGCGGGGGTGGGGGTGGGTCCATGGGCCATCGTTTGCTGACCCCCTAAACACTGGTCTCTACCACGAACTCAGACACAACAATTCTCACAAAACAAGCAGATGGAATGTAGAAATAGAGAAGATGTATAACACCACTATCAGGAGTTATCTGGAAACGCAAGGCTGGCTTCGAAACTAGATACTCAATCAAGGTCATTAGCCTTGTTAGCAGGCTAAAGAAAAACTGCAGTATCATATCAGTGGTGTGAAAAGCGTGAGACAAAAGTCAACATCTGTGCATAATCAAACTATGGCCAGAAGGGAAGCTTAACCTGACAAATGTAGACTGCAAAATCTACAGCTAGCATCATCCTTCATGTTAAAAAAAAAAATGCTTTCTCCCAAGTTCTAGAAAAAGAAGACTCTGTCTGCTTTCCAGCTGACAGAGTGCTTGGAAGTTTTAGTCAGCACAAGCAGGCTGAACAAATAAATAAGTGGCATATGCATTGGAAAGGAAGGAATAAAACCTCTCCTATTCACAGCTGACATGATTGTTTATCTAAAAAATCTGAGAGAATCTACAAAAAGATGTCCTATAACTAACTAATAAGAGTTCCACAATGCTACAGGAAACCAGGTCCATTAGATATCCAAATTCTAGGAATGTGCTGGGTAGGGGAGCCTTCTGAAACACCATAGACCCCCACCCCATGGGCAAGAAGAATGCTGGGACCCTGAACTACTCTGCCAGCCCAGAGCCATTGCCTGGGGTGGGGGTGGGGGGCATTTGTTCAACAGTCTCCCTTTCAGAGTGCATAGCAGTTTTGAGGGCCCCCACGCTGTTCAGCGTCCCCTCCTTTCCCAAGGCTACCTGCTCTCCATCAGCCGGGCATCTGGACAGATGTGCTGACAAGAGGGCCACCAGTAGAAAGCCATGGAGGACCGCAAGAGAGCAAATGACACTGTCCAGGCCCCAGGATCACTGCCGTAGACCCTTGCAGGAGGTAGCTGCCTACTACCTGTAACACACGTGCGTACACACACACAGCACAGATGTTCAGGCAGTCACAGTTGACACACATGCACACACGTACACACCATGTCCCCTTTGGCTGTCACCTAATACAACAAGGAGAATACACATGGGAAACAGGGACCCGGACCAGGATCCCATGCCTGCCCCTCATGGTCCTTGGGCTGTGTGTGCCCTGCCCGGCTTCCCTGGGGCAGATGACAGTCCCACTGTGCGAACACTTGTTGAGTGTCTACCAGCCAGCAGGTCTGGCCCAGATGCATGCTATGTTCAGAGCAGGTGAGCTCCAGGCACGTGAGGCACCTCAGGTCCTCATGAGATAGTCCTTTGTCCTCTCGAATGCCACTGCCTTCCGCTCCTCCCCAGGTCTACAGCTTTTTACTCTAAAAGCTGGGGCTCCCCTGGGCCTCAGACACCTGCTTGATTAAAATCACCAGGGACATTTTAAAAAGTACTGGTGCCTGAGGCCCAACCACACTCACTGAGTCAGAATCTCTGGGTGAGGAGGCTTGAGGCTTTCTAGAAGATTCCAGGTGACCTGGGGGCAGCCGAGATCTGCCAAGAGACGGCCCAGCTGGTCCTGCTCAGACCAGCACTAGCGCAACAGCTCTCTCCCCTCCATTGAGCTCCTAGGGGGTGCTGGTTGCTGTTCTTGGGCCCTGGAGTGGGGAGGACCGACAATAACTTGAAGCCCACCACAAAGAATAATTACAAACGTCATCCGTCCTTCAGAGGCAGAAAAGGGAAACGTGGGTAAGGAGGGATCTGTTTTGAGTGGGGAGGGAAAGGCCTCCGAGAAAGGGTGCTGACTCGAACGGGAACCCAGAGATGAGAAGGAGCCTGGTGGGCTCGAGAGGACTTCTTAATGGCTGATCCCTCAGGCTTCCCAAGGCAGACGCTGGGAGGAACCCCCAACCACCCAGCACTTCGAGTGAAGGACCGTTTCTTTCACTAGAATTTTAAAACCAACTCTTGCAGACAATCTCTTTGCTGCCTTTCCCCCTCACAAAACCTCACAGTGAGGCAGGGGCTTCTGCAGTAAAGAAGCCAAGATTTGGAGGATAAAGACTTTGGAAAGCCTGGCTATGGCCAGGCTGGGATGGGGACAGATCACCTCTGGGGACAGCTCAATGCATCTGACAACCGCCAGGTCTCACCTGATTTCCAGGTGACCTGGGGGGATAAGAAAACCAGATGATGACATGTGGGCTCCCTGCATCTGCATGTACATCCTGCCCACCTGCCTCTTCCAGCTTGGGGACAGCCTGGGGACAGCTTGGGGACATACCTTCCTGTGCATCTGGCCTTGGGCTCCGGGCCAGACGTGTTTTGCTTTGCAATCTGCAAGTGGGTGGCAGCCCCTTTGCTCTGCTAGGTGGGCTCCCTATAGGCCCAGACTAGGGCCCTGCTGCCTGGTGGCCCACAGCTTCCTGCAGTACCCGCTCATCACTTCTGCAATGACACCACCGGTCAGGTCTGACTGAGTTCTCCCTGCCTGGACCCTGCACCCCGGGGCTTCTAGGTGGCCATGGGGGCATCTGCCTAGTTCAGGAGTCAAGTCCACAGATGCTGTGAGGGAGGGGAGGCCCAGGAGCCCAAGGAGAGAGACTAATTTACTGCTTTCTCTGGTGTGACCCTAAATCACAGTCTCCCCGGGCCTCAGTTCCCTCACCTGCAACATGGAGTAACAAAAGTTCCCCTTCACAGGGCTGCTCTGGGAGATGTTTAGCAGAGACTCTGCAGTCACCAGGAGGCAGCGAGCAAGTGCAAGCAATCCTTCCCCAGTTACTGCTAATCTTGGCAGCAGCATTGTTGGGTCTCCTCTGTGCACCCGCTACACACTGTTGGGAGGCGGGGAATCTGGCTGCCACAGCGTACCTGGTGGCGCTGGCTCCGAATTTGGCAATGCTTCCAGAGATGCATTTTTATCTGCATCTTGTTTTAATTTTAACTCTCAGTTCTTACTGGTTAATATAATAAACCCAGTGAGACTCAACGCATAGGAACGGAAGGAGGGGGAGTGAACGGCAAGCGGTGCGCGGGTGGGAAAGTCTCGGGGAAGCGCGGCGCACGTGGGAAGTCGGCGGAGGGAGCGATGAGTTAGCACTTGACATGGGAAGCCGAGGGCCAGATGCTGCCTCAGCTGGTAACCGGCCCTACGCCCCACAGACCTGGAGCCAGTGAGGGTCTGTCTGGAGCCTCTGCGAAAACCGAGCCCGGTCCCAGATTGCCTCAAGCCCCTCACCCAGGCCTCCAGGGGAGCGTAGCCCAGGTCTTCCATGTGTGCGGGAGGCAGGGGACACTGACCTGGGCACTGAGCTGGGCACTGAGCTGCGCGGGGCCAGCGACCAGCAGCAGCAGCAGCAGCAAGAGCGCGCAGGGGGAGCGGGGATGCATCTCTCTGGTCCGGACCTCTCTGCCTGGGAGGGAGCAACGCTGTCCGCCTCAAGCCAACAGAGTCCAGCCGATGCCCGCTGTGTCCAGCCCGCAGGGTCAGGGAAGCGGGAGTGCAGCCGGCTGCCCAGAGAGGAGGGGAGGAGAGGGGAGCGCTGTTCGATCCGTGCGCGCGTGGTCTGGGCACCAGCGGCCACCAGTGTCCAGGGTCCGCTAGGGGGTGAAAGGCGCCTGCCCAGCCAGGAGTAGGAGGGGCCGCCCAGCCGGGAGTAGGAGGGGCCGCCCGGCCAGGAATGCGCTTGGAGCGAACCCAGCCCGGGCCGGAGGCGGCGCAACTCCAGGACAAGGACGGCGGGTGTCCCCAGGGCCCCAGGAAAAGTTGGCAGACCGTTCTGCTCACGAGCCAGCAAGGGGCCTGCTGACCGGCCCCTTCCAAGCTGGGGACACTGAGCCGATATGTCCCAGCAGCAAATGCCAGAGTGTGACTCCCACCTAGGTCTGTCCGCTCCACGGCCACGCACGGATACCGTCCTCCACCTAGGACATGGGCTCCACAAATGCGACACGAGTCAGACTACGCTCTCCATCCGAGAGCTTAGTGTCCTCCTAAATAATGCTTGAACCCGGGATACACATTCTCGGGAACTAGAAACCTACGGTACCTACTGTTTCCCGCCCCTCAGATGGAGAACGGTGTAAAATGGAGGCGGGTTATGGGGACACTGGCTGCTTTGCTGCAGTGGGTGGGCAGTAGCCCTGGGCAGGGCGGATACGAGCAGCTTTGAAGGCTCCTGCTCGCGGGGCTGTGGGCGGAACCAGATGGCCTCCCCGCTCCCCTGGAAAGCATTATCTAAGTACTTAATGGAAAACGCTTTCAGAAGGCAACACTGCAGACGGCGCGATGCTCCCATGTGTGCCAAGCCTCAAAGCCGGTGTTCCTCCGCGCGCGTGGGTAGCAGCGCCCTCTTGCCCTCTCTGAGCCGCGATTTGGAAGTCCCCTGGGAAGTGCAGCACGGTGGATGGGGCCACCTGAGCGTCCCCACCCAGGAATCTCTCCGCCACCCCCATGCCGCAGGAAGTGGGGTGCCCACGGAAACACACTTTGCATTCCTCGTGAGGTGTCCTGAAGGGAGCCCAGGTTTGGCAGAATCAATCGCTATCCCCTGGGCTCGGTGTGCTCTCCAATATGCTCGTGTCCTTGTGTCCTGTGGGAACACAAAGCAAGACAGGAGCATTTGCTATTAAAATCTAAGGCCCGGCCAGAAGTGGCACCCACCAGGTGGAAAAAGTCCATCTTACAGGGCCCTCCGGTCCCATGTGGGCCCCAAAGCATGTGACTCACCCTTTGGGTTTCAGGGACTTGTCATCAACTTACCTGTGGCCGGGTTCTGCCTGATGGCACATTTGGGGCTGCTTCTCTGCCTTTACCTCTTTCACCCCACGTCCATCTGTGCTTCTAAATGTCATCAGTCCCTGATAGGAC
>NW_011889104.1:967020-971874 GCF_000151845.1 Pteropus vampyrus | reverse complement strand
TGAGGTGTCCTGAAGGGAGCCCAGGTTTGGCAGAATCAATCGCTATCCCCTGGGCTCGGTGTGCTCTCCAATATGCTCGTGTCCTTGTGTCCTGTGGGAACACAAAGCAAGACAGGAGCATTTGCTATTAAAATCTAAGGCCCGGCCAGAAGTGGCACCCACCAGGTGGAAAAAGTCCATCTTACAGGGCCCTCCGGTCCCATGTGGGCCCCAAAGCATGTGACTCACCCTTTGGGTTTCAGGGACTTGTCATCAACTTACCTGTGGCCGGGTTCTGCCTGATGGCACATTTGGGGCTGCTTCTCTGCCTTTACCTCTTTCACCCCACGTCCATCTGTGCTTCTAAATGTCATCAGTCCCTGATAGGACATACAAAAATTGCAGAGACAGAGCCCCAACACAGCCTGCAGTCCTGTGTTGAACTTTGCTCAGGGTGGTAATATACCTGGTTAAAAATGCCACCCCTCCTTCAGATTTTCTTGCAGTTTAGACTCTCTTAATCCAGACTCTACTGGGTGTGTGACTAGTTCTGAATAACTGAGCTACAGGGTGGGGCTTCTGTTGATGTTTTCTATTTGCTCATTTATTACAGACATGCTTTCCTTTAGGCTCTTGACCAGAGATACAATAGTTATTTTAGGATCCTTGACTGATAATTTACCATCTGTTATCTTCTCATGGTCAGGGACCATTGACTGTCTTCTGAATATGAACCATTTTTTTCTGGTTTACTAGTATATCTAGTTATTCTGGGTTGTATCCAGGGATTATGAATGAGATCTTATAGGTACTCCTTATTGTTATGTTACTCTGGATATCATTTTTAAATTGAGGTATGATTCACATACCATAAAATCCACCACGTTAAAGGGGACAACGCTCCTTTTTAGTATACTCACAAAATCGCACAACCATCTCCACTACCTAACCTTCCATCGCTACAAAAAGGAACCTTATCTCATACCCATTAGCAGTCATTCCCCATTGCTTCACCCCCTCAACTCCTGGCAACAACTAATTTACTTTCTGTCTTTATGGATTTGTCTATTTTGGACATTTTGTAAAAATAGAATCATGCAATACGTGGCTGTTTGTGATTGCCTTCCTTCACTTAGCATAAGTTTTTCAAGGGTCATCCATGGTGTAGTGTGTATCATATAAGTGTGTCATTCCTTTTTTGTCTTTATTTGGTTATTTGTCTTCTTATTATTGAGTTGAATCATATTTCATTGTATGGATAGATGACGTTTCATTTATTCATTTACCAGTTGATGGACAATTGGGTTTCTAGTTTGTGGCTATTATGAATGATGCCGCTACTAGCATGTGTGTAAACATGCATTTCCATTTCTCTTAGGCATAGACTTAGGAGTGGAATTATTGAGTCACATGGTAACTCTTTAATCATTTGATGAACTGACAAACTGGTTTCCAGAGTGGCTGTGCTATTTTATATAAGGGTTCCAATTTATCCACAACCTTAGCAGTATTAGTTATTAACCTTTTCTCATGATGAATAAAAAGGAATATTGTTCCTATTGCCATTTCAGTGGTTTTGAGGCTATCTTGTGGCTGTGATTTTTTTTCCTCTGACGACTGAAGATGTAGAGCAGCTTTCCATACGCTTACCGATCAGTTGTGTATCTTCCTTGGGGAAAGGTCTATTTAAGTCTTTTGCCATTTTTTTGGTTGGTTTATTTGTCTTCTTATTATTGAGTTGAAGGAGTTCTTTAATTAAAAATTTTTACTATTATGATTTTTTACAGAAAATCTACTCGATATTTATTAAACTTAGTTTCTCCAACTATGATTTAGCAAAGGAGTTCTTTATATAATCTAGCTATGAGTCCTTTATCAGATATATGATTTTCAAATATTTTCTTCTATCTGTGCATTGACTTTTCACTTTCTTGATGGTGTCTTTTGAAGAAAAAAGTTTTTAATTTTGACGAAGTCTAGTTTTTCTGTTTCTTTTTTTATTGCTCATACTTTTTGGGTCCTATTTAAGAATCCTTTGCTAATTCCAAGTTCATAAAGATATACCCGTATGTTTTCTTCTAAGAGTTTTAACAGCTTTAGCACTTACATTTAGATCTTTGGCCCATTTTATCTATCTATCTATCTATCTATCTATCTATCTATCTATCTATCTATCTATCTATTTATTTTTTAGGCAAGGCAACCCTTGGTTGACCTCACAGATTGCAAGGACCTTGTCAGCTTACAATCCCTTAGTTTTTATTTTTTATGCCTTCAGCACCTGGTCTTCCTAGGTGGTCTCCCATCTAAGTATTAACTATGCCCAACCCTGCTTAGCTTCCGAGATCAGACGAATCAGGCTTGTTCAGGGTGGCATGGCCATAGATTCTGGCCCATTTTAAATTAATTTTTACATATGCTGTAGCGTAAGAGTCTCATTTCATTCTTTTGCATGTGGCTACCCAGCTGTCTCATTTGTCGAAGTGACAATTCTTTCTCCATTGGATGTTCTTGGTACTCTTGTCGAAAATCAACTGACCATAAATATATGGGTTTATTTCTGGACAGTTAATTTTATTTCATTGATCTCTATGTCTGTCCTTGTGCCAGTACCACATTGTCTTGATTACAATTGGCTTTGAACTGTTTTGAAATCAAGAAGTGTGAGTCCTCCTACTTCTTTTTCAAGATTATCTTAGCTATTCTGGGTCCCCTGAAATTCCATATGAATTTTATCATTGGCGTTTCAATCTACACAAAGAAGTCATCTGAAATTCTGAATGGGATTGCTGTTCAATTTTGGAAATATTGCCATCTTAAGTCTTCTGATCCATGGATGTAGGCTATTTTTTAGTTTATTTATATTTTATTTAATTTCTTTCAATAATGCTTTATAGTTTTTAACATACAAGTTTTGTACTTTTTTGGGGTCAGATTTTCTTCTTGATGCTTTTGTAAATAAATTTTTTTTTTTAATTTCACTTTCAGGTTGTTCACTGCAAGTGTAGAGAAATATGATTGATTTTTATATATTGATCTTGTCCTGCCACCTTTCTGAACTGATTATTAGTTCTAATAGATTTTTAGTAGATTCCTTAAAATTCGCTATACATGAGATCATGTAATGTGTAAACTGAGATATTTTTGCTTCTTCTTTTCCAGTTTCAATAGCTTATTTCTTCTTGTCTGGTTGCCTTGGCTAGAAGTTCCAGTACTATGTTGAATAGAAGTAGTGAGAATGTACCTAATCTTAGAGGGAAAGCACCCAGGTTTTTTTGCCATTGAATCTGATGTTCATTGTGGGTTTTTGTAGATGTCCTTTATCACACTGAGAAAGTTCCCTTCTGGTCCTAGTTTCTTAAGCATTTTTATCACATAAGGGTGTTTGATTTTGGCTAGTGCTTTTTCTGTATCTATTGAGATAATCATGGCATGTTTGTCAGTTTGTCCTGTTGAGATATTGATTTTCAAACACTAAGCCATCTGTGTATTCCTGTGGTAAATCTGGGTCAGTCATAGTGTTTAATTACTTTTATATGTTGCTGAATTTGGTTTGCTAGAGGCTTTTTGCTTCCATATTCATGAGAGATATTGGTCTGCATTTTTCTTGTGTCGTCTTTGGCTGGTTTTGGTATTGGGGTAATACTGATCTCATAAATTGAATTAGAAAGTGTTCTTCCTTTATTTTTTAAAGAGTCTGTGAAGAATTGGTATCAATTCTTTTTTAAACGTTTGGAAGAAATCAGTGGTGAAGGCATCTGAGCTCAGAATTTTCTTTGTGGGTCATTTTGTTTTAATTACTAATTCAATATCTTCATTTGTTATGGGTCTATTCAGATTATCTATTTATTCTTGAGTTACTTTTGATAGTTTGCATTTTTCCAGAAAATTTTTCATCTCATCTAAGTTGCCTAATTTATTGACATATGTTGTTCATCATATTCCCATATTTTTCCTTTGTAGCTATTATTAAATTTATGTCTTGTATTGTTCCTCACTTCCTCCATTACTGCCTTCTCTTGTGTTCAGTAAGATTTAATAGTTTTCCATTTTTATTTCCTTGTCGTTTCTGTACTGCATATTTTTGAAATGTTTTCTTAGTGATTGGGCTTACCATTAATATCTCAATTTATAATGATTTGGCTCTGATTAATACCAACTTAATTTTTATAAAATGAAAACCTTTGCTTCTATTTAGCTCCTGTCCTCCTATCTTTTATGCTGTTATTACAGCATAATTTACATCTTTATACATTTTGTGCCCATCACTTAGATTTACAATTATATCTTCAATAAAAGTTTCTTTTTAATCTGATGGGAAGGGAAAAGAAAGGAGTTACAAACAAAATAACACTTATACTGTCTTTTATACTTACCCACAGTTACTGTCGCTGGTACTATTTACCTCCTGTGGATCCTAGTTACTGTTTATCACTCTTTTGTTTCAGCCTGAAGGACTCCCTTTAGTATTCCTTGTAGGGTGGGATTGCTAGCAACAAATTCTGATGTCGGTTTGTTTTTATTTGGAAGTGTCTTTTTTAAATTCATTTTTTGATAGATAGTTTGCCTAGATATTGAATTCTCGATTGGCAGTTTCTCCCTGCCCTTCAGTACTTTGACTATGTCATCCCATTGTGTTCTTGTCCCCAAGGTTTCTGATGAGAAATCAGTTTTTAATCTTATTGAGTATCACTCGTATCTGATGAGTCATCACTCCCTTGTCACTTTAAAATTTTTCTTTGTCTTTGATTTTGATGTTTCAGTATGAATCTCTGTGAGTGTATTTTACTTGGAGGTTGTTAACCTTCATGGATGTGTAGATTAGGTTTTTCATCAAATTAGGGGAGTTTTCAGCCATTGCATCTTCAACTATTC
>NW_011889104.1:953637-965545 GCF_000151845.1 Pteropus vampyrus | reverse complement strand
GCTTTTCAATGTCCCTAGGCCATCTCTCTCTTTAGTTTTTTCTTTTAAGGTTTTTTGGTTAGTCTATTATTTGCCTCAGTTTTGTTCATTGCCTCAGGTACTGCAACATTGAAACGCTTGACTGTAAACGTTTTTAACAAATGTCCCAGAGGAAGAAGATTTAATTCTGGGCAAGCTCTGACCCAGGTCAAGTAAAGACAATCCCCCCTAGGGGGCTTCCAAGGAGCCACTAGACAAGTCAAATCATGACAATTCTCTTTGAAAGACCTCCCTCCATGCTGACCGCTGCAGTATCGAGAATGTGGGCCCTTGATTCTCACAGCTACTGCTGAGCTGGGCACTGAGTAGGGGACAAATCAAAACAATACCAAGCTTGGCATCCTTACTGAAATGTAGGCATTTTTCTTGTGTAAAAGCTCCTTAGGTTGATGCAAGACTGGTTCATTTCCAGAGTTCCAAAAAGGTGAATTCTGGAAGTTTTTATAAGGCTTTTAAAAAATTGTTCTTATGAAAAGACAAATTTCCAGAGGTCCTTAATTCCCCACTTTCTCTGAGGTTACTCCCAAATAATTTTTCAAGCAGGCAGTTTACATTACTGGGTTCAAGCTAAACTTCGTCCCGTGTTAGCAGGAATCTCAGGCTCAGGTGGGTGTGTGGTTTTTCAGGCTCAGGTGGGTGTGTGGTGTCTGCACCTCACATACAGTTCAGGGTGACCTTGTGATTTGGGAGGTTTATACACAGGATGTAGTGCTTACCGTCTTTGGTTTTCTCTCTCTCTTTTTTTTCTTTTTCTTTTTCTTTTTTCCTTTCCAGATGCTGTGGTTCTTCTAATCCATGTCTTTTAGTTCAAGAGATGAGAGCGCAGGATTCATATCCGGGTTTAATCTCCACACTTGGCACCAACTGTAGCCTGATGTCAGCAGAAAGTTCATAAAAATGGGAAAGCCACCCAGAACGTTCCCTTGATCCAAGCCCTGGATGCCTCGTGGTGTCTGCCTGCATTTTCTTGCTCTCCAATGTCTGTCTTCCTGCAGTTGTTACTTTAGTTTTGTCTAGAGCTGTCTGAGGGGCAGTTTGGACCAATAGAAGGTACTTCATCATGAGAACATGAAACCCACAAATACATTTTATAATAATAAAGTTATCGTCTAAAAAAGCAATTTCGCAGTTAGTGAAAAGGCTAGCTTGTTCATTCTACTCTTAATATAAATGTCTAAAATAATTCTTTGGAAGTAGATATGGTAATGCTCCAACTGTCTTTTTTTAAAAAGGGAGGATAAAATTTGTGGAATAAAATGTCTCGTTTGCAGGGTGTTCATGGGCTGAAAATAAAACAGACGCTGCCATTAACTCTTGGGACTCTGCTGTGCCCCATGAACATCTGCGCATATCCAGTCAAGCAGCAGAGGATCAGAATTAGGATAACTTGTGGAGCGACAACAATTTGGAGGCTAGAACGAAAGACAATAGTTGTATACAATGATGTAGCATGGGACGACTGCAGTGTACCTCAGGTTCTGATGTGCAGTCCAGCCCTCCGGGGCGCTGCCCTCCCTCCGTCCCCGGGCACCCAGAGGTGAGAACAGCAGCCTAGGAGATGGGTTCAACTCTGGTCTGAGGGACCTGGGGTCCGAGAAGCTTTGTGGTGCCCCATTTTCTCCTCTGTACGATAACCCGAGGCCCCTTCAGCTAGCAAGTTCTAATTCTGGAGGGAGATGGAATATAGCAACACAGCAAGTGTTTTGCCAAGATGGTGGTTCTCCATATGTCCGTTTCTAGAAAGTTTTTGTTTCATCCCTAAATTTGCTTAATGGCATTTTGGCAAGTCAATGTTTAAGATTTTTAAGAGCAAAAACTAGAGACCCAAAATGCTGAGATTAGAACTCTTCAGAGATGTTCTAATCTTAAGACAGAGCACCATCTGCTGGAGAACATTGGAAAGCTTCCCTGCACATAAACTTACTTAACATTGCCCAGGATGATTTGAAGGAAAAGCTGTCAGAATCATCCGAGCTCAGCACCACACCAGCGGCCAGAAGGGATTTAGGTGTAAATACAAGATCACTTAGGGGCACAGAACTCTCTGTGGGTAGCTGCGTTTTAACCCAGGGAAACAAGTCTTAGACCATGTTGCAATTCCATGTGGCAGTGTCGGTGCCAGCTGTCCCAGCAACGCCTATCAATCACTGCTGCTTTCGTCACAACCTTGGCTATTGTGAAGGCGTGTACACCAGGTAGTTTGCACACATTGTGCCACTTAATCCTCTAACAATTAAACACATTCGTGAAATGCAGACCCTTTTCTCCCCAGACTATGATAAGCCTTCAAGGGTGCTTTCCAGTTGTATTAGACCACTTGTCACTTGCCAGGAGGGTGACCTGGGGGCAAGTTATTTAATCGTTGTCTCAGTTTTCTTATTGATAAACTCATTGGCTGTACCTGCCTCACTGGCTACTGTGAGGCTACCATGGAAAACAGTCCATTGTCACCAAATAATCTGTGGCAGAAGTCATTAGCTGTTGCCCAAAGCCACTACCTCTGTTTGCAGAACTAGAATAGCAGGCAGGCATGGAGCTCTAATAGCCTGTCTCACAGCAGTCTGGTGTGGCCATGGGACTAAGTTTTGCCAGTAGGAAATATTGAGAAGTGATGTGTGCTTCCTGCTGGAGGCCAGGCTAGAGGCATTGTCCCCTTCCGATAGCTGGACGCAGATGACAGGCCCCAGAAAGGGTCACCCACAGGATGGAGACTGTATAGAGACAGGCAGCCCCACCCAGTTCTATCCCCACCCTAGAACGGCCACATGACCGGTCTTAACTGGTGAAATATCCTCGTGTTGTGACTGTAGCCAAGAGGAGCCAGAACAACACTGGGCTTCAGGGCCATTGCGAGGTGCTCCCTCGGCTCTTACTCAACAAGCGTTCACACACGTGACCTGTAGCATGTTTCGTGCAGTGAGTCTTTTTCTGTGTATTGCACACCCTTCATAATCATTTCACGGCTGCAGAGCACTCTGCAGTCATGAGCTAAAATGCGGGTCACCGTCTACTCCACAGTTGACACTCATCTCTAATTTTGTCTCTATTTTAAACGCCACAGTGAACTCTTTTGAGCACAAGTCATATTCTGTATCTTGAATCATTTTTAAAAGCCTCGTCACCATTGGCATTGCCCGCCAGTCACACACACACTGTGGGACTGCCTTCACAGGGGCTGAGCCAGTGGCTCTACCGTCACTGGGGATGTGCTCGTTACATCAGGCCCAAAAAACAGAGGGCTCAAACTTGTGACGGTGTGGACTCACATCACCCTGATTTTTAAGAATTTCCCCTACTTTTAGGTTGCATTTCTCCACTTGCTATTGAGGGTGAACACTTCCCCCTGCTTGTTGATTGGCTGCACCTCTTTTGTTAAAGTTTTATGTCCTGCCACTGATGGGAGCCCACGCTTCCTGTAGTTTTACAAGATCTAGCACTAACAGATGTTACAAAGAACCGATCATCCAACATTTCAGCAAATAGTTTATTAAAAGTCAGAACCAATATTAAGGCACAAAGTACATCAATTTTTTTCCAAACAAAAATCTTTGAAATAGTTTTGTCCTACATTCAAAGCAACTTCTTCCTAATTATACAATAACAACTATTTTAAGTAGAAAAATATAGCTTCTTTAGCCCCTAAACTTTCTCCCCAAATACATGTTTTCCTAGATATAAAGAAGCTTCTTAGTGCAGCGGTGAGCTCTGGTATCATAATGCACATTTCCTTAAAAGTCTCATTTGTCACTTACATACACGTGATATGTTTAGAACTTTAACTATCAGTATAAGGCTTGGTGTTTTGTATTGCAAGCTGCTGATCACACAAAGACACAAGCATCAAAATCAGTGATTATAAATGTAGCACAAATGACTGATTTGACTTTAAATCAGTCATGTGTAGCCTAGTGCAATAGACTCAATCCCTTTTTAAAAAAGGATATTAAAATCAATCTGATATGCACATTTTTTATACTTTTGGTCTTGACATAGTGCAAACAATGTGCTGTATCACAGGTGGAGGCTGGTAATTTCATATTTCTACAGAATATGAAAGATTAAGAAATTATTTTCTTTATAGAAGTATGGGAACATCTTATCATCTCCCAGGCTTAAAAGATTTACATATTCATCTATTTTTCTTATTTTTTAAAATAAAACTAACAAACATCCTTTAGAGCAAATATTGACACTAATCCAACTCAAATCATGAAAATTCCCGTCTAAGTACATTTCACACACCATGTAGATCAAACACGAAGTGCAGAATATCATGTAAGCGCTTTGCCTGGGAACACGTAAACTGGACTCTTGTCCCTGCTCCTCCTCCCGCCCCTCCCGTTCCCGGCCATGGCCGCTAAGAAGAAACCAACCTGGCCCTGACAACTGGCCTCCAGAACCGTTGGCCAGAAGCAGGATGGCAGTGGCCGGGGTGCTGCTGTGTGTGGACAACGCTCAGCGCCAGGGCTCGGAAGCCTCCACAGAGCCCTTGATTCAGGTCACCGCTGACAGTGACTTGGTGCGGGCCTCCTCTGGATGGCGCGGGGACTGGCACCGTCATCCTCTCTCTAGCTCAGACAGGGCTTTCGGGAACATGGCCGCGGTTACGGTGGATGGCCCGTCAGCCCGTCAGCTGGCAGCTCCTCCTGGCCAGACACCAGGAGTCCACATTCCAAACTTCACTGGAGCCCCAGGTGTTGGGGTGAGCGAGCCCCGAAACCCGGGAAGTGGCATTAGGTAGAAGTGTCTGAGTGAGACAGTGGGCACCTCCAGGGCTGAGATCGCACGTACCCGGACTGGCAAGGACGCGTGGGCCAGGAAAGGTGCGGGGTGAGGCCACGCCGTGAAGTCACTTGCCCCCTGGCAGAACGTCCCAAAGTGGTGGCATCTTGAGTTTTCACTACAACACTGTTCAACAGTCACTGCTGAAAACAAATCTGAAAGTATCTTTCAAGAGACGTCACTACTAGAAATCAATCTTTTCTTCTAGCTTCTGAAAAGGGTCGATGAGAAATAAATTCTAAAGGGAGAATTTTGAAAGAGAGAATCTTGTTTTGTGGTTTTACAGTAAAAAAAAAATTAAAGGTCACGTTTAGGTGTTTGTACTGGTGACTCGTCAGTGCTTCTCCATCAAAATTCTCTGGTGTTAGTCTCAGCAAAGGTCAGGACTCCTTCAGAGACACACACGGTCCTCACCGTGACCCCTGCTCTAGATGCACACCAGTCCTGATCTTTGGTCATGAAAGCAGCAAATACCCACATTTCCACACTACATTCAACTGCCTTTCAAGTTTAGAATGTTCTGCATTAAAAAAAAATCAAACAAAAACTTTCAAATCATATTATAATAATATATAAAACATGGTTGAAGGTTAAGAAATTAATTATGTGATGAACAGTGATGTCCTGTACAGTTAAATAATAGGTTTTATTATGAAATTGAATGTGTCAAGATTACAGAAAAGATGAGGTTCTAGCTTTCTCCAGGGTCACCCGCATGCCAGGAGGAAAAGGTCTGGGGAACCCAGGTGGCCAGGCAGGTTCAACAGCAGCACATACAGCCTGAGTGAGGGGACAGTGAGAGCAAATCTCAGGAAGTGGCTCTCAAGACCTCTCTCTCCATGCACTTGTGTCCCCTGAGCTCAGACAGTGAGGCCCCAATGCCATGACCTGCTGTGCAGGGTGATGAGGACAAACGGCTCTGTGCAGACACGTGTGCTTCTCTCTCTCGGAGCAGCAAGCCACATAAACACCCTGTTCCCATCACTTCCATATAGAAGGCGAAGGAGATTATTACTGCATCTTGTGATGCTAAACCAAGATACAGGGACACCTCTGACTGTGCTTCAGGAGCCGTACCATCTGCCTCAGGAGTTGGTGGAAGAATTGGAGGAGTGTATGTAAAAAGTGTTTAAATCTAGAAATGTCGTATTTTCTAGAAGAAAAAAAAATGACCGAAACCCACACACCTGCCACCCATCAGCTTAGCATGTTGGGCATGGAGCTTGTCATAGCACTTCGCTCAGATTATCTCCAAGTCGGGCAACTTAGTGGGCATTAAACTGTCATCAAGAGTCAGCTTGACAGGGAGGCAGAACCTGCCCCCCACCAGATTCTCATGCACAGTCTCCAGGTGGCAGGACATCAGCACGGGCTGCCTGAGGCCAGGGTGCTTCGCTGTGAGCTAGCTTCCTGTCACATTATCTTCTCTGAAGAGAACATTTTTTCGGCCATTTCCGATCTGGTCATGATTTCCTAAAAAAAGAAAAAATAATACTCACCAAAATGCCAATGCTTTCAGAACTCGACAAAATTCTTCAGTCTTGTTACAGTCGCGGTTTTGTGGGGACCAAGTGTATGCCACACATACAGGTCTCACACACAGGAACAGAAGCCTGTGGCCCACTGTCCCTGGGCTGGCTGGCTGGCGCCTGCTGATGACTCGAGGGGATGTTAGCACACTGCCAGTGAGGACACCTGAGTTCAAGTCATATGGTGGGGTGGGCAGAGCTCGTGGAGATGGGCCTTGTTGTACCAAATCTGTACTTTGAAAGGACAGACTGCAGCTGATCCAGGGGACACTGCAGGTACCCTGAAGGGTTGGTCCAGGTAGAGCTGTCAGCCTTGATGTGGCGGTTCTGTGTCCAGGCTCATGTTCCCTGTGGCCTCTCCAACTCCCCATCCCATGACAGCCAGTCGCCAGGGTGAGGGTGAAGGCCTTGCCCCTGCCTGTCGGTGAGCAGCGGCTGTGTCTCACCCTACAGACAGTATCCACACTGCCTCAGCACGGCCACCCTCGGCGCCCCACACAGCACATGGCCTCCACCGGCCGTCAGCCCACACATCACACTCCTGCTTGCCCCAGGCCCCTTCGGTGTTCAGATGGTCCGTAACTAATCTTCCCTCAAAACCTTCCTAAATCCACACCCACTATTTGATGTCCTGCTTAGTCAATGAAAGTCAGCAAGAAACTCTAACACCCAGCCAGTTACCTACAAATATGAAAATAATTTAGGCAAATGGCACCTTCTAAACTCTTCCCCATGTACCAGTGAGAAAATCAGGCTTGAAATCTTGTACAGCGATTCCCGCTTCTGCCGCCTGACGTGCACTTATCTTGCTCTCGTTTTAAATGAGGAGCCAGGTCCTTTCAACTGTACCCATGGATCAACGTAGTATCTTTCGGCTTGTATGATTGGTGACCGTTTTAAAAGTAATGTTCACTTTTTCTAAAATGCATCTCTGCTTTGTGAGAAAAAGAGCCCAATGAAGGGTGTGGGGACACTGTACCTCGTCTGAGTCCAACAGCACGGGCACAGCCCTGAAAAGAAAGGAGAGGGACAGTGAGGTTAGTGAGGCAGCCCCTGCAGAGCACATCTGCGCAGCCACCACCTGTCACCCCTCCACCTGACACGCAGTGCAGACGTGGCACCATGACACAGAGGACTTCATGGCAGCATTGTTCCTGGTAGCCCCAACAGGCAAACGGGGTCTTCTCACACAGTAAGGTACCAAAAAAGGGGCATGGACAACCGAGGAGTCAAACCTTAAAAACCGATGCAAGCCATCTACAGGGACAGACATCAGGGTGCAGCGCTTTGAGAAAGTGGGGTCGAGACTTGGGAGGAGGTGGCGACTCTTGGGTGCCAGTGATGTTCTGTCTTTTGAGTTGTGTGCTCGTTATGGGAGCATGCTCACATCTCAAATTCATTGAGCTACACTTATTTAGAGCTTGTGTACTTTCCAGAATGTGCTATACTCCAAAAAACTCCAGTAAAAAATGAGCTGAGATATAAAAATAATCATAAGTTAAAAATGGAAACAACAGAAGCCACGCCAGACCAGCAACGTGAGTGGCTTTTGTGTGGGGGTATCAATGCAAAACCATTCGAAGGCGTGATTCCAAACACAATGGGCTCCAGCCACATGTTCCCCAAGCCGCTGGGCGAGGGTCTGGGTGATGATGTGCCCTCTGATTTGCAAACCCACGTCACATGCTTCTGTGAGATCTTAGGGACACTCAATGAGCTTGACTGTAGTGTCATTTCACTATGCACAGGTATAGCGGATTATGTTGAATGCCTTAAATGCACACAATTTTTATTAAACACATATTTGAAAAAGAGATGAGCAAACATGTTAAGAAAGGCGGCGTGTATGAAAATCAAGTATTTGCTCAATCCCGTGTTTTCCTCACCACCGACTAGGTGTAAACCAGCAGAGGGCAATGGAGAGGGAGAAAGTTACTGGATGCGACCTGTGCTCAGAAAGGATAATACAACAAAAAGGGAAGACAAATGCAGCCTTGATGTGTGAGGACTCCGAGAGGGCCTGCCTGAGGGGCACGTCTGTGCTAGGTTACGCCATGAAAACCCCGTCCACGCACAGGCCAGGGATGCGACCCACAGCACGGCCCCTGGTGATGGCCGAGAGACTGACTGACGTGCCGGAGGCGGCTGGGACAACACTTGTAAGGAGGAGGGGAGAGGGCGGCTTCGGGGAGAATGTAGACCAGGCCCCTCGGGCCCAAGGACAGTGGCTGGGCGTTCAGCCACTGGTTCAGAGATGAACATTAGCAATGTCAACGGCGGGTCCTTGTGTTATTAGGTAAGTGACTGAAACTCACCAAGGTCACCCAGCGCAGTGAGGAGAAAGGTGGGCTACATTAAGTTGACTGCTGTGGCTTGTCAGAGAAGAGGAAGTGCCGTGATGAGTGCAGTGTGTGCTGTCGTGATGCGCTGGGGCAGATGGTCACTCAGCACCTGTTTACATTGTCCTGTGACTTGCAAAATATTTGCTCTGTTTTTACAGATGTGTAAAGAAGGGTTTATCTGTGTATGAAGGCTAACTGCTAAACTTGCTATGGAAACTGTACTCTTAATTTTGGGGAGCAAAGTTTGCTAAATTTCTTGTGTTAATTTTCAAAAGCGAACACACAGATTCCCAAGAAAGTAAAATGTTGGAAACTTGGATTATACAACTCTATCCATTTCACATAAATGGTTCATGAGAATGTAAAATGGGATATTTCAGCCTTTATATTCCAAAGAATCTTTGTAATCTGGCAGATATTTCTACTTACAGGAAGGAGAAGAGTGGTAGCTCTCTCACAGAGAACTTACCAGGAGCCTCACCACTTTCCACCAAGACGTAGGGGGTTCGTGAGATGGTTTCCTCCTAGAGGGCTCAGCGTTGAGCTGCCGAATCTGAGAGACAACGGCTGCCACCTAATCTGAGCCTCTCCACACACTGTTGCTCAAAAACTGTGAAATCCTTAAGGGCCATGAATGAAGCCACACCAGCTTGTGGCCGTTGGTGTTGCCAGAACACTACAAACCTGAGGCTGCATGGAGGTGGATAAATAAATGCCAGTGGCAACGGGTCCCCTGTCATCACTGTGAGGCCATGAGCACAGAATGGGGAGAGAAGTTAGGGGCACTGTGTACAGAACAGACGGAGGGAGGACTTGGCCAAATTTGTTACTACAGTTTAGTTAAGTAACACCAGTCCCTCAACAAGAAAGTTTAAATTTCAGTAATTCAAAAGCACAGTGAGATGGCACTTCAAAAGGACAGTAATAACAAGGGCTGGCGAGGAAGTGGAGAAACTGGAAGGTTCGTGTGTTGCTGACAGGAGTAAAAATGGTTCAGCTGCTTGGAAAACAGCTTGACACTTCCTCAAAATGTTAAACACACAGTTACCACACGATCTAGCAATTCCATTTCTAGGTGTATACCCATGAGAAATGAAGATATAATCCACACACATACCTGGAATCACCAAATTCACAGTGATGAAAACCAAAGTCAATGGAGAAAATCCTGAAGGCAGCCAAACAAACAAACAAACAAACAAAAACCCCACAACAAAAGACACAAATAAAACCCACGTAACATGGGGAGGAACAAAGAACTAAAGCAGACTTCTCCCTGAACTGCGAAAGCTGGAAGACATTCAAGTGACAATCTTTGAAGGGTTGGAGGGCGGGGGTTGTCAACCAAGAATTCTATACCCAGCAAAAATACCTTTTAAAAAACCTGGAACAAAGACTTCTTCAGACAAACAAAACCTGAGAGATCACTGCCATAAAAGGAGTTCTTCAGGAAAACAGAAAGTGTGAGAGCAGGGGAAGGAGCAGGGTGCGAGGACGTTACCCCACTGGGCCATGCTGACCGCTGCGCACTGTGGAAACAGCTGCTTGGAGTTCCAGAGACAGACAGAACACAGACAAAGATGACCCTGAATCTCCCAGAGTTCCCAGAGGGCTCCCTGCACCCTTTCTTCCTATGCTCACATTTTCCCTGCGATACATGGTGTTGTGGTTACATGTGTTAAAGGAAGTGTTTTACATGTGTTTGGACTTTTCCATAACAGAGAGTTAAAACAAAAGAAATGATTCTGATCCTATAAATTTAGATCAGAAAAGGCTGGACTTGGCGATAAGGCACTGGCATTAAAACACCTGTCGTGTGGTGAAAAGTGGAGAAAGAGGCAGACCAAGGCAGGGCTGCGTTTTCTTTGCAATTTGATGTGACGTAAATCAGCCATTCACTACTGGGAGAGGGGCCTATCAAAATACACAGAGGTGAGCGGTCTGAAAAGCACAGGACGAAGCATGAACATAGCCTTTTACACTTGAGCCTAAATTAAGATTCAAACTCTAACAGTATATTTACACGTCTGTAAATGAAGACGGAAGATTTTCTTCCACCCACTTCAAATCTTCATCCTGTAGAAATAAATATTTACATATTAGATTTGCTTAGTATCACCTGAAAGCAGAATTTTTAAATAGAATGTATATAAAATTTAAGCACTTAAATTCAAATCCTTGCCATTCTTTTCATTTCTACATGTCCTAAGAAGTTGGCATTAATGCCACACAAATTAGGCTAGTATCTTCTTAAAGATGCAAACAGACAAACATTTGGATTTAGAATTTTTGTACTTCTTGGTTTTAGTTAGATGCACAGGTGTTATATTTTTGTCCTGAAAAACCACAATAAAAATACGAAATTCATTTATACGATAGAAAATAGCAAGAAAAATTGATTTGTGTTGATATTTTGCTCCCAGAATTCATTATACCTACTAATTTGTTCAAGTTTTTGTATCATGCATTTATAATTTTTCAAAAGAAAAAGATGATGGCACAAATATTCTAACTTTACAAAAAAAATCTATTATTTCTTTTACTTGTATTTATGCTCACCTCTCTGTAGGAGACAAGAAAAGGAAAGTAAGTTGGGGTACCTAATTTTTTTTTAACAGAAATTTGCTTATAGTTATCTCACTGGGAGAAACAAAAATAAAAGGTATATGAAATATTTTGATTTATAGTGTAAAATAAATGAGAATGTTTCTTTGCATTTTACCTGGCTACATGGAATACTCTGATTGTAGTATTAATTATATGAGATACTCTGGTTCTAGCATTTCTCATCTCTTGCTTCTAGAGAGAGACAAAGCAACTGAGCGGTATTAACAGGGACCCATGTTATCTGAGTGAGTCTCAAATAGAAATAAGTCAGTGAGAGATATGGCCCCCAAATTCTGATCAAGAGCTGACTACACTTAATTTAGAGAAACACATCCTCTGATGTGTTTGCAAATGTTGAGCTTTAAAAATAAAATGAGATCCATCCCTAAAATAAGAGGAAAATATCTCGACAAATTGAAAGTGTAGAAGCTCTAACACCAGATTATTAAAATTGTTCTCATTTTTTTAAAGTTTAGTTAAATTATCATCAAACTACTAAAAGAACACATTTTAAAAAATTATTAAAGATAACAGAATCGTGCAGTGGAAGCATGCTGGGGACATAAAAAATTATTAATTGCCAAAAATAAAAATTAGAGAATTTACCAA
>NW_011889104.1:939419-953587 GCF_000151845.1 Pteropus vampyrus | reverse complement strand
ACAAATATTCTAACTTTACAAAAAAAATCTATTATTTCTTTTACTTGTATTTATGCTCACCTCTCTGTAGGAGACAAGAAAAGGAAAGTAAGTTGGGGTACCTAATTTTTTTTTAACAGAAATTTGCTTATAGTTATCTCACTGGGAGAAACAAAAATAAAAGGTATATGAAATATTTTGATTTATAGTGTAAAATAAATGAGAATGTTTCTTTGCATTTTACCTGGCTACATGGAATACTCTGATTGTAGTATTAATTATATGAGATACTCTGGTTCTAGCATTTCTCATCTCTTGCTTCTAGAGAGAGACAAAGCAACTGAGCGGTATTAACAGGGACCCATGTTATCTGAGTGAGTCTCAAATAGAAATAAGTCAGTGAGAGATATGGCCCCCAAATTCTGATCAAGAGCTGACTACACTTAATTTAGAGAAACACATCCTCTGATGTGTTTGCAAATGTTGAGCTTTAAAAATAAAATGAGATCCATCCCTAAAATAAGAGGAAAATATCTCGACAAATTGAAAGTGTAGAAGCTCTAACACCAGATTATTAAAATTGTTCTCATTTTTTTAAAGTTTAGTTAAATTATCATCAAACTACTAAAAGAACACATTTTAAAAAATTATTAAAGATAACAGAATCGTGCAGTGGAAGCATGCTGGGGACATAAAAAATTATTAATTGCCAAAAATAAAAATTAGAGAATTTACCAAGTCCAGCAACTAAAACTGTTCTTATATATCATCTGTTGTCCTGTTAGAACTTACATGCATACAGGAATTTTTACACCGTATTAATGACAACGTAACAATAACTGTAAGAAAGTCATATAAAACTGTATCATAAGCATTCCCATTTTGCTTGGTTATTTTCATAATTATCACTTTTATGCACAAATAATATGCATAGAATATTTTAAAACTCATCTCTACCCTATATTTTTACCATTTTATTTAAGCTTCCACAATGTTTTAAAAATGCACAGGTAATAAAGTCCTTCCCCAACAAATGTTATCAAACGTTATCAAGATCACTCTAAAATGATGAGAAACTAATGTAAGCTCTCGCTCTCACAAAGCTCCTCTATCTCCAGGGTGCCTGTGAGTTCCCTGTGGGCGCTGCTGCCGAGTGGACTGGGACTCAGTGGGGCCGGGCCGGGTGGGGCGTCTGCAGCTCCCCCGGGTCCCTGGGTGCCACTCATGCTGCTGGCCCAAGGGCAATGTACGAGCAGCAGGGCCTACGGCAGCCACAGTCACAGACTCAGCCAGTATCGGGGCTTGCTAACGTTTTTCATACGGAACACCTTAGCAGAAGGTGTCCTGATCGTTAGTGAATGCGACACTTGTATAAACTTCTAAAGTATAAAGACAGACTATTAAATATCTATGTAACTCACAAAATTGTCAGCAGTAGCAGGTTTAGTTGTCCCATTGGAAACAGGTTTTGAGGTTCTTAATTTCATTCCTTCAGCTATAATAAAAAGCATTATAGAGATAAATATGTGATATTATAAAACAACATTCTCCCTCACAGCCTCACACCCGATGACCCAAAAAGGAATGACCGCACGTATGTCCAAAGGGAGGTGACAGTATTTGTAGTTGTTTCCTCCCCGCCTTTCTTTTAGTTTCTGAATCTCTCTCGAGCTCCCCGCTGGCCACAGCAATCTGTTCCCGTGGATTCTGTGACATGTCTGTGATAATACCCTTGAGTCTTTCCTGCTAGGTAGAACCCGGGCAGCTCCAGGTCTCTCTGAGTGGGTCATCCATGACCACGGGCACCGCGTCCTGCTGGGGATGCAGGGCTCCCTGGTCTTCTGCCTGGAGGCACGGTGCTCCTGCAGACACACGGCCCACCGAGATCCTGCACAGGTGTGCTCATGGATTTTATTGGGGAGGGTTTACTGAGGCTGGCGGTGTCCTCGAGTGAATCCCAGTTGTCCTAGAATACAGTCTCTCCATTTTGGGATGGCCCCCGGGGCTTTATGGAAAGCTACGGTGCTCACTTGAGCATGTCCACCTGGTTGGGACCTGGATTTAAGCTCTGCACGGACAGCTGCCGACACACTCGCCCTGCTTCTCAGGCCAATGGCATGGTCCCCTGCCCCCAGGGTCTCACTCTACACTCGCCCGGCACAGGCATCAGGTAAGACTCAGACCACAGCTTTCTGGACCATTCCCCCTGTGGCTCTCTCTCCCAGGTTCCTTCCAGGCATTCTCACAGCCCATGCCTCAGCAGGACTGCACTTGTACCCTGAGCTCCAGCTGTCATTCCCTTGGGCGGGCAGGCGGGCATTTTGGCCAAGGGCTCTGTAAGCATGGGGCTCACTGAGGGTGTGGGTCACTTTTTTCAACAGCCAGATCTCCGGTCTGCCTGCTTTTTGTTGTTCTCCATGCCCTCATTTAGGAAAAATATTCTGTCCAGAGTTTATACTTCCTGTGAGCAGGAAGTGAGCCCAGTATCATTCATTCCTTCGTTCCTAGAGCCAGAACCTGGACACACTGAACTTAATGCCTTTGCTGTCAATAAGTCTTTCCGGTTTCTTTTCTTAATAGGAAAGTCAGAGAACCATGAAAGAATCAGCTGTGAGAATAAGATGAGAGGAGGTAAAAGAAAGTGGGGACACAGAAGGCGTACTGAGTATGTTGCAGTTTTTGCTGACTGGGAAGATCATAAAAAGTTCATAGTATTTTAGACAATTAGAGAAACAAAAAAAAGTGTAGAAAAGAGTGTTACTAATAAGAGAAGCCAGTGTGAGAGGATGGAACAAAGATAAAGTTGCTCTCAACATCTGAGTTACCTTCTGATGTCGCCTTAAGAAATGCTCAATTAGAGTATTAAGGTAAAATTAACAAAGTGATAAAATGCTGTGTAGAAATGAACAACAAAGTGAAATCAGCACTAAAACCATAATCAGAAATGCTCTAGGCACGACCAGGAAATGACAGATGTGACTAATTTTAAAGAGCTAGAAGGAGTGACTCAAAGACATGGAGCACCATCAGGAAGAAGGACATTATTCTGGAGCCAAGAGCCACACACGCCAAATCATTCTTGTAAAAAGCACTGCACCCGCCTCAACACTCAGACTTTAAGAGCAAACAAGTAACAAAAACTCAAACTACATCAGTGATCTTTAAAATTTCATTACCAACTTGTCTTCTATCTACCATAATAGAGGTCTCTGCAGATGTAGTTTAAAGAATATTTTATAGGAAAAAAAATGTATCTGACCTTGCATCACAGGTACAGGTACAATATTTCTTTGTTATAATAAATACAATGGTCATTCAACAAGAAAATGTATCACTCACTCAAATTTTCAGATGTCACCATAAATTCTTCATCTTCGTCATCAGAATCATCTATTAAGGGCATGAAGGCATACCTATATTGAGAACAAAGAATTGTTCTACTAGTGTGTCTAAGCCTGTTCAACTTCAGTTACAGGTAAAAAGAGTCATTACATTAAAAATATCTACTTTTAAAAAGTTTCTCATAAATTAGAACAATAAAAATGTAATTATTTTACTCTCAAATTAGAAAGGCGATCGTGAAGAAATCGTGCACGTGGAGCCCCTGCCCCGCTGGTAAGGGTGGGAGCAGGGGAGCCCGGTCTGGGGAGCAGCCCTGCAGTCTGTCATGCCCAGCGGTGGGACTTCCTGCCACACCCTCTCCATGTCAGATCCACCAGCCCGCCCACGACCTTTGACTCATCCCCCGACTGGGAAGACTGCGACCTGGCTGCAGAAAAGACAGCACATGCATGATGGAGCCATGCTACTCGGCCCAACAGAGTTCAGAGATCACCCCTGACAGCGAAAACCCAGAACAGTGTCTACGGTTGGAGGCCGCTGACACGGATGTGTTGCGCCCACAGTGGGCAGTGCTGACCAATGGGGATTGCATTGTAACAAGGAGGCACAGAGCAGTGCCTGTGTGTGTGTCATAGCTATTGCATATTTTTAAAAAGGGAGACACACAATGGCATACATTCTTTCGTTTTCTCCCTATAGCTGTTTCCTGGGGCAGAGGAAGGGCAAAGAGGGCGGGGCGCCTGTCATGGGTGAGTCACTGTCACTGTGTGGGGAATAAGACACAGCCTTCCCAACTGAGCGCTCCAGCTCCTCCCTGTTCTGTCCTCCTCCCCCTTCCACAGCTGCACCTCCTAGGCGGAGCCAGCACTGACTCCCTGCAAGCAGCCATGTCCTCCATGACCTACGAGCGTCCTCATGTCCCCACTCTCCCCGAAATGCACAACCATCCAGCTTGGCTCTCACTGCCCGGCTCCGTCCCTCTGTGCCTTTCAGAGTCTGGAGTCTTTCTCAACCTGCGTTCACTCTGCACCCACTTTATGCATCTCGTGCTTCGCTGTCTTGCACCTGTTATGTTTCTCCACTAAATTAGCCTCCTGAGAAGCACGCCCACTTCCCCACAGTCTCTATAAATGCATTAACACTGTAGCAGGTGATCAACTAACGCTTGCCAAGTGTGACCTTTCCTATGTTCAGTACCTCTGATTATTTGCTGACGGTCTCCACAAAAACATTATTACAAGAAGAATGAGCGAAAAAAGGAAGCTCCAAAATGCGTCATCAACCCAGCGCTCCATCCAGTCCTACAGTAAGGACAAGCCGAACATGGAAAGTTAATTTTCTGATAAACATACAGATATCCAGTTCAAACAGTGTACAATGACGAGTAGTAACAAAATCTTTCCAAGTAGTAAGTCTTCCAAATAAATAAGTACACATTTTTTTCAAGAAACATAAAAATGAAGAAATGCTATCTCTGTGAAATCAACATCAATGCCTACTTCAGCCTTATAGCCAGGCAGGTGAATAAAATCCCAACATAAATTATAAAGCATGGTATCATAAAAAGAACTAGAGGACGAAGGAGCTTTGGAGGTTACTAGACGTGTTTGCTAGACGAGAACAGTCCTGAGGCAAGTAACAGTCGAATGAGAATCAAGGTGACATGGGTACAGCAGTCCCCTCATCCGTGGTCTGTTACCCATGACCAACTGCGGTCTGAAAACATTAAATGTAAATCCCAGAGATAAACAACTCATAAGTAAATTTGAATGAGTCCAAGCTCACAAAACTTTACTACAATATGTTACTACAGTTGTTCTACTGCATTAGTTATCATCATTAGTCTCTTACTGCACCTGATTTATAAATTAAACTTTACTCTAGGTATGTATGTGTAGGAGGAAATTCAGGGTGTCCATGTTCTCGGACGCCCACTAGAGGTCTTGGGACGTGTCTCCCATGGATGAGGGGGGACTGCCGTATTTCTGACATTGATGACACTAGAATCTCTGATGCAAAAATCTCAATGCAGTGTTTCTCCCCTAATAGGTTATTCTGATTTTAGTGAGAGAGGAGGTATTATCAAATATTGTTTGAAATGTTTCTAAAGGGCTGTTTAACATTATAAGCATTCCCTTCCATAAAATTTCAGGGTTAACAGAAAGACTTAGAAAACAAAAATAAAAATCCAAGAGATATTTAGAACTCACAGTAAAAATACTGAAGTGAAGGGAAGAGAGAAAGGAGATTCTAGAAAGTCTGCCTTCTCTCACCGAGTCACCCCCCAGGCAGCACAGGCCAGGGACTGTCACAGGCTGTGTGCAGCTGTTTGTGTAGAACAGGGGATAAGCCCCTAACTACAAGTCCCTAAGGAGGGTCGTTTACGGTTTCAGTGCAAGAGGCACACCTGCTTCTAAGCCGAGAGCCCACGGGGAGAATGTCTGGGTGCTGGGAATGGGTCCACCACCCCGGGAACACACCAGGCTTAAGGGTCACCGTCCTGTTAGGGATGGAATAGACTAAGCTCACGGAGTGTGGGAGGAAAGAGACTCCCTGTTACCTTAACTCATATAGGCAGACAATTATTTTTCCAAATATATAAAAGGAAGGTGAAGAAAGGGCGTAACTGAAAAGCGGATTCAGGAGGACTTCAGATTCAAAGGCTTTACAATTCTGTACAAAATAATTCAAGGTAAACAGAAAATCTCCACTAAAATTACCTGGATTCACAAACTAAATTCTTCAACATTACACAAAATAGTATAATTAAAAATGAAAACGGTTTAAATAGAAAGATCACACTTACCGACTGACATGTGGCAAATCTAAATGTCTTAGTCGTCCACACCATAAACACTGTGGAAGCTGAAACACACCAAAAAAGTCACCTTTGAAGGAGATGTGATCCTGAAATTACTAACTATATTAAGAAAAGGTGCAGACTCACCAAGCACGGCGAAGATCAGAGTGTTTGTAAAGTGCCTGTATAAAGAAAATTTCACCGTGTTCTTCCTGAGCCTCAGAGTCTTCATTGTTTGTGCTAAACTTATAAAAATGTGAAAAAATTAAGGAAAAACATCTTAAACAGTAATAAACAGTTACAATAAAAAACGTAATAAGAGTCTTCTACTACATTTCCACAATTAGGACTGCTAAATAGCCATCCTTTAATTTAAAGCTGATAAAAACATGGAAGTATAATGTTAACCTATGCTGCATAATCATGAAACTGACTTTATCACAGATGCTGCTTCACCACCCACTGTGGTTGGAAACCAAACGAACGTGGAGGACGCACAGGCAGCCCCCTGCCCTGCTCGTCACTGCCAGTGTCCCACCATAGGGCAGAGCAGCAGACCCGCCAGTCCCAGGCCAGGTGCCCGCAGGCCCCACAGGACATCCTGCAGGGCCTGTGCTTTTCTGTTTCTTACCTATTTTGATCTTGCGAGTCTATTCTCATTTTATGCTCTCGAGGACCATAAATAAGGAGTTATGTCATCTATCAATTCCATTCTATCAATTAAAACCTGAAATACGTCAAATAGAACAAATCTGGACTTAGGTAAGGAGGGACTTCATTCTGAAGGTATGAAGGGAGAATGTCACGACTATGGGATCTCAGCGTCCGTGGTCACACAGGACAGGGCTGGGCTCCGACCGGCAGGAGCGCACAGGACCACGTGGCTCAGGAGTGAGGCGTGGGTGGCGTATCAGGTGACAAGCTGGGAATGACATTCCGAATCTGCAGAGCTCTGTCTGCAGGTGGGGGCCCCTGTACAGTGCCCAGCTTAGTCCAGCTTGGTCTGTGGCCCACATGGCAGTTATAGAGCTGAGCCCGAGAGGACAGGGGCCACATTCCCATGCACACCTATTTTAAGTCCCAGACACTCATGAACCAAAAACTTCATTTTAATACCTGAAACTACCCAAACTGCTTTTCAATCTTTCTAAATGATCAATAACTTGTCGTTAGAAGATCAGTGTCTAACACACACAATGAAACCCTTAAGGCTACTGTCAGAATTTACAGTAGCCTTACATCCTTCACACATTACCAAGACAAATACTTTCTAGAAATTCTTGACTAAAACCAATTTTCTACATTAAAAATCTGATCTTGTTTAATAATCCAAAAGTAATTTTTAAAAGCCAATGAAAAAAAAATTACAAGCAAATTCAAAACTGCTAAGCCTGTACCCACAGACATGGTAAGGGCAGGGATGCTTACATACCTCTTGGGTCAAAGTCAGAAGGAAGTGCGAGGAAAGTACGTGGTCCTCCACCCCCACCTCCCGTGAGAAACCATAGGGTCCTGCGGCTGCAAGAAAGGATATCCACCAGCACAAGCCAGAGTCAAGAAGAGACAGGGGAAGGCTGGCCAGAAGCACAAGATCAGAGTCATTTGCCTGCAGCAAACAGGAAGAAAAAGCGAAAAAAGAGGGGAGGGGGCTTCATGAGAAAGGCTATGCTTTGAATTTTTCAGACTATTTCTGCTATCACTTTAGAACTAGATTCATACAGGATTTCACCAAAAACAAAGGCGGTGAGGTCCTGAGACAAGCACTGGATTCTCCCTGCAGTCCTGCCACCCACTCCCAGGTGTGCCCACACAGCCTGCCCCTCCCCTAGGGCGGTGGGTGCTCTGCAGGGAAGCACTAACAGAACAGGACCTGCAGCCCTCAGCGGGAACACAGTTCCTGTGCACAACTGACCAAATGTCTTCAAATGTGTTTTAATGCAGAAAATATGAAAATTACTAGAGTAAAATGTTTACATCACTCCCTGAGATCACATTTAGTTAACTATAATTTTATTTAGTAAACTTGAATTCTAAACTAGTAGCTCTGAACAGAAGCAGAAGGTGCTTTTTAAGCAAATCAGGCAGAAACAGCTCTAAACCTACCATTATTTCCTAACTGGACTTGCCTCAGACTCAGGGGCTCCATGGGTATAGTCTGGGAGGTTCTTAAACGCACTAGTGCAGGCAAAACGTCTGTGTTGGAGGGGAACTGGGGGGCTATAACCTGTGAAGACAGGCTTCAGGCCTGTCTCATTTCCAGCACCCAAGCGAGGTTGGAACTACTGCTTTAGAAAATGAGAATAACAACTTAAAGGTTTGTTTTAACTTGGGAGTGTACTGACAATTCATAAACAGGGAATTTAAAGAAGAGTTAGACCTGGCTTAGGAAAAAATCACCAGCGAGGGACAGTGCCATGTTTGCTAGCACACTTGCTTCCTTGTGGACACAGGCAGATTCATGTCCCTCTGACCCTTCCCCTGAGAGACAAAGATGAGAAAATGAAAAGAATACAAGGAAAACAAAAGAACATTTCATGTTAAAAGGTGAAAGACAAGTACCAAAGACAGTGGAAACAATAACTCAGTAAAAATTAAACCATCCATAGGAAAGTTTCAGAGAAGACATCAGCGTAGCAGAAACATAAAAACACTGCTCTGGGATCTGCATAAACCACTCCACTCTGACCAGGAGCAGTCCTTCTAGAATGCCCTCCCAATTCCACGAAACCAGTTGGGGGGGGCCCAACTTCGGACACCTACTCAGCAACGGGTCCTCAGAGATAAGCTCATATCGCCTTAGGATTTCTGCTGGATTGCAGCTCCTGCACCTACATGTCCTGAACCTACTCTCCTGCTGTCCTACTGTTATCTCTGGAGTGCCCGAAGCTGGGGTGCCTTGGGAACTCTCTGCGACACTGGCCGCCCTCCTCACTGAAGCTCTCCCAGTCTCCACACCAGGGCAACCCCTGGCTCTTCCATCTCACTTCATCCAAGTGCTCCTCCCACAAGCACGACCCGCCCACCAGGTCTCCCTGGCCCCGCCCCTTTCACTGGACCGGAGTCCTGTGCCCCTCCATCCTCTCTGCCCAATTCTCTCCCTCTCATAGGTGGTCCCCAACCTTCAACACCAATTATGATTCCTCTTGCAAACCTAGGCTGGGACTTACAACTCTTTTCACATTAACGCCCCTGGTGGCTCAGACCTCCTCCATTGTGGTCTTTTCTCCAAGGTCAACGCCTTGAGGATGGCATCACTGCTCTAAGTGCCAAATAGGGCAGGCGGGACTTCTCTGGAGCCTCCCCTTCTTCTGCCACATTTCTCAGCTAGTCTACCAAATGGAGTCTGTTTTCCATGTCCTCTGCCCTATTTCCAGCCCTCACCATCTCCTCCTTGGACCTCTGCCAATGGACTTCCTGTCCTGGTCCCTCCTTCTCTAATTCATCTTTTTGTGTCGTCCCTGTGTTCTTTCTAACACAGATTCCACGTTATCCACCAGTGCAGCTTCAATCCCCTCTACCTTCCACCTTCGAAGAAGGGCTAAACTCTGGACCCACAATTCTACCTTTTCCTTTTGGCCCCGCCTTCCATGACCCACCGGCTTGCTCATCTATAGGTGTCTACTCCAGCACATTCTGCCATAGTCTCTGTTTTCATGCTTCTGGCTGTGTGGTCGCCATTCTTCCCACAATGCCTCTTCCTACTGAGCCCCTATTTGTTCTCCCAAACTCAATTTAAATGTCACCATCTCCATGTAGTCTTTCCTGATTTCATGCCAGAACACCTGCTCTCTTTCCTGTTTGCATAAGACCTCTCTAAAATGCAACTACTACTGATGTATGTTCTCAGCTGTGTGTCTGCTCTACCAGACTGTGGGGTCCTTAAACAAAGGGAGTGTCTTTTCCTCCTATGCCTCCTCAGTGTGTGGCACACAGTGAGCACTTAAGTTAGCTTGGGGAGTTGTTACTTTTTCACCTTCAACTAAATTCCTATCTTGAGGTAACAATAACGCAAAACTGTATTTACTATTATTATTACAAATTAAAAGGAATATGATTTTCATGATATAACAAACTATTTTTAGAAGGACATAGTAAAGGATATGAACCATACAAAAATGGAGTCGATAACTGCTAAAATTATGTCACCAAAAACAACGGCTAAATGGCTAGAACCCTGAAAGATAAAAACAGGAAAAAAATGCTGAATTTCATTATATTACAGGAATTATCACTGATGAAGAAAAACAATTTAGCTCACAGCATCACTTTACAAAGGCCACATAAAAGATTCTACTTCCTAACAGAATTGTGTTTAAGCACATGGGAAAGATCCATTTGGGCAGCAATAGATGCTAATTTGTCAACAACCTGTTTGAAGACAAGGTGAAACTGAACTACATATGGAATGGCAAATAACAAGCACCATGTCCCCACCCCACAAGGGCCACCATGTCAGTTTCTCCTCTCCACCCAAACCTACAGCCATGACACTCATGGAATGGACCCTCATCTCTCCTACTCACACGAAGGACATGGAAAAAGGCAAATAAGGAAAAGCACAGAGTGGAAGGGACAAACAGCATAGATTATCCACTTTAAGCGGGAGCTGACAGAGTAGCACATACTGACTGTACAATCTTAAGGAAATACAGAGTATGTACTGTATCTATATGTGGAATATTTATCTTCTGTTTTCTTTCTAGCAGATTAGTTTCCTTAGTTATATAAAAATGCAGACTTCTTCATTATTACATAAATGTAAAAATAAGTACTCCGTTCAAGAGTCAAAGATGAAACAGCAGGTGTACCTCACCTGATGAAGCAGCAGGTCTACCTAACCGAATGCAGACACATTAAGACAACAACAGAAAGAAGAATGAGGCTTCTTGACACTACTGACTAGAGTCCTGCTTCAGGGTCAGAGTGAACATGTGATGTGAACTCACAGCTCACACACACAAACCGCTCTGTGCAGTGAGTGACCTGAGTTATACATCTAGGTAAAAATCACACTATTCTCAGAATCAAGTGAAATACAATAAGCTGCTGATCACTCAGTCATCACTATGTCATCACTGAGTCATCACTCAGTAATCACTATGTGATTAAGACAAACCGTGAGCTAGAAACCTCAGGGTCTCCACAGACATGAACATTCCATCATGTCCCAAGAAGGGAGCACTGTCCCGGCTCCAGTCACCCTCAAATGCTACCTGCTCCCGGTCCTTGCAGGAGAGAGCTCTGCTGAGCCCCATGACCCTGTACCCAGAGTCAGAGGCGGCCTACGACCAACTGAGACTTGAAAGTGAGACATAATGTCTGCACATGTGAAGGGGGCACTGACACTGTCTCACGTGGCATGTGTGTAAGCTGAGACGCAAGGAAGAAAGGATCGTGTGTGGACTGCAAAAAGACAGAGACAAGCCTTCCTCGTGAGGGGTGACTGCAGACACTTTGAGGGGTCAACTCCCGGGTGACACCATTGCTGCCTTCAGTCAGGTAGGTCATTTCAGGAAGTGCTCTGGGGCTTGCCTTTTACTTCCAGGGAGTATTAAGAAGGAAAACCCCCTGTAGGAAAAGCAGCTCAAATTGCGCCCTTTTTTAAACGCTCCGTCTTCACAAACTCATCTCAGGAGACATGAGGTTGAGCCGCAGCAACGACAAAGGGGCGGTAGGGTGATCATGCGGTTTTTACCCTGACGACTCTCATCACGCCTTCAACTGCTGCAAAGGTCAAGTAGAGGAGCCCAAGTCCAATCACCCGATGCATAACTGTCCCCAAGCGAGGCCTGGATCGGGGAAGGAAATCAGGGCAGGAAAGAAAAGGCAGGTCAGTCACATGTCTGAATACAGTTGGGGCCTCACTTCCAACAGGACAGAAGTTGCCACCTAGTCAGATAGGTCTATCCCACCCACGGTGCTTTGTTCTAGGAAATGCCTGTCTCCTGGGGACAAGGCAGCAACTGGCTCAAAGCCGGACCTTCTGCTCTGGCACTGGGAGCAAGCGAGCACTCTGCCGCGGAAATGCAAGCGCAGGGGCCGCGCCGTCACCCGGCCCAGATCCGAAGAGCGGGATGAAGAGCAGGCTGACACTTCTGAGTGTCACCAGCAGAAATGATTTAACTTTTTCTCTGACATTAATTAAAACTGTCTGGGGTCCATTTCGTTGGAGTCGACCAACCAACTTACAACCTGGGCAGAGAAGGAGCAGACGTCAAGAGACAGAGCCCCATCACCTTCCTTCTCTCAAGACCCCAAATCAATGTGGATGGACTTCAGTTCCAGTCTTTGAATTAGAAAAAATTAAAGTACCATTTTGATTCTTTAAAAATACAAATAAATTAGGAAACCGCAAAGATGGTAATTTCTATGCTTAGTAATGTGACAGAACTGAAATTTACTGATACCTGCAAGTCAGAGTCTATTGCACATACATTTTAGCTCAAAAACACTCTTCTCAGAGTTAATTAGAAGAAAAAAATGGTTTTGAAGATACTTAGGGTCATCATTCTAAAACAATCTAAGTACCCACAGTTCATGTTTCGGACTAGTTATTTCATTTAGCTTATCTGAGTTCTGGCTCTGTCTAACAGCTAATGGCCCTCCCTATGACAGCTGACATGCGGGCTGCAGTGAAGGGATGCAATCGCCAAGGCCTGTGTCCCGTATGCTAGCTATTTCATCTGTCCCCTCACTGAAACACGCCACACATGCCAGCGCCCGGTGCTCCTAACTGCAGCCGAGAGGCACGTGAGACACGGCAGGGGCTCTAGGGCTGTGCCCTGTGCTGAGTCCCCAAAGCAGAGCACGAGAGGGACCCAATAAAAGTCCGACAGGAAGGAGGCCTGGCTGAATGTGAGCCCCAGCTCACATGTGCATCCAACACCCTTCACGGGATGGCGCTCTGGGCTAGGGATGGCACGGGGATCCATACACGGACACAAAGCCCCTACCGGGCTCAGTGGAGACAGCAAGAGCTCATGTACACACCCAGGGGTTTTGCAGGGGGAGGGTGGGTGCCATGTCTAGAACTCTGGCAGGGTTGCCTACCTGAATATGAAGGGGGAGCAGGGCCGAGATGGTGAGAGGTCTGGGAAAAGAGCCCCCAGTAAGAAAGGGTGGGCTATTTAAGGGAGAGCAATAGCATGACAGCCAGTAGGACGGAGCTCAGTGCTCAGAGGGGAGAAAGCAAGGGACGAAGTTGGCCATCAGAGAAGCCAGAGGAAAATGAGCAGAAAAATGAGATCTGAGTCATACTCCAGGAGGTTCCCCTTAGCCGCTGCTGCCTACACAACCCAAGGGAGCCCAGGCTGAGGGGAGGGCTCGGGTGTGCATGAGGATATCAGTGGTCTGCCGGAACAGAAGGATAGCTGAAGGAGGTGGTGAGCATTGGGGAGGGCAGGGCCAAAGGCCAGAGGCCAGAGTGGGGTCAAAGGGCAACAGGAGCTGACATGTCAGAGACAGTGAACAGGAAGAGGTGGTGACAGCTGAAAAGTGGCCTGTGGTGATGGACAGGGTGTGGCTGTACAGAGAATGGCCTTGGTGTCCCAGCTGAGGGAGACAAAGGGCAGGATACCAGCTGTCGAAGGTGAGATGGGGTCACCCAAAGACTAGCCCCAGGGTCCTGGCCACACAGGGCATCTGACGGTGACATGCTGAGGGGCAGGTTAGCAAGTTAAGGGATGAGGGGAGGAGGCTGGGTGGTACCAGGGCTGCAGCAAGAGGCGGAGCAGGCGGCCAGGTTGAGGCCGAGCTTTTGGGCATCAGAGGGTTTTAGGGATGAAGGGAGAAGGGTGCTCTGAAGAGGACAAGTGACACACAGGATGAGGGGTGGGAGGAAACAGAGCTGAGGGACAGGGCTTAACCCAGGAATCTCGCTGACATGGCAGTGTCCTGTCCCTGATGGCATCCACACACAGTCGTAAGAGGCAACTGTGCTGCTAAGGAAATAAAAAATGGTTTGGACCTCGAGGATGGTTTAAAATTTTCTACATCCTTGAAACTGATCCTTCATTTGTGGGACTGAGAAGTGACTGGAACTACACTC
>NW_011889104.1:925001-939369 GCF_000151845.1 Pteropus vampyrus | reverse complement strand
AGCATCACTTTACAAAGGCCACATAAAAGATTCTACTTCCTAACAGAATTGTGTTTAAGCACATGGGAAAGATCCATTTGGGCAGCAATAGATGCTAATTTGTCAACAACCTGTTTGAAGACAAGGTGAAACTGAACTACATATGGAATGGCAAATAACAAGCACCATGTCCCCACCCCACAAGGGCCACCATGTCAGTTTCTCCTCTCCACACCAAACCTACAGCCATGACACTCATGGAATGGACCCTCATCTCTCCTACTCACACGAAGGACATGGAAAAAGGCAAATAAGGAAAAGCCACAGAGTGGAAGGGACAAACAGCATAGATTATCCACTTTACTCTAAGCGGGAGCTGACAGAGTAGCACATACTGACTGTACAATCTTAAGGAAATACAGAGTATGTACTGTATCTATATGTGGAATATTTATCTTCTGTTTTCTTTCTAGCAGATTAGTTTCCTTAGTTATATAAAAATGCAGACTTCTTCATTATTACGTAAATGTAAAAATAAGTACTCCGTTCAAGAGTCAAAGATGAAACAGCAGGTGTACCTCACCTGATGAAGCAGCAGGTCTACCTAACCGAATGCAGACACATTAAGACAACAACAGAAAGAAGAATGAGGCTTCTTGACACTACTGACTAGAGTCCTGCTTCAGGGTCAGAGTGAACATATGATGTGAACTCACAGCTCACACACACAAACCGCTCTGTGCAGTGAGTGACCTGAGTTATACATCTAGGTAAAAATCACACTATTCTCAGAATCAAGTGAAATACAATAAGCTGCTGATCACTCAGTCATCACTATGTCATCACTGAGTCATCACTCAGTAATCACTATGTGATTAAGACAAACCGTGAGCTAGAAACCTCAGGGTCTCCACAGACATGAACATTCCATCATGTCCCAAGAAGGGAGCACTGTCCCGGCTCCAGTCACCCTCAAATGCTACCTGCTCCCGGTCCTTGCAGGAGAGAGCTCTGCTGAGCCCCATGACCCTGTACCCAGAGTCAGAGGCGGCCTACGACCAACTGAGACTTGAAAGTGAGACATAATGTCTGCACATGTGAAGGGGGCACTGACACTGTCTCACGTGGCATGTGTGTAAGCTGAGACGCAAGGAAGAAAGGACCGTGTGTGGACTGCAAAAAGACAGAGACAAGCCTTCCTCGTGAGGGGTGACTGCAGACACTTTGAGGGGTCAACTCCCGGGTGACACCATTGCTGCCTTCAGTCAGGTAGGTCATTTCAGGAAGTGCTCTGGGGCTTGCCTTTTACTTCCAGGGAGTATTAAGAAGGAAAACCCCCTGTAGGAAAAGCAGCTCAAATTGCGCCCTTTTTTAAACGCTCCGTCTTCACAAACTCATCTCAGGAGACATGAGGTTGAGCCGCAGCAACGACAAAGGGGCGGTAGGGTGATCATGCGGTTTTTACCCTGACGACTCTCATCACGCCTTCAACTGCTGCAAAGGTCAAGTAGAGGAGCCCAAGTCCAATCACCCGATGCATAACTGTCCCCAAGCGAGGCCTGGATCGGGGAAGGAAATCAGGGCAGGAAAGAAAAGGCAGGTCAGTCACATGTCTGAATACAGTTGGGGCCTCACTTCCAACAGGACAGAAGTTGCCACCTAGTCAGATAGGTCTATCCCACCCACGGTGCTTTGTTCTAGGAAATGCCTGTCTCCTGGGGACAAGGCAGCAACTGGCTCAAAGCCGGACCTTCTGCTCTGGCACTGGGAGCAAGCGAGCACTCTGCCGCGGAAATGCAAGCGCAGGGGCCGCGCCGTCACCCGGCCCAGATCCGAAGAGCGGGATGAAGAGCAGGCTGACACTTCTGAGTGTCACCAGCAGAAATGATTTAACTTTTTCTCTGACATTAATTAAAACTGTCTGGGGTCCATTTCGTTGGAGTCGACCAACCAACTTACAACCTGGGCAGAGAAGGAGCAGACGTCAAGAGACAGAGCCCCATCACCTTCCTTCTCTCAAGACCCCAAATCAATGTGGATGGACTTCAGTTCCAGTCTTTGAATTAGAAAAAATTAAAGTACCATTTTGATTCTTTAAAAATACAAATAAATTAGGAAACCGCAAAGATGGTAATTTCTATGCTTAGTAATGTGACAGAACTGAAATTTACTGATACCTGCAAGTCAGAGTCTATTGCACATACATTTTAGCTCAAAAACACTCTTCTCAGAGTTAATTAGAAGAAAAAAATGGTTTTGAAGATACTTAGGGTCATCATTCTAAAACAATCTAAGTACCCACAGTTCATGTTTCGGACTAGTTATTTCATTTAGCTTATCTGAGTTCTGGCTCTGTCTAACAGCTAATGGCCCTCCCTATGACAGCTGACATGCGGGCTGCAGTGAAGGGATGCAATCGCCAAGGCCTGTGTCCCGTATGCTAGCTATTTCATCTGTCCCCTCACTGAAACACGCCACACATGCCAGCGCCCGGTGCTCCTAACTGCAGCCGAGAGGCACGTGAGACACGGCAGGGGCTCTAGGGCTGTGCCCTGTGCTGAGTCCCCAAAGCAGAGCACGAGAGGGACCCAATAAAAGTCCGACAGGAAGGAGGCCTGGCTGAATGTGAGCCCCAGCTCACATGTGCATCCAACACCCTTCACGGGATGGCGCTCTGGGCTAGGGATGGCACGGGGATCCATACACGGACACAAAGCCCCTACCGGGCTCAGTGGAGACAGCAAGAGCTCACGTACACACCCAGGGGTTTTGCAGGGGGAGGGTGGGTGCCATGTCTAGAACTCTGGCAGGGTTGCCTACCTGAATATGAAGGGGGAGCAGGGCCGAGATGGTGAGAGGTCTGGGAAAAGAGCCCCCAGTAAGAAAGGGTGGGCTATTTAAGGGAGAGCAATAGCATGACAGCCAGTAGGACGGAGCTCAGTGCTCAGAGGGGAGAAAGCAAGGGACGAAGTTGGCCATCAGAGAAGCCAGAGGAAAATGAGCAGAAAAATGAGATCTGAGTCATACTCCAGGAGGTTCCCCTTAGCCGCTGCTGCCTACACAACCCAAGGGAGCCCAGGCTGAGGGGAGGGCTCGGGTGTGCATGAGGATATCAGTGGTCTGCCGGAACAGAAGGAAAGCTGAAGGAGGCGGTGAGCATTGGGGAGGGCAGGGCCAAAGGCCAGAGGCCAGAGCGGGGTCAAAGGGCAACAGGAGCTGACATGTCAGAGACAGTGAACAGGAAGAGGTGGTGACAGCTGAAAAGTGGCCTGTGGTGATGGACAGGGTGTGGCTGTACAGAGAATGGCCTTGGTGTCCCAGCTGAGGGAGACAAAGGGCAGGATACCAGCTGTCGAAGGTGAGATGGGGTCACCCAAAGACTAGCCCCTGGGTCCTGGCCACACAGGGCATCTGACGGTGACATGCTGAGGGGCAGGTTAGCAAGTTAAGGGATGAGGGGAGGAGGCTGGGTGGTACCAGGGCTGCAGCAAGAGGCGGAGCAGGCGGCCAGGTTGAGGCCGAGCTTTTGGGCATCAGAGGGTTTTAGGGATGAAGGGAGAAGGGTGCTCTGAAGAGGACAAGTGACACACAGGATGAGGGGTGGGAGGAAACAGAGCTGAGGGACAGGGCTTAACCCAGGAATCTCGCTGACATGGCAGTGTCCTGTCCCTGATGGCATCCACACACAGTCGTAAGAGGCAACTGTGCTGCTAAGGAAATAAAAAATGGTTTGGACCTCGAGGATGGTTTAAAATTTTCTACATCCTTGAAACTGATCCTTCATTTGTGGGACTGAGAAGTGACTGGAACTACACTCAGGCACTTGCTGTGCGGACAGTGTGGGACAGCCAGTGCATGGACAGCCCTTGAGAGTGTGGCCTGCACATACTTCCCAGTGGGTTTGTACCCGGACACTGATGGGAGTCCTGCTCCACAGAGGCCATGAGACAGAGACACGGCAGGACTTACTTTACGATGCCGTAGCCCAGGCTCACGATGATCACCAGCAGGCGAGCCAGTGTCCTCTTGGTGGCAGAGATCAGCTCTGCCAGGATCAACAGTCCTTGGGCTGAGGGGAGAGGAACACGCGCACTGTGTGCACCTGCGTGGCTAGGCCGGAGCCGTTCCGCCAGCCTCCCTGGGACCCCCGCTCCGTCTGCCATGTGCCTGTTCCCATGGCTGTGCTCACAGACACTGGGGCCCCTTGGGTTACATCATGTTTTGGAGAAAGTCACAACTTACTCGACAGCCCAGTGCTGTTGATGTTCTGGTATTCGGTATAGAAAACTGCTTTTTCAAGCATTCCCAGGAAAATGACAGCTGCAATCCAGAACTGGATTCTTAATATATCTTTCCAGTAGCAGGCCAACCACACGAGCCAGAGCACGCCATACAGGGCGTACACGATGCACATGGCCAGGTAGAACTGCAGGGAAGAAGTTGCTGTCAGCTAGGCCTGGCAGTTGCCCAGAAACCGACATTTCCACCCCATGCTTTGCTCCTTGACTTTCTAGTCGGTCTGGAAGCTGAGAGGGCAGGGCAGAGCCATAGCTCATAGGGGTCACCACTACTGACTCTTGGGAGTTTAAAATTTTCCAAGTAGGATACAGAACCTGTTTTTAGGATATGAAAGACATACTCACAATCATGAGAGGCCAGTCGGAGGCAGAGAGGTATCCTTTCGGCCCCATCATAGAGAGAGAAACTGGTATGGGGAGAGGGGTAGAGAAAGGACAGTGAGCTCTGTCTTCAGCTTTCAGGGTGGGCGCAGTCCCCAGCAGGCCCCAAGAACGCAAGCTGATCTGTGCCCAGCAGTTGTCCGACCGTGCACCTAATCATGGCACTGCCATGAGCATGTGCTCTAACACCCAGGCCAGATCCAACCTCATGCAAAGCAGAGTCACGCTGGCTGTGGCCTGGCCCTGGTTGATCATCCGGGCTATTGTCTGAGACGTGGTAACAAACAGTGTCCAGTCCGGCACAGGACTCGTGGTGCTCAGCAGCGGCTCCAATGACTAAGTGTGGGGCACAGTGCTGGCAGCCTGAGTAGGGGAAGGCACTCCCAGAAGACAGAATGGCCTCCAGGTCCCTGGTCCCTCTCTGTGGCCTGGCCTGGCACACACGTCATCTCCAGGGCGAGGCCCGACCCCACGGCCCTCCAGAGCAGCCACCTCCACCAGCTCCCCACGGGATCCCCTCTGCAGCGATGCTTGTTCAGCCCATGCTCCCTTCCCCCACCAGATGGTGTGTCTCTCAGCGGCAGGGCCTGGCTACCCTCTGGGTCCCCAATGAATGAATCAGAGGAGTGCACACCCTTAGGACCCTCACATGCTGTCTGGCACTGACAGTACAGCAGATGCCCCTCTGGAAAACGGTAGCCAAAGCGATGCCAGGGCATGTGAGAGCACTGCACCCTGGCAAATGGCTTACTGTGAGCCCGCTCCTGCGTGGGCAGGGGAATTATAGCTAATGGGCTCATAGGAGCCACCCTGTGCGGGAGCTCAAGGCCATGGGAACCCCAGTGGCCAGGCATGCCACCTCTACTTCTAGGCTACAAAGTGCCGCTTAAAAAGCTTTTCAAAAAGCAACAATTTCTGATCCCTGATGACGACCATTTTAAAAAGAATATGATCTCTTCAGGCACAATGACGATGTCACCTGCCCAATTCTATGCATTGACTTTTTTTTTTAAATTTGAAAGTATGGAGAATTTTCTATCCTGCTATGAAGTTTAAAATTTAAAAATTTATCTTAATTTAAAATTTTCTATCCATTAAGAATAAAGTTTTATGTCCCCCAGATAAACAGATTATTCATTTTTGTATTTAATAGAAATTCATTTTTGAATCGTGTTTTAACAGAGAATATAGATTTGGGTCAATGACAAAAATATAGAACACAGGAAAGGCAGGCAATAAACATGCATGTAGTTTAACTATACCATTCAAACTCCAGTTTGCATCCGTATTTTCCGTTTTAATTGAAACAATAAAGATGTGAAACCCATCTCTTTGGGTTCTTGCAACAACATCCTGAAACAGGAAAAAAAAATCTTGTTATTTGAAAAACTTGCTATATAAGATATAGCTTAATGATTGTGCATCACATTTTAAAACAACTTTTAATAATTAAATTGGGTTACTTTTAAACAACACAATCAGATAACACAGGAAGGTGGGCAGTGGAGGGTTCCCATTTTTTTATCACCATTTTCCAGACCTAGAGATGGCGGAGGAGAGAAGCCTATTCCACCCTTCAACGTTTTCTACTTTCCCTATTTCTACAGATTCCCTCGTGTCACCGTTCTATGTTGTATTTAATATTACCTTTCAAGTACTTTTTCTCATATTACTCTTTCCATGTTTTATCCAAATATCATCAAGTATGCAGTTTTAAATTGAACTGTGGGAGGCAGAAGTTAGATGACACTGTGAGAAATGGCTCCTATTCATATGTGGCTAAATTATTCCAATTCCCTAAGGGTGTTATGTTACTAGCGGTCCCACTGCGGACTATGACTGCCACTTTCATGCTGATGCCCCTCGCATGCCCCATGTAACTGGTGACTGGACTAAACTTCTCGCATGCCTCCTTCCTGAATATCCCTGTCCTGCCCTTTTACTTCCTCTCGTTCCACAGGTGATGGTCTATGCAGCTCTTCTCAGCCACGGCAGAGGGAGGGCCTCTGCGCTATCAGGCTGCTTGCTAAGGTAGAAAGAAAGAAGAAACGAGCAGTCATGGTGTAAAAGTGGACAGGCTGCAGCCCCAGACGGCTCCTGTGGCCCTCAGCCTCCTGGTCTCTCCACTCTTGATAACTCCTCAAAATAAAGAAAGGCTGCACAGACGTTAACCTTAAATTAGAACTTTAAAGAGGGTCTTAAACAAAGACAGAAATGAGGATATGCAAAAGTCACAGACATATGTATGAAAACATACTGTTTTGAATAAGACTTCTTTTTTTCTTTCCCAGTTCTAATAACCCTACTTTATATCACTCTCCAAATATCTATCCATCAGCAGATTCTTTTCAGTCTTACTATAACTTGCATATATTTGCTTTGATGACAAATAAAATGATTTACCATTGATCCTTCCTGGTTTGAAACATTTCTGATATTTGTAATCAGTTCCTTATTCTGGAAAAGAGAATAAAAAAATTTCATTTTATATTGCTGCATTTCTGTGAGGATAACGATTAAGAAAAAATGTGTTATGAAAAAAGTAAAAATCTGCAAGCTGCACATCAGAGAAAAATTTCACTGTAGGCCACATGAGTGACTAAATCATGCTTCTGGAAAATTACCTCCTTAATCAAGGCAGTGGACACGGCCGGTGGGGAGGGCATCAAGAACTCAAAGGGGCTCCAGGTGCTGAAATGTTCTGCATTTGGCTTGGGTCTACACCAGCTCAGCTTTTGAAAATTCATCAGTATACTTCTGAGGTACACACTTTACTATATGTTTATTGCACTTCTCAGATATTTAACCCCTTTAAAATTTTTACTAAAGATATATTTTCATTTCAGAATTTACAAAAAAAAAAAAACGTGAAAATGACCATGGCCTTACTACCCAGGGTGACTGCTGGGAACATTCTAGAATCTGATTTAGATTCTAGAATGCACTGAGAGAAGCAAGTGTGTTAAATGCTGGTTAAGTTGAGTGCATGGATAGACTGCGGTCGCAGCAGCAGGCCTGGGGCTGACAGCATGATCCTTGGGGACCCTGTGGAGTGCTGCTGTGAAGGAAAGGTGGGGAGGTGTGCAGGCGGGTGGGGCCAGGGAATGAGGTGAACTGACAGCAGGTCACTGAGGTGGCCGAGGGTCCTCTTTCAGGGCGCTACTGCCAAGGCTACGGGGAAATTGACAATGGCGCCAATATCTAACTGATTACTTGTGACTGCCTCACAAAGGAACTAAGCATGAAAATGAACAAATTAAGCACCTTTATTGAAATTTTGGTTAAGATGGAATTTAAGTCAATATTTGTGTTCACTGGAAGTGAAATAAATTGTTTTACCCGGCGAGACAGATACTCACGTATAATGAGGGAAACACCTGCAAATCACTGTTGCAATCTAAGTTTTCATTTTTTGTTGTCCAGCATTCGATGTTCTCGAAATAATGACCACAAAAGTCTTCATCAACACTTTCAGGCTTCTGTGACAGCTCCTACCCGAGGTGAAATTCTATGTTATCATTTATTTCCACACTTCCTATCCAAGAAGATAAGTAAAATGTAATATCTAAATAATAACAAAAACTTATTCAGTTTGGAACATTTGAAAATATGCAGTAGAACAAAACACTGAAAAGAAAAAAGGTCTGAATATAATTTTAAGTAAAAGTGAGGTGAGCACAACATTTTATCTGCTCCGATGTGCTCAGACACAGCAGTACCTGATATAACCATGATCTCACAGCAAGACAGTGACTGAAGTGTTTTGAAATACAAAATACTTTGTCCGGGGCTACCTGCATCATACCCCAGGGGTAAAAGATCTCATAGAGGAAGAAAGCAGCATTTAATCAGAGGGAAAGACAAGCCATACACCTAGTAACACAAAGCAAAGGTACAGATCCAACTGGGGGCCGGGAACACTCATTTATACACCAGAACCCAGGTCTCCTCCAACGCCGACATGGGAGTAAAACCCAAGGGCAGCGCCTGGTCACCAAGAAAAGGGTAAGCTGGCTTCCACTGCCAAATATTGGACAATCTGAGCTAAGCAAATAAAAATAGTAACAGATTACAGGTCGTAACAACCCAAAAACCGATGAGTCCGTACTGATGGCTGGCTGGCAGACAGACAGACAGACAGACAGGTAAGACGGAGGCAGAGGGAGCTCACCCTCACAGCAGGATGCTAACAGATGTAGAAGAAAGTTGCCATGCAGCAATTGTAGAGAAATAACTGATCCCTCAGGCCAGAATCAGAGGATGTGAAAACAAGGAATGATGGGGAAATAGGACAGGTATCTACCTACAGGTACAAAAGTACTCTTCACAAGTCACCGCTGTTAACAAAGAGAACATCACTGTTGAGATGTTAAGATGGGGCATCATTGGTGAGAAACCTGGCAGAAACTTTCCTAACCAACCAAGCACGGCTAACATCACCCAAAATGGGACAAACCAGAATTTCTGGTATGCCTGCCAAAAATACAACCTGAATCCAATCCAACATCAAAAATACCCAGTTGAGGCACACTTTGTAAAAATAAATGACTTGTACATTTTAAATATATCAATGTCATATCACTTAAGACCAAAAAAGAAAAATAAACTGCAGAATAGCAATATGATCCTGGATTGGTGCCTAGATCAGAAGGAAACAAAACCACAACAACACACCTGCTGAAAAGGAGGTTTCTGGGACCCTGGAGGCATTTTAATAAGGTCCATCTACTAGATGAGAGCATCGTCGTCAGTGTTAGGGCTTTTGTATCTGATACTTGTGCTGTGTGACCTGAGTACCCCCATTCTCAGAGAATGTATGCAAAGGAGTTAGTGTGAAGGGGTAAAATATTTAGGGAGAAAGTCAAAAAGGCAACATTCAAGGAAAATGGCATCTTTTACCCCAAATGAAAAGATAATACAAATAAAAGTATGGAAGCCTACATGTTATTCAAAGTAGGAGCCGACAGATCACAGATAAGCTGGAAAGGGACCAATTCTAAGCAACCACGGCAGCATCAGGGAATGAGCGTCTGGATGAGGACATGGGAGCCCAGGGGTTCCTGGGGAGGAAGCCTAGGCTGCAGGGCAGGGCAGGCATATCTGTGGCCTGTCCCCCTCTCTCAGGCACACCCGCCTTCTCCTCTTCACCGCTTTCTGAGACCTGCTCACTCACTAAATCTACTGGGACTCATAAGCTCTAGGTACCTGTTACTAATTTTTAATAAGTGAAACTTTAACATTTCTTTCTTAAATTAAGTTGATTTTTGTTGGTATGTGACCCAGTCTCTTTATCCTACATGTCTGATTTAAACATTTACTAACATTTTTCGTAAGCCACAAGAAAACTAAAAGATTTGTATTCTTCTCAGAAAGCATGTACTGTGATGTAACTAAAACGTCTATTGCCTAAGGCCCAAAATAAATCTGTGGCATTTCTCAAACTACAATCTGTATTTCTAGCCAATTTGCCTGGTGAGTTAATAAACCTTTATATTCATAATTTTTCCATCATAGGTTTACATGCTTTAAAAATTTGTGTTAATGAGGTATCACCTCATACCTGTCAGAACAGCTGTTATTAAAGACAAGAGATAATAAATGCTGGTGAGGATGTGGAGAAAAGGGAGCCCTCGTGCACTGCTGGTGGGATGGCAAATTGGTGCAGCCACTGTGGGAAACAGCATGGAGGGTCCTGAAAAGTTAAAAACAGAACTACCTATGACCCAGCAATTCTACTTCTGGGTCTTTATCCAAAGAAAACCAAAACACTAATTTGAAAAGATGTATGCACCACTATGTTCACTGCAGCTCTATTTACAACAGCCAAGACATGTAGGGAACCTCAGTGTCCTTTGATGGATGACTGGGTAAAGAAAATGCAGTACATATATATCTATGGAATACTACTTAGGCATAAAAAAGATGAAACATTGCATTTGCGACAACATGGATGGATCCTGAGAGTATCATGCTAAGTGAAATATATCAGAAAAGGACAAAAACCGTATGATTTCACTCATATGTGGGATATAAAATAAAAAGTAACGAATGAACTAACAAAACAAACAAAAACAAACTCATAGACACCAACAACAGAATGGTGGTTACCAGAGGGGCAGGTGGATGGGAAGAGGGCAAACTGGGTAAAGGGGGTCAAACATGTGGTGACAGAAAGGGACCAGACTTTGGTTGGTGAACACACACTAGAATATACAGATATTGAATTAAACTGTTGTATTCCTGAAATTTATACAGTATTATTAACCAATGTTACTTCAATAAATATTTTTAAATATGTTTGCGTTTTACTTACCTCCAGCTTAGAAAATTCATTTTGGCAGGTGTAATGCTTCAAATACCAGCCTATGGTAAACCTCACAGGCCCAGGACAATGGAAGGACTGAACTGTTTAGAAAAAGAAAGTCTCATTTTACAATAATAATATAGATACACCATTATAAATTTAAAGTTTCAAGAATGTAATTTGAAATAGGCTACTTCAGTGAAACAATGAGTAAAATGTTACCTAATTTCTCCAAAATTCACTGCAGATCGAAACAGATAAATGCATGAAGTCAGACGATCAAAACTGACTCACAGCTGCTATACTACTACTCATTCACCTGCGAGTGGCCAGATGTGCTGACATTGCTTACTTCACTCTACAATATTCTCTTCACTGACTTATTCACTCAAAAAATACTGAGTAAGCACCCCTTGCTTGCCAGGATGGGACACAACAGTAATCGAGAACAATTCTTGATCGTGACAAGAGAGGTAAGGGGGATAAATCAAGAGGACATAACCCTAGTAAACATATATGCACCCAACATAGGAGCACCTATATACATAAAGCAATTATTGACTCACATAAAAGGAGGGATTAACAGTTATACACTCATACTATACACTCATAGTATGGGACTTTTACACCCCGTTGACACCAATGGACAGATCTTCCAGGCAAAGAATCAATAAGGAAACAACGGGCCTAAATGATACATTAGAACAGATGGACTTAATATATCTTTTCAGAGCATTTCACCCCAAAGCAGGAAAATATACATTCTTCTCAAGTGCACATGGAACATTTTTCAGGACAGACCACATATTAGGACACAAAACAAGTCTCGATAAATTTAAGAAGACTGAAATCATATGAACCATCTTCTCTGATTACAATGGTATGAAACTAGAAATCAACTACAAGAAAAAAACTAGAAAATACGCAAACACGTGGAGGCTAAATAACATGCTACTAAACAATGAATGGGTTATTAATGAGATCAAGGAAGAAATCAAAGGATACCTAGAGAGAAATGAAAATAAAAATACAACTATGAGACACAGTGAAAGCTGTTGTAAGAGGGAAATTCATAGCAATACAGGCCTACCTCAAGAAACGAGAAAAAACTCAAGTAAGCAATCTAACCTTACAATTAAAAGAACTAGAAAAAGACCAGCAAACAAAGCCCAAAGTGAATAAAAGGAAGGAAATAAAGATCAGAGTGGAAATAAATGAAATAGAGTCTAGAAAAACAATACAAAAGATTAATGAAACTGAGAGATGGTTCTTTGAAAGGATAAATAAAATTGACAGACCCTTAGCCAGACTCATCAAGGAAAAAAGAGAGAGGACTCAAATAAATAAAATCAGAAATGAAAGAGGAGAAATAACCATGGACTCCACAGAAATACAATGGATCATAAGAAAATACTACAAGGAATTATATGCCAACAAATTGGACAATCTGGAAGAAATGGACACACTCCTAGAAACATACAATCTCCCAAGACTGAGTCAAGAAAAAACAGAAAATCTGAACTGACTGATTACCACCAATGAAACAGAATCAGTAATCAAAAACCTCCAAAAAAACAAAAGTCCTAGACCAGATGGCTTCATAGGTGAATTTTACCAAACATTCAAAGAAGAATTATCACCTATTCTTTTCAAACTATTCCAAAAATTCAAAAGGAGTTAGGAAGGCTCCTTAACTCCTTTTATGAGGCCACCATTACTTTGATTCCAAAACCAGGCAAAGACATTACAAAAAAAGAAAACTATAGGCCGATATCTCTTATGAACATTGATGCAAAAATCCTCAACAAAATATTAGCAAACCGAATTCAGCAATACATTAAAAATATCATACACCATGGTCAAGTTGGATTTATTCTTGGGATGCAAAGTTGGTTCAATATCTGCAAATCAATTAATGTGATACACCACGTTAACAAATCAAAAGATTAAAAACCATATGATCATATCAATAGATGCAGAAAAAGCATCTGACAAAATCCTGCATCCATTTATGATAAAAATTCTTAGCAAAATGGGAATAGAGGGAAGATACCTCAACATAATAAAGGTCATATATGACAAACCTAAAAGCATAGGTTTCCTCAATGGGGGAAGGCTAAAAGCATTTTCCTCAAAATCAGGAATAAGACAAGGATGGCCACTCTCACCACTCCTCTTCAACATTGTATTGGAAGTCTTAGCCACAGCAATAAGACAAGTAAGAGAAATAAAAGGCATCCGAATTGGAAAGGAAGAAGCAAAATTCTTGTTATTTGCTGATAACATGACACTACATATAGAGAACCCTAAAGAGTCTACCAAAAAACTATTAGAATTGATCAGTGAATTCAGTAAAGTAGCAGGTTACAAAATAAATATTCAAAAGTCAGTGGCATTTTTATACACCAATGATGAACTTTCAGAAAGAGAAATTAAGAAAACCATCCCATTTACAATTGTGTCAAAAACTATAAAATACCTGGGAATCAAATTAACCAAGAAGGCAGAAGACCTGTTTTCAGAAAATTATAAGTCATTGAGAAAAGAAATTGAAGACGATACAAATAAATGGAAGCCTATACTCTATTAATGGGTAGGAAGAATCAGCATTGTTAAAATGGCCATACTACCCAAAGCAATCTATAGATTCAATGCAATCTCTATCAAAATATCAATGCATTCTTCAGATAGCTAGAACAAATAAACCTAAAATTTATATGGTGCCATAAAAAACCCCAAATAGCCATGGCAATCTTGAGAAAGAAGAACAAAGTTGGAGGTATCACACTACCTGACATCAAACTATACTACAAGGCTACAGTAATCAAAACAGCATGGTACTGGCATAAAAACAGATACATTGATCAATGGAACTGAATAGAAAGCCCAGAAATAAATCCACGCCTATACGCTCACTTAATTTATGACAAAGGAGGTAAGAATATACAATGGGGTAAAGACAGTGTTTTCAAAAAATGGTGTTGGGAAAATTGGACAGATACATGCAAAAAAAAGAAGCCGGACCATCTTCTTACACCATATACAAGAATAGATTCAAATGCATTAAAGACTTAAATATAAGACCCCAAACCATAAAACTTTTAGAAGAAAATATACGCAGTAAACTCTCTGATATTACTAACAGGAATTTCTTTTCAGATATATCTTTTTGGGCAAGGGAAACAAAAGAAAAAAATAAACAAATGGGACTACATTAAACTAAAAAGTTTTTGTACAGCAAAGGAACCCATCAACAAAACAAGACAACCAACTGTTTGAGAGAAGATACTCGCTAATGATACATCTGATAAGGGGTTAATATCCAAAATTTATAAAGAACTTATACAACTCAATAACAACAACAAAAAACAGACAATCCAATTAAAAAATGGGCAGAAGACCTGAA
>NW_011889104.1:921040-924063 GCF_000151845.1 Pteropus vampyrus | reverse complement strand
AGGGCCGCCAGCCTGGTGTCTATGCCCGGAAGAGACAGGGGAAGCCAGAGGTCTCCCTAAGGGCTCTTGTGCTCTGCCCAGGGGTTTTCATAGCACCACAAAACATCAACAAAACAAGACAACCGACTGTTTGAGAAAAGATATTCTCCCACTTCAGGCAGGAGGCCGACATGGCCAGACAGACTGGAAAGGATTAAGTCCAGAAGAAGAGAAAACTCTCCGGGGAGTGTTGTGACAACGTGGCAGCTGGCTTCCTTCACAGCAAGTCATCAGAGAGAAGAAGCCACAGTGTCTTTTTTAACATAGTGTCAGACGAGGCATGCCATTCCTTCTGCCATATTCTACTGGCCAGACCAACCTGATATACTATAGTAGCGGACTACACGGAGTCATGTATACCAGGAGGCAGGGACCACTGTGAACCCCCCTGAAGCCTGGGAACCAGAAGGCACCTAAACGGAGCCCTGGCTGACATTCCAGAGGCTGGTGGTAGGATGTCTGGGGTAGCGCCCATAAGCTGTAGCCACAGATAACGAGAAGTGCCCTGCACTGAGGTCTCTGGAGTCTCCAGCTGCACAGGGAGAAGCCTGATGACTCTCGAGTCCGCATAGGGCAGGGACTGTCAGAGCCGTCCCCAGCCAGAGTGCAGAGGCCTCACTCAAGACAACCAACACTGGAGAGAGATGGAGAAGGGTCACACCTTAGGAGCAGTGCTGTCAGCCCTGGAGTAAAGGCCACTCCAGGCCCATCCTAAAAGAAATTAGAAATAAAACTGGAAAGGATTGAACTGACCAGAAGAAACTTAACTGTCTGCCATAACAAAGCTGGCAAAAGAAAATAGCACAGCACTCAGGAATGCAAAATCCACAGTAGCCACTTTTCAAACAAAATGCTAGCTATAAAAAGCAGGATAATTTGACTCATAACCATGACAGAAACCAGCCAATATGACAAAGATGACGGAATTAGCAGATACACATGTGAAAACAGATATTATATTTTCCATATGCTCAAAGATCTAAAGAAAAATATGAAAATACTGAGAGAAATAAGATGTTGAAAAAAAGAATCAAACTTCTAGAGATTAAAAAATACAATATCCAAAATAAATTTGTGTGAGATTAACATCAGATTAAATACTACAGAAGAAATTGCTAAACGTGAAGACAAAGCAACAAAAATATTCAAAATGAAGCACAGAAAGAAAAAAGACTGAAAAAAGTGAACAGTGCACAGTGACCTGTGAGACAGTATCGAGCAGTCTCACATGTATAGATGGAGCCCCAAGAGAAGGGGACAGAGAGGGGATAGAGTTTCTAAGTCCATGGTCTAGGGTCAGAGGCGAGATTTTTTTCAGTGTGGATATCCAGTTGTTCCAGCATCATTTGTTGAAAAGACTGAATTATCTTGACACCTTTGTTGAAAATCAGTTGACCGTGTGGATGTGGGTTTATTTCTGGGCTCTGCAGCTGACTTCATTCTGTGTCTGTCCTCACGCCAGGCCACTGCTACCATCACCACAGCATTACGCAGGCTTTGAAATCAGATAGTAAAACCTCTTCAACTTTGTTTTCAAAATTGTTCTAGTTATTCTAGGTCCTTCGTGTTTGTATATAAATTTTAGAAACAGCTAGTCAATTTCTACATAAAAGCTGGCTTGGATTTTGATTGGAATTAACTGAATTTATAGATTAATCTGGGAGAATTGATAGGATAGTGTTAGCTATAGATATCTCACAGATGCCCTTATCGGGCTCAGGAAGTATTCTTTTATTTCTAGTTTTCTGAGTTTTTATCATGAAGGGGTGTTGAGTTTTTTGAATGCTTCTCTGTACATACTGAGATGATTACATGGTGTGTTTAATTATGTTAATATGACGAATTACATTGAGAAATTTTCAACAGTGCTCCACATGGCTGCAAAAGAGGAGTCACCTAAGGGAAAGCCAGACATCTGAACCACCAAACCGCATGGGCCTCAGGGACCAAGTCTTAGCTTTGCAGGCACTAAGTGTGACTCCAAAGACACAGGGACTCTGTCCGATGCTTTCTCCGCACCACCGATATAGACGTATAACCAGGGTGCCCAATGACTCACTCACTGGCCGTGAGTGGTCGCTGAGAGTGCACGTGTAGTGACCCACTGACTGGCTCCTTCAGCATGCCTTCCTGAATGCTCAACAACGATGAGAAGGTTGCTTGGTGAGGACGGCACCAGGACAGGGGGCTCAGGTGGCTGCTGCACCACAACTGCCGGCCACCGTCACAGCGGTGGTCAGAGCTCGCCCCGATCTCCCCACCGATGCTGCTGGACAGCTAGCTTTGCCTGGCTGAGCCCTCGTTTCCTTGTGCTCTGTCCACAGCTCTGTCTGCGGACTCGTTCCTCCTTCAGCTGTGTTAGCACCGCTGCCCTTACTGTGGTCCACTCTTAGGCTGGTCTCTGACATGACCTACTGATCTTTTAAAATCAAATTCTGTGTTTCACTCACCCATATAACGTTTCCCCCTATGTAACTTTTTGTCGGCACCAGTCTCTCAGATCTTACTTGTCTAGACAGTGAGACATGAATTCATTAAAGCAATCAGATGCCAAAATTTTTCCTCACCCACCTTGGCCTTCAGTTTCCTCTTCCCAAGTTCTTATTACCACTGATGGTTTGATGTCTCAGAGCTGTTTTGAGACACCTCTGCTTTCTAGATGGCAGCTGGCCCACTTCCCTCAGCAGACTCAAGTATGGCAGACAAACCCAGCAAATGATCAGATCAGAGTGGGGGTGGTGGTGGTAGTGGTGTGTGTGTGTGAGACAGAGAAAGGGGCGTGGTTCTGGGTCCTAGGAAGCTGGTGTGCTCTGCCCAACAAAACACAAATCCTCATCCTGAAACTTTGACCCTGGCAACCAATGAACCCAGGCAAGACACTGGAAACAGTAAGAGAAGGAGCACAGTAAATGTGATCCAGTGTAAACCTGTTAAAAATACTGAAGACCTCAGGGTCTGTGAAGGGGTGACCCTTGCACGGTAGA
>NW_011889104.1:912455-918970 GCF_000151845.1 Pteropus vampyrus | reverse complement strand
CCCGCCTCTCCAGAATTTTCTTTCCGCTCCTCCAAAGCACGGCACTCCTTTTTGCCCTTAAGACCCTGGGGAGTCTCCTTGAAACCACACTCCCCACCCTCCCCTGTCCCTCTTCCTTTGCCTGGCCAATTCCTTCTTAGCCTCCAAGCCCAGTCCCTGGGTTCCTCCCTCAGGAGCCTTCCAGCTGGCCCCACAACCCCAATACTGTATCAGTCAGTCTGCTCTCCCCAGGAAGCAAAGCTGCAGAGAGGAGGGGTTGTGTTAACTGAACAAGTGGTGAGGATGAAAGCTGAACACTGAGAGGCCACACAGCTCTGCCCCGAACTCCCAGCACAGTTTCAGGAACCACAGAACCTCCAGCCTGGCACAGAATCTCCACTCTGGCTTGGCATCCACCCACCCAACCACCGACAGCCACATCCACTGGGGTGTCCAGCCAATGTCCCACACTTTGCTCCACAGTGCTTGCTGTGCCATCCACCTGTTAGGTGGTGGGTGGTGCCCCCAGACCCGCATCGCCAGGGCATGGCTACTTCATCTCACATACCCCTCCCTTGCTCCCTGTTCCTGCCACTGGTGCCCTGATCTAGGGCGTCGTTTTTCTTCCTGCACTTCTGCAATGATGTGGTTGGCTCTCTGCCTCTAGACCTGAGCCCGTGGTCCCTCCTCAGACAGCAGCCTGCCAGCCAGTCACATGTATGTCTAAATCCTTCAGTGCCTGTCACTCATTCATACCCCAAATTTCTACTGCTGGCCTGGGGCCCCAATCCAACCAATGAATGGGGTTTGTTGGGCCCATTTATAAAGTTTTGAATTAGTTGACATAATAAAAATATGGATTCTGGTTTCATTTTCAAAAAAGTAGACCTGGCAATTCTGTGCCTACCCTGCCACATGGTAGCCATCAGCTGGAGCTGAAGGACAGTGGCCCTTGTCAGAAGGGACCTATAATTTGTAGCCCAGCACACCCCACACTGTCCCCCAGTCCTGAGCCCAGCTCACTTTATTCACTGATGTGACTTGCCTCAGTCCTTGCAGGTCCTTGAATTTAGACCCCTGGACTCAGGCTCAAGGCCAAGCTCAGGCATGAGAGGCTCATGGTGGCCTGAGTCCCCTCTGACACTCCTTCCAGAATGTCACCCAGCAGAAACACTACTAACTTCCTGCACTGATGCTGCTGTACGCTGTCCTTCCCATCCCCAAGGTGACACCTATTCATCTTTGAGGACCCCACCGGGAACCGACTCAGGAGAGTAGGGTTCAGTGATCCCTCAGTGCTCCAGTAAGATCCCAGATGCCGCCATGTGTGGTTACTATTCTCACATCTGCTGTCCCTGCTGTGTGAGCTTGTGAGGTGGCCACTGTCTGAACTTAACCTTTGCAACAGCAATGGCCAGTGCAGCACATAGCACGTGGTAGGCACTCAAACCATTTGCTGGCCTTTACCATCAAAACAATCATTTCTTGATAGATGTGCAGCACAAATGAAAGAAGCCCCAACCCTCCTGTCCTGTTCTGAAGGACATGTTCTGACAACTTGAAATGGGGAAAAGCCAGCCTGCTCTTTGCGAAGAAGGGCTTTGTGGACAGCTTCTGGCCTCGGTCACCCAGACCACAGATTACGAGGGACCCAGGGAAAAGGTCTCTTCCTCATGCAGGAAGCAAAGTCATTCTCTCTCCGTGGCCTTTGGAGTCTGACGATCCAAAGCAGACTTGGCGAAGATCTTGGCCAACATGGTCAGGGCTCACCATCTGGCTGCAGCTGACTCCCCTGCAATAGTGTTACTTCCGACTTGGCTTATGACACTGGCCATTTACTCCAGAAGCAGCGTGAAACTCCGCGGGGTGGTTCTCTCTTTCCGATCAGAGAAATGCGATATGGGCGATATGTAGGCTCTGTCAGTGGAAGCCCTACCCGCTCAGGGCACTGCCCAGGGTCCTGAAGACACCTGGTCATCTAGATGAAAGACGGTACCTCCACCCCTGGGCAGCTTTTCTGTTGTGGGAGACACTCGCAGCTCCTGGCACTATTTTCTTTTTTTGGTTGAGGAAATCAAACATGAGTTTTGCCTTTAGAACCCGGCCATCATTTCCACGCCTGTGGAAAATGCTCGTGCCGAACAGAGCCGGATGATTCCTCTCGCCTGGAAACGCAAGGGACAAGGCCTCTTCCGAGTCCCTGTCCGGAACTATTAGCAAGCCTTTACAAAATGCCACCCCGCACCCCCGCTTCGTCTCTTGTAACCGGGGTGCCAAGCGCTCCAGTGGCCTACCCTGGAAGGAAGGCCGCATCGACTCTCGCCTGCAGACTGGCCCCCACACGCTCCTTCCACCCCTCCCCCCAAGAACAGGGAATGCCGGCGGGTGGCCACGTGTGCCCCCCGCCCCCAGTCACAGAGAACACGGAAGCGGCGCGCGCTGTCTCGTTTCTGCCGGAATTGAACCAGAGGCCTCCGTGTGGCCTCGCGGTGTGGCCCGGGGACCGCCTGGGACACCGCTGGGCGCTGAGTCCGACCTCGCGCGGGCAGATCCGCCGCCCCCAGGCCCTGGCTGGCAGACGAGGGGCGCCCGCGGGGCAGAGTCCGCCCAGGAGCGCCGAGCTCGAGACGCGCCACTTACGTTGCTGACCGTCGCTGCCCAGCGCCCGGGCTCGGGGACGGCGCCCACAGCCGCCACGGCCCAGCACAGCAGGCACAGCGCGGCGCGCAGCAGCAGGAACCCGGCCAGTGGCCGACGGTGCGCGGCGGCCATCTTGACGCGGAAGCCACCTGGGCTCGGGATGCCTGTGCGCCGCCCGCACCTGTGCCGCTCCGCCTGGAGGCGACGGGGGTTCAAGCCCGGAAGCAGAATTCGGCGAGGCAGCAGCTGGAGATGGAGCCGGAGCGTGGGAAGGGGCGGGGGCGGGGCCGCGGAGAGGGCGGGGCTCGAGGAGGCGGGGTCAGAGTGGGGCTGGGAGGCGGGTGCAAGAGCTGGGCCGGTCAGGGGGCGGAGCCGGTCGGGGGGCGGGGCCGGTCGGGGCGGGGCCGGTCCGAAGTGGAAAACTCGGGTCCCAGACCCCGCCTGCCTGTGGTCCCACGCCCAGCGAGGAGCGCGGGCGGGAGTTGCGAGCTAAAGTTCTAACGCTCCGTGTGTCGCAGATTCTTGACTCATGCATGTGCCCCTACCCCGACCCTCTAGCTCAGGGGAAACAGATCGTCCTCTAAATTCATGGAAAGAGCCTAGAAAGTCCTTTGAGGTCAGGGTCCGCTGTACACAAGGCATTGCTCAGGGAGCAGAAGGCCCGAGAGACAGTATTTTCAGAACACGTGAAGTTGCCTAATAACTCAAGGCTCAGAAGGGTAGGGCTTGAGTACCTGATCCAGCATTTTCGGCTGCGAAAGCTGAAAGTGTCTTGCTATCAGAGAGAACTTACTTAAAATTGTCGAATATAAATGATGTCAGAAGGGAGAACACAATCTGAATTAACATTGTCATTAACAAAAAATAGGATAGATTTACCAGTCACCCCATCGCTAGGTTGCATGTGCCTTCGCCCTCCCCAGCAAGCAGCAAGATCAGTTCGTCAGTAGGTATAACATGTCCCAGGATCACACGGGAACACCCACCAGAGGTCAGAAGGCAGGTCAGGTGGGAGGGGAAGACCCAGGATGGCACTTAAGTCCTGCAGGAAGAGTAAAGGGTGAGTTAGTTAGCTGTGGGGCCAGGAGTGGTTTGGAAAGGGTTGTCATTAAGAACATCCTGTGCCGTGGCCTAGGGGAACAGAAAGGCCTTCCAGATGGCCAGGTATTGGCATGAGATGGACACAGGCAAGATTGCAAATATTTAAACAGTACCAGTACAAGTCCTCCTAAGCCATGTCAGGAAGGCAGCACAGACCCTAAGAATGTGGTAGCTTTTAAGCAAGGAAGATGGAGGGACGAGAAAAGTCATCTGTGTTAAAGTGGGCAATGAGCTGACCAGTTAAGAACATTTCAGTAATTTGTATGACTGGTTAAGAGTAAATTACAATAATTCAGAGATGGTAGCTTCAAGCACTGTGAGGATGGAGACTTGGATAGGTTTCGCCAACATGGGAGATGGAGACTTTAAAAAGACTGGTGACTGATGAGATTTTGGGGCTTAGAAAGGAGAGGAGTGAAGGCTAGTACCAAGGCTTCTGGCTGGGACAGCTGAACTGTGGTGCATCCGAGGGATGAGAAGATGTGTCCGGCTCCCCCGGGATGGCCAAGCAAGGCTGTCAACTAGGCCTTTGTGGTAGTGTAAAGAGGATGAGATTGCTGAGGGAGACCGGGATCGTAGGAGAGCAGACTGGAGGCTGAACCCTGAGAAACCAAGGGTCAGGAAAGGAGGAATCAGAGCAGCTGGGTCTCAACCCTGGCTTTACAGGGAGTCACTGAAGAGCTCCACAAAATACCCAGTCGCCAGTTCTGGAAAGATGGTAGCAGTGGAGAAGGTGTTGTGTTTAGTCTACCCGATTCTACTATAAGCCTCCACTAGGATAGTATAACCCCAAACCCCCAGGGAATCTGCACAACACAATCAGGACAACGTATACCCACAAAACTCCAAATATAGGTAGGTCTTATCAGCAGCTGGATGAGAGAACAGAGGGAACTATAGGGTATCAGGTGGACCTGAGACAAGGAGAATCCCCCACAGGTACTCATGGGAAATCCAAGAGCAGACAGGGGGCTCCATCCGGCTCAACTTACAAGTGAGGGCAAAAGGGCTTGGAGGAAATGTTTGATGATCATGCGGGAGTCCGGGCCTCAGACATTCTTGAATCTAACAAATGGAAGCTTCTGTCTGAAATGAAGTCCCACGAGGAAAAGAAACTTAAAATTCAAAATCAGCGGGAGAGTGACAATAGGAGTGAAGGAAAGAGAAGTTTCCGATAAAAGTGGGTTAGGTGGTCAGAGAAGAGATCTGAGCAAGTTCAAGGCTGTTTTCTTAAAGCAGTTCATGAAAATGAGGGAGCTGCAGAGTGAAGTTAGAAACTGTTCAGTTTAGCACTTCCGAAAAGTTCAGGAAAATTAATTTCACATAAGATGAGCAATAGCGAAGTTATGAGAATATGGAGCAGAATTCATCCCTTCAGAGATGAAAGTATGCCAGAAAGAGGTGTCCACAACAGAGCTGAAAACTGTATCTTACTATCTCAAAACGAGTTTAAAAAAATTAAGAAAGAATAGGAGATATGAAAACTCAACATAAAAAGGCAATCTATAGTTGAAATAGGAGAAAATATTTATAAACCACATATCCAATAAGGGGTTAATATGCAAACTATACAAGGAATTCTTACAACTCAATAGCAAATAAACAAAAACAAATAACCTAATTAAAAAATGGACAAAAGAAAAAAGACATTTTTTTCCAAAGAAGACATACAAATGGTTAAGAGGTACACAAAAAGATACCCAGCATTGCTACTAATCAGAAAAATGCAAATCAAAACCCCAATGAGATATTATCTCACACCTATTAGGATGTCTATTATTAAAAAGATAATAAATGAGATATTAAAGAGACAATAAATGCTGGTGAAGATGTGGAGAAAAGGGAACCATGTACACTGTAATGTAAGCTGGTGTGGTCACTGTGGAAAACAGTGTGGAGGCTCCTCAAGAAATTAAAAATAGAACTGCCATATGACCCAGCAATTGGACTTCTGAATGCATATCTAAAGGTAATGGAATCATTATCTTAAAGAGATATCTGTATTCCCCTGTTCATTGCAGCACTGTTTACAATAGCCAAGACGTGGACAACCTGTGTCCATTGACGGGTGAATAAATAAAATGTGAAATACATGTACAATGGGCTATTCTGCCATTTGTGGCAACATGCATGACCCTGCAGGGCATTATGCTAAGTGAAATAAACCCAAAGGAAAGACAACTACTGCATGGTGTCACTTACATGTGGAATTTAAAAACAGCTGAATTCATAGAAACAGGGAGGAGAATGGTGGTTGGCAGGGGCTGGGGTGGGGGAAGTGGTTGGTCAAAAGGTACAAACTTTTAGTTGTAAGAGGAGTAAGGTCTGAGGATCTAATGTATAGCATGGTGACTGGAGTTAATAATACTATATTGTAAATGCTGTCTTTATAATTAAAAGTTGCCCAGAGTACATCTTAAACATTCTCACTGTAAAAAAATCTGTGAGGTGATGAATGTGTTGATTAACAGATAGACAGAATCTTTTCTCATGTACACATATATCAAAGCATCACATTGTATGCTTTAAATATATTACAATTTTATTGGCTAATTATACCTCAATAAAGCTGAAGAAAGGAAAAAGTTTTCTACAAACTAGTTTGGAGTGATTTTCGGGACATATTGTGAAGTAAAAAAATCCAAGTGCAAAAAGTTTATGTGATATGTTAACTTTTGTGTAAAAGAAAGCGTGAGAGAAAATATACACCTGTCTGCCTATTTTTGCAAAAATAAACCAAGGAGAAATAAAGCTGAAACAATGAGGTGGGTTAGCTACAGATAGGAGGAAAGCGT
>NW_011889104.1:894527-912405 GCF_000151845.1 Pteropus vampyrus | reverse complement strand
TAAGGTCTGAGGATCTAATGTATAGCATGGTGACTGGAGTTAATAATACTATATTGTAAATGCTGTCTTTATAATTAAAAGTTGCCCAGAGTACATCTTAAACATTCTCACTGTAAAAAAATCTGTGAGGTGATGAATGTGTTGATTAACAGATAGACAGAATCCTTTCTCATGTACACATATATCAAAGCATCACATTGTATGCTTTAAATATATTACAACTTTATTGGCTAATTATACCTCAATAAAGCTGAAGAAAGGAAAAAGTTTTCTACAAACTAGTTTGGAGTGATTTTCGGGACATACTGTGAAGTAAAAAAATCCAAGTGCAAAAAGTTTATGTGATATGTTAACTTTTGTGTAAAAGAAAGCGTGAGAGAAAATATACACCTGTCTGCCTATTTTTGCAAAAATAAACCAAGGAGAAATAAAGCTGAAACAATGAGGTGGGTTAGCTACAGATAGGATGAAAGCGTTGGAAATATGGGGGTAACACTTCTCCTAGGGTACTTTTTTTTGTTAGTTTTGACTTTTGAATCTTGTTAATGTTTCACATACTCAAATAATTAGAATAAACTCAATAGAGAGGAGCTAAAGGAAATAAAATTAGAAATAAATGAACATACATAACCATTTCAAATGAATAACAGACCACACATAAGGGAGAAAACAACTCTCTCAAGTAACGTTTTGAACATGATGTTTAGGCAGTAAAACCTCAGACAAAAACCTCAAACTATAAAGTGACAAAAAGAACCACAAATACTAAACTCTAGCAAGTGCAGTCGTCTTTCATAGTTACATAGGGTAGCAAATCCGAGACAAATTTCTGCGTTCCAGAAGGAAATACATTGAGGACAATAGGAACAAGCTTTCCTTGATACAGGAAAGAGATCAAATATACACACGAGAAGCCGAGAATAAACTCTGTAAGTTTGGCTTGTAACTGATGATATGAGCATGAGCTCATCTTGCAGAATTAGATGTACAAATAGATTTAGCGTGTGTGTACACTTATCCAGATTTCCTGGTTTGGGTCACCGATGGTACCCAGTGACCCCTCAGCAGTGGCGAGCACATCTCGAACTAGATCTTAGTTATAAACATCCTTCTTCACTAAAATGAACCAGGGCTCCTTGGAGAAGTGGCTGATTCTAGAAGTGGGATAGGGAAGGTCATGATGAACTTGGAGCATCTTGTTTTGCCAGAAAGTAAGGAAATGGCCACAACATGATGAGAATGGGTTGGAAGAACACAGGCACAGCTTGCAGGGGCAACTGCACCCCCAGTATCCCAATCTGAGACAAGTTGAGCCCCGCAAAATAATGATAGCAATGGATCGTAACTCATTGAATCAAATGAGTCCGTACTGATATAAATAAGTAGATGATTAAATAAATAAATATGAATGGAAGAAAGCCTCTTCCTTCCAGTAGGAAACCAACAAATAGAGAAGAAACAATAGTCAGAAAACTGTCATTTGGTAACCACCATAATTGCAATTGGTTCTGAAAGAGCCATCAATTGGATTCTAAAATTAGTAAAAGTTTGATGAGGAGAGATCTGTCACAAATTACCTATTAATGACAAAAGCAAAATAGTAATTTTACAGTAGAGAAAACTGGCAGACATCCCCTCAAACACCAAAGTTAGTAGCATAAGGAGTGGGACGAGATGATATGATGTGTCTCATGATTCAATGCCCTGAGAAGAGACAGCGCCACTTTGGTGGTGCTTCTGCCAAAAATGTAATACCTGAATTTGATCATGACAAAGCTCTCGCACAGAGGGGCGCTCTCCCAAGTAACTAGCCGTTGCTCCTAAAAATTGTCACGGTCACAGTCAGATTCTGAGGACACTCCTGGAGTAAGGGAGACCATCGAGACATGATTGCCATGTGTGACTTGTGATCTGAGACTGGGTCCCGAGCCAGAAAAATAAGTTGCTTTTGCTATAAAGGAAACGATTAGGACAATTGGTGAAGTTTGAATAAGGTGCTCTAGCACAGAAAATGGCTTTGTATCGATTTCTACTTCCTGGTTGTGAAAACTCTGCTGCTGTCACACTGTAAGAGAACGTCTGCGTTCCTGGGACAGCCACACTGCACTGTCAGTGGGTACAGGAGCCTCTTATCTGCTGACTCAGAAAGGAAAAAATGCCCACACAGAACGAGAGACCGAGACAACCAGCGAGGTCAGTGTCTATGGCCGCGGAACATGCATCTCCTTCTACCCTTCATGCAACTTTTCTGTAAGTTCAAAGTCACTTCAAAATAAAAATTCTCAACATGAAGAAGGAGGGTGGACAGTTCTCATCTCCCAAACCCCACATGGGGATCTCTGCCTTGGGGTCCTCCCCGAGGATGCAAGGTTTTTGCTGACTTGGTCAAAATGAATTGGTGACAGATGGGCTGCCAACTGTTCTACTTATTCTCTTAGCAGGTATTTTAAATGCTACAATCTAATCTTCATTATAATCTTAAATTGTACAATGTGATTTTCAAGGAACAACAAGTGAGAAAAAATTTTGAGATGAGCCAACAGTGGGCCGGACCTGAAAGATTCCCAGCACTGGACCCTCTAGAGGTAAATATGCATCGCGGCCCAGACACCACCGTGGAAGGAAACGGAGAGGCAGCCGAGAACATACAGCATCATGCGACTTGGCAACATAGCCCTGTTGAGTAGAGGTTTTTTGAGTGTGGTTAACATCCCAAATGAATGGGTGCTGCTTTGCATCATGCTACATTTGAGTCCTTACTTTTACTTAAAATATTTGGATTATATGAAAAACAGTGAAAGGTTATTACACAAAGCACCTTTTCACATTCTTCTGGGGGCCTTCATTTAACTTTTTTCCCTAGTGCTCTCTCATTATAGTTTTGAGTTGAGGTTCTTGTGAAGATCAAAGTTTCGATAGTTTCGTTTCACAAGAAGCTTGTAATTATAGATCAGATACATGTTTTTTATTGTCAAGTTTTATCGTTTACTGAGGCTTCACACAGAGCCCTGCTATGCAACCACCAAATTCAAGAGTGCTAAGAATTGTTTCTAGAACACTAGCCAACCCTCACCAGCAGGTGACACTAGCAGCCTGAAGATATTTTACTTAAAAAGCATGTTTACCCTAAGTATCGTTTTAACCCAGAGTTTACAGCTTCCGGCTTCAGTTGGGGATGCTCTGTCTATGCCTCTAATTTAAATCATTAAAACCTTAATTCAGTCAACAAACACGAGTGCCTTATTCAGTGCTGGGTAGTCCTGAGCTCACACAAGGTCTGGGATTTGCTCTGGAATAATACATGAGGGGGAGAAGAGAGTGGGGCATGGATAAAACAAGACTGGCCATGAGTTGGTCATTTTTTAAAGCCTAGAGGTGGATCCCCAGGCAGTTACATGACTATCCTGTCTTCATTTGTGTAAGTTTGAAATTTTCCGCAATAAGAACTTTATAACGCATTAGAGACTTCTGTGAGCTGGAATAACAGGGACCGAATTTATCCTCCCACCTAAAACAACAACAAAATCAGACCAACTATGTGAAACAATGGTTTCTGAGACACTGGACATGAAAGGGTGACGGACAGTTAGCCCTGAAAGAAAGAAAGAAAAAAAAAGAGGGGAGCCTCAGGATTGGCCCAGTTTACTGGCCTGAGAAAGTTTCCTGGCCATGGCCCAGGGAGGAGAGCCCAAGGCAGAGCCTGGTGGAGTCCTCGAGTTGAGCACAGGGAGCTGGGTGGCCTGTGGGAGTGAGGCAGCTGGTCTGCAGGACGGGGTGTGGACAGGAGAGGGGAGTCCAGAGGGGGACCTGAGATCTACAGAAGGTCTTCCTTAACTTCAGCAGAGAACTAGATCAGCCCCTGCGTGTGAATAAACTGCCCGAGGCCTGGGAAAGAATCACTGCAAGAAATAAGAAGGGACAGTAGGGAAAAGTGCCTGTCCCCATTGGCTGAGCTGGAGCACTTCGGAATTCACGGGGCACTAAGGAGAGCGCTCCAAGCTTCTTACCTCAATCCTAAAGAACAAGTCACCTTAGATTAAGCAAGGCTCTGATCTCAGTGAACAAATTTTAAAAGCAAGATCTGAAAGTTTTCAAGTAACGGTGTCCTAAAACAAAGCTGTAGGATACTAACAGGAATAGAGAAACCTCCAGCACCCTACCAGGTCAAATCATGTCTGTCATCCAATCAAAATTACCAGGTATGCAAAAAATAAAAAATATACAAGACATGAGGAGAAAAACCAGTTGACACTGATCTAGAGTGATGGGTATATTAGAATGAGCAGAAAATGACATTGAAATTTATTGTAACTTTATTTCATACATTTGAAAGTAGTGACATGGCAAATAGGAAAAAGATCAAATCAAATTTCTAGTAATGAAAAACACAGTGCCTGAGATTAAAAAATACATACTGGATGGGATTAATGGCCCACTGGCTATTGAAGAAGGATTTGAAGATACAGAAATAAAAACTAAGCAAAATCTCAGGGAAAGAGGAATTAAAAAAAAATTAACAGAGCACTAGTGAGTATTCAAGTGGTCTAATATCTGTGTAATTGGAATCCCCAAAAGAAGGGAAGAATAGAAAAAATATTTGAGCAAATAATGGTTAAAAATGCCCCAACCTGGATGGGAACTGTAAACCCACAGATCTGAGACGTTTAATTAAAGCTGAAGAAAAGGAATACAAAGATCACACCAAAGCACATCATAAGCAAATTGCACAAAATCAGTGACAAAGAAAAATCTTAAAAGTAGACAGAGAAAAAACACATGCTGCATACAAAGCAAAAAAAAGGTAAGAACGACATCAATTTCTTGTCAGAAACAATGTGAGCAAGAAGATGGTAGAGAAACAGGCTTTACACAAAGGCCTGAGCAGCACTGCAGATGACAGAGATGGGTAAATGAGTAAGATCGTTTCCTATTGTCGAAATATATTTAAAAGATATTTTACTGCTTCAACAAAAACAATAACACTATTTTGAGGTTATAACATATATATAAATAAAATCCATGCAGCAATAGCACAGGCCCAGGAATTTCTACAAAAAAAGCTGCAGGGATTTTGATTAGAATTACGCTGAAATTATAGATTCATGTGGGGAGAATTGTCGCCTTTACAATTTGGGGTGTTTCAATCCATGAACGTGAAATGTCTCTCCATTTGTTTAATTTTTCTCAGTAAATATTTTGCACATCAGATGTTAAATTTATTTCGAAGTATTCTATTCTTTTTGATGCTATTGTGACTAGATTTTCCTTAATTTCATTTTCTGATTATTCATTGATAGTGCAAACGCAATGATTTTTGTTTATTGATCTTATATCCTGTGATCTTGCTCTCATTTTGTGTGTGTGTGTGCTCCTTGGGATTTTTCTACATGCAGAATCATGCCAGCTGTGACTAAAGATAGTTTACTACCTCTTTTCCAACCTGGGCACCTTTCATTCCCTATAATTTTAGGTTCCATGGGGCGGGGCCTTCGAGGCTGCTCCCAGGAAGTGTACCTGGTCCCCAGTTCTGAGGTTCGTTAGTCTCAACAGCATCTGTGTCTCGGCTGACCGCCTCACTGTGGCATTACCAGACTTCAACAGATTGAGTAAGTGGGGGCATTCTAAGGACACTCTTTAAAAGAGAGTACCTACTGGAAGCCATCTGTCCTCTCCTCTGATGGTGACTCATGACAGCAAGGCCTAGGCTGCTGTTCTTGGCAAACCCCAACGTCCAGAACAGCCCTTCTCCCCAGGGAAGGTCGGTGCGTGGGGGAGTTGATTGTGGCTTCATGTGACTGTCGTCCAAACTGGAATTCATAATTGTTCAGTCTCAATAAACCTGCTGACAGTTTAAGGTTAAGGGGACGGAAGGGTTACTATGTACAACGCTCAGGCTTCTCTCGCAAATATCTGTACATGGCATCCCATTTCAATAAAAGGCATTACATATGAAAACATCCTAAAGTAGTGGTCTTGGGTTCCAGTTCTAAAAATAATAATTACGGTTAAATATAAAAAAGTTAAGCCACTTAGGTACACTTTTTAAAGAGAATGGCAGTTTTTATACAGATTGGCAGTTTTATTTCTGTTCTCAGAGCTTTAAAGGAGAAAAAAATAAAACCCACGTACAGAAGTGCTGTGCATTACTGAAATGCTCATTAAAGGATGCGAAACTTCCCATTTTACACTTGTTCCCTGAGGTTACCCAAACATCTTTCGAGAAGTTAAGTTGCTGTCAGAGCTGGTTTATTTTGGGTCAGTAATCTTCCCATCGACTCAGCAGAAGTACCAACTCGCTCTGCCGCTGACCAGGAGAGCTTACCAAGGTCCTGACTTTCTTGAGTCTGGCCAGACTTGACCTGATTTGTAAGATAAGAGACTGTGGTTTGGCTCGTGTCCTGAGCAGGAATCTCGGCTGGATCTAGGGACAAGGAGGCAGAGGGAGAATCTCGCCCTCCCCAGAGGGCACTGACTGCCCTCAGGTCCTCAAATCCTGTTGACAAAGCTACACCTTTGTTAGTCACCACATCTGGGGAGGGACGGGCCCTGAGGCTCAGAGTAACTGAACTCAGGAGAGGGTAGGAGAGGCCTCTGGGCACCGATGTGCTACCTCTGAGCCCAGCAGCCATCCAAAGCAACTGATGGCGGCCAGTCTCCTTCCCTCTGCCCACTGCCCGGCTGCCTGTGTCACACTGGTGACTATGAAATGCTTTCCTTTCTTTTCCTTTCAAGTTGGAAGGAGTAGAGAACATAATTCTCTAATATCTCTAATATTATAGTGAACCGGTTTACACTCCTCACAAACCTCAGCACCCACACAGCCCCTAGGAGGCTACGGGGGGAGCTGCTCTGTCTTCACTGTGACAATCAGCTCCAGAACAGCAGAGCGGCCTGTCCCAGGGTAGCATGCAGGACTAGTCAGTCCAGCTGGCTGTGCGGTCCCTCCCATAAGAAAGGATGGAGGAGGGGGTCGAGGGGGGGTGTGGAGGAAAGAGAAAAAGGAAAAAGGGAAGGCAGAGAGGGAGGAAGGGAAGGAGGGAGGGAGGGAAGGCAGGGAGGGAACCCACACAAGGCAGAGGCAGTCTCAGCCTGCAGTCCGCCAGTATTTCTATATTTATTTCTCTTGCCCTCTGGACTGACTTCCCCAGCCCTGTCTCTGCCTGGCTGAGGACAATGACCTGACTGGTTTGTCGCAGTTTTCTCTCCCCTACGTTTTGCCCATGAGAGCTACTTAACGGAAGTAATTGGAGTTTACACAAATGAGAACGCTAAAGGCTATTTTCAGTTCACACTCAGAGACAGAGCCGGAGCTTGTCTGAGATGGGAGCCAATGAGAGTCCGTTCTTCCAAAATGTCTAGACGTCCAGACATCCAGACGTGGCCGAGGGAACCCTGGGGTGACAAAGTTCTCAGTGAGGACATGTCAGAGGTCCCCTGCTGGGTTTCCCAGCCTGGGCCACGGGCACGGGATCATGAAGTTCACTTCTCTGCCGAGTTCACTGACGTCCCCAGCAAGGCCGGGAGCCACCGCGGGCTCACTTGTCTGCTGTCCTGGGACAGACTTGGTCCAGGCTTCCCCGCCCTCCCAGCACAAGGCACATACACGGCAAATGGAACAGAGTTTGGCGGGGGTGGGTTTATGAGCTCTTCACTACGTGTTCCTTTACAATTGATAATTAAAGTTAGAACAAAGCATGCGGTGCTGCAGGTGCTCACTCCATGGCCTCCACACTCTCAGAGCGACAAGATGCGTACAGGAACTAGTGTCACTCAAGGCTAACCAATAGAAGCCAGAGTCAGGCTGCGACGGCTCCCTCCAGGCATGGAAACCTCACCAAACTTCTAAGAAACACCTAAACAAAATAAATGTGAGCTCCACAGGCATTCGAGAAACATGAACACCAGCCAGCATGCCCTGGGGGCCCCCGGGAGGACAATGTGTCAACTCTAGACACACGGACATGGGGAGGATGACATGCCAACTCCAGACACACGGACATGGGGAGGACGATGTGCCAACTCCAGACACACAGTGGCCGAGCCAGAAACCAACTTTCTTCCTCATGAATGTCATAATGGAATGATGTTGAACTAAACAATGTTATCAGAGGACCTGCTGTATATTAATTAAGATGGTTAATATTACATTAATAAGCTTCTTGGTTTGCTCACCTGCCTCACAAACATGAACATGCCTTTTTACACTGGGGTTTTGTGCCGGAACCAACAGTCAGTTCCCAAGTCACGTTCTCAAAGGTTGCTGTCAGCAAGAACCTTTGTGCACAAGGAGATGACATAAAAAGTTTTGATATTTTTAAAACAACCAGTCAAACATTTCCAACAACAGAAAGGACCTTCTTGTCCCCTCGTTTTTCACTGATAAAATGTGATGCTGGCATTTCTCTTAACAATGCAGATTCTTTTCAAACCTTCAGAATGTTCCGTATGGAGCGTTTCGCAGTAAGAGTGGGGGCTGGCAGCAGGACCAGGACCCAGGGACACACCCGAGAGCCCAGAGCAGGCGCTGGTCCTGGCAGGTGGTGAGCCACAGGCCTGAGGGTGACAGTGGCCTGGCCCTGCGAGGCCATCCTGGGGCTGAGAGATCAACGCTTCATCTGATCACATCAGGATACTGGCCTTACTGGCAGAGTGAGGTAGCCTCTTCTCGCCCCAGTCTGCCCGTCTGTTTAGTGGGAGACCAGCAGTGCCCACCCAATAGGGTTGTCACGGGGACCAAATGCCAGCCATGAGGTCAAGGGGCTCTTGAGCAGACTCCTAGTCCCATGCCTAGAACCAGCCAGAAGCAGATGGCTTGGCTCTGAAATCCTGCGTTACCCCATCTCCTCTGGATGTGGCCTCTCCGATGGTTTTTCTGTATCTTTAAGAAACATTGTGATGGCCAGAGAGAGTGATGGAGGGCCAGGCACTGCTACGGGAATTCCTCTGGGAAGGGGCAAGGCTGCGGGGGCCTCGTCTCAAGTCAGCACAGCATGCCTGTCCTTCTTTGTTCACATTTTATTAGCAGCACATGGAAGAATTAACCAGCTATGGAATGTTCACTGTCAAATGCATTCATATCAGTTGATTCATGTAGGAGAATCTGATTTTTCATGAGACCAGAAGCAAAGTCAAATATGGTGTTTCATTTCACGAATAATTTTACATATAAAAGACATGAAAAAGAACTTAAAACGTTGAGTCGGCCAGTGTTACCATCAAGGGGCAGCCGTAGGGACGAGGCTGTTGGAGCCTACGTTTTAAGATCCACGAGATAAGGGACATGGAACAGCCATCTTTTATTAAAATACAACATCTATGTCTCTTTCATCATATACATAAACATATTTTCTCTTTAAATAAATATATATTACGTATTTTTAATGGTGAAACCCTGGACAACATTCACCCAGAGTTCTCCGGCTGTGGCATTTATGGTAGGGAAGACGGAACGTGGAACCTTCGAGCCAGCGTGGACCTTGAAGGCACAGCAATGTCCCTGGTTCACTCTCCTCACACCAGGACCTCCGAGTCTCCCGAGTCGTCGTCCGTAAACAAAAGCTTGTCAGGAGGCGGGCCCCCCAGGGGTAGTGTGCTGGGCTGGGACCAGGAGGCTTGGCTCCTCACACGTGTGTCCTCCCGCACAAGCCCACTGTTTCCCGCCATCCCCGTGGCTGGGGTGGCCGGGGCCACGTCCTCCCAGTCCTTGCTGGCCCCGTTCAGGATGTACCGTCCCTCGTGAGGTCTGTCCTCATGGACCTGTGCTGTGACCATGCTGATGGCTGCGCTGGGAGCACAGGAAGCAAGGACAGAGTTGGGGTCTAGGACCAGGCTCTGCTGAGCAAGTGGGGGGCTGTCTGCTGGGCCCTCCCCGCACTCTGGAAACTGTGTGTTGATGTAAATGACTTCAGCTCCATCCCGCACTTCTGGCAAACTTTCCAAGAGCTTCTCCAGCTGCAGCCTCAGCACAGAAAAGGTGGGCCGGTCCAGGGGCTCGGCCCTCCAGCAGGAGTGCATTATGTCATACCTGTGGGGACAGGAGACAGGTCAGCCCATAGTACCCAGCCCTCACTGCGGCCTGTTCCCACCACATTCACCTCGTCTTGCACTGGATCACGTTTTAGCCCACACCAACTCTACCTGTGGGGGATTACTGAAGTGATTTCACTCAGCTTTTAAATGTTGTGTGGGTATGTGGTAAGTGCTGTCTACAGGAATATGGGACAGTTGTGGTGATCACACCTAACTTTGCAAAGGAGGGGCATTATTCCAGGGGCTAGCACCCTGTGGTCTGCAAGTCCATTCGGCCTGCTGTCGGCTTTGTAAGTAAAGTTTTATTGGAACATGGCTGCACTGAACACAGCTACATTCACTTGTTTACTACGGCCGCTTCGCTGCCCTGGCAGAGTTGAGTAGATGCTACAGAGACCAGTGATCTCAAAACCAAAAGTATTTACTATTTCGGCCTTACAGGAAAAGACTCCTGTTCTGAACCATCAAATTGGGCTTGTCACCAGGAGGGTGGTATCAGAAAGGCCAGGGGTTGGGGCGGGGGTGGTGTGTCTCACTGTGCCAGTGCTTTGTGTGTGTCACCACATCTAGTCTTCTCAATAGCCTTGCTCTGTTGTTCTGGAGGAAACAAGACTGAGTTCAGGGACCTTATAGAACGTGCCACGGCCGTGGCGACAGCAGATGGCAGGACAAGAACCGGTCTCCTACTGGGCAAGTCCTCAGCCCAGGGCTCCTTGCGACTCCTCCACTGTGCTCTGGAGGGAGGACTCAATCTGGGGGTGTCCTCGCTCCCCGTGTCTGACAAAGTTAAGAATCACAGCAGAGGGACGCTGACGCAAACACAGTCAGACGGAAAAATGATTGAATTAGGAAAAGTGTGTTGTGCCAGCATTTCTTGTGGATTCTTTCCTGTTCTGAGAAACTCATATTGACATTGCTAGATGAATAAATGACCCAAGTGTGCATCTGACATGTGTAGTAGATTACTGATAGCTTTGAACATAAACATGCAATTCCTGTGTTCACACCTACTCACATCATGCAGAACTTTGGCTAATTCTACCAACATTTGCAAACATACCGATCTCATTCCTGTAGGACAATCAGCATCTTTATATTTGTCTGCTTTCCAGCCTCTGTCAACACGTGCACGTGCTTCTGACAGGTGGAGACCTGCAAAAGCTTCGCCTGTGAGCTGAGAGTAGTGGGCACATTCCGCCAACAAGCCTGATTCTCACTAAGGCTGGATGTCAGCTCAGGTTTGTCACTCTCTTTATTTTACCTTCATGCGATGGTCACTGGGACCTGACACACAGGTTCTGTTTCCATTTTTGAGGTTTTTGTGGCACGGATCAATTTGTATGACTTCCTTTTTCACACAGAGGAGCCTCAGCTGGGTGCGGTCTGAAGTGACCTTTGAGGAACCTTGTCCTTGGAGACACATTCCTTCTCATTATGCCATCAGGGTGCCACGGTGTTTAATTTACTTTCATTTCTTCCATGTCTTAGGAGAAAGCATTTAAATAACCTGTGTTCTCCATATAACATGGTAGCAATATCATTTTGAAAGTTATTTTTTTCTTTGACTTTTGGTCTTTCATGAAATACGCTAAACTATAAATGAGACTGGCAAAAGTGTGTTCACTGCCTGACATGAGTGTATTTACACCGCTGAACTGTGCACTTAAAAATGGTTAAGATGGTAAATGTTACATTCTGTGCATTTTACCACAATTTTTAAGAGGAGTTAAAAAGATGCAATTATACAAATTTACGAGTTCATAAATTTATCCATATTTGTCAAGCACTTGCTTTTCCCCTGCATCTGAGGGTGACTGAATACTTCCCATCTGCTCAGAGAAACAACACCTGAGAGGTGGGTGTCACATTAGCAGCATGTGTCCCTACAGCGCTAAGCGGTGTTGTGTATACTCTGCCAGCCAGTGGCGACCACTGCTGCTCTCCTTCCTGGGGCCTGGGTGGCCGCGAGTGGGAGTAGACGAACTGGTCAGTAAGTAGAGCAGGGTTTCTGAGGGAGGAAGGTGAGTGCAAGCTGGGGCCCTTTGTCACTGTACCACCATTTCCTTGTGTGTGATGACAGGTGGGAGCAGGTGACCTCAGGCCCTGCCAGCCTGGGCAATTCTGGTTTGATGGTATTGATAGCATTCGGGGTGAGGCTTGAGGGGAGGGGTCTCTGAAGGGCGTCTGCTGGCTGATGGGACCTAACGGGATGAAGAAAGAACTAGGTGGCTCCCGAGTGTCACTGGGGGATGATGGGAATGGAGGCCAGGGCGAGAACCACAGTGGTTCTCGGGGAGTGCCTGGAGGGCTGCAGCTAGAAGGCCATGAGCTCAGATGAATGTCCCACAGAGGTGACAGGGACATCAGTAGGACTGCTGCCTGGTCATTGGGAGCTGAGTGATCATGAGAAGAGGTGCCTCAGAGGGCAGGACGGGAGGGCTGGGCACGAGTGTGCTTCCTTGCTGACACTGTCATGTTTCTTAGCATCAGCTCTAAAGAGACAAGAGGCCAGTAGCCCGTGTGACCGCCTCTTGGCAGATGTGGGTAGGAAGCCGTGTGGCTCATTTTTAAAAGGAAACACCGAGATGTGGAGACACAGCTCTTGGGGGTGCTGTTGGTCACGTTTGCCCAGAGGGACAGGGGACCAGAAGTGGGCCTGGTCCTAGTCCGCGGTGTGGGGCCAGCCTAGGCACGAGGACCAACCACATCCTGGTCCCCTGGCCTCCGGCCACATGGCATGTGCTGAGTCTGCAGCATTTTTACCTCGAAATCCCCACAAGAAACCTAGTTGGTGTCCCTTGCAGGGTTCTGCGTGAGGCGATCCAAAGCTGCGTGTGACAGCTGAGACCCAGCAGGACCCCGACTGAGCACACACACATGCCAGCCAGCACAGAGGCGGCAACAAAACCGTCCACGTAGCAGTGTTTGGCTGAGATGCCTCCCTCCTTCTCAGCAGCAGCACTTCACGTGGCCCTTCCAGGAACCACCATGAAACCCCAGCTCCAGTTTAGTTAGCATTTCAGGGTGTTTTTGAAGAACTCGTATCTTTCATTTGTGTTCTGACTGTTAGAGCTTATAGCCGTGGTGACCGAGCAGGCCACTGAGCAGGCCGAGGCCCTGGTTAGTGGAGGCCCCTTTCTGGTGTGGACGGGTTCCGGGGACCTGCACGGCCCTGTGCTGGGCCTCCCCAGGGGAGGGTACAGTGCCAGTGTGGGGCGCCTGTGGGGGGCCTGGACACGCCCCTACCCAGCGCCTGCTGGCCTTCACACTGGAGCCTATAGGCCTGCAGCCTGGCTGGGCGTGGGGAACATGTCCCTCTCCAAGCTGGTGACCCATTATGTGGGGAAGAGACTCAGCACCCAGGGCTCACATCACAAGCTAGAGGCAGCGCCACAGAAATCACTTCAAGAAGGTCAGCAAGGTGTTTAGGCAGAGTGGCCAGTGCTTTTAACCGGCACCACGATGTGACACTCGCTTGGTGTCTCTGAAAGGTAAGTGCTCTACACGCTTTCTCGAACCCTCCCAGCACCCCCAGAAGAACTTGTGGCCAGACTTCTCCTGTGGCTAATAACGAGGCACAGCGAGGTCACATCAGCTGCGATGACCTCCCACATGGTTAGTGGGAAGAAGAGCTGGTCTGTGTGACTCACAACCCCGGGGCAGTCCCCATGCTGCCTACCCTGGCGAGGACTGATGTGCATCCTTGTCGTGTACTCTCAGTGATGGGCCCTCATGCCAGACTCAGCGCCCGACCTCGTGGGTCTTTTGAAACACGTACTTCTGGGCACACCCTATCCCGGCATGGCCGAGGACCCGTGCCGTCACATCAGCCCCTACGCAATTCGATGACCGGCCTAACTCCAGAGTCTCAGGCTGAGATCTCTCAGTATCCTAGTTCAGGATACCACTGTGGCTGCTTTGTCCGAAATGCCATCCAGAAAGAGAAGGGTGACGTGGCACAAGAAGGCGAGCATCACTCAGGTGCCCTGTGCACAGCGAGGTCACCTGCATTTCCCAGAGGTGCCTGTACCCGGAGATGTGCGGGCCTGCTGCACACATGCACACACCACCTCCCACACCAGTAAAGGCTCTGGCCTGCATGTCGGCATGTGCCACATCTGCACACGCCCGCACACGCTTGCCTGGCTAAGAGCGTCACCTGCCCCTGCAGCCGTGTGTCCCCGGGCCTCTGCAGAGCCAGCAGCTGGGCCGTGCTGATGCCCAGTGACAGAGAAGCTCACTCACAGTTCGTCCAGGCAGTCCTCTGGCTGCTTCAGCCTGTGCCCATGCAGAAGGTACTCATATATCTCGTGGTTCTGGACCCCAGGGTAGGGCGTCATCCCCCGAGTGGCTATCTCCCACATGGTCACGCCAAACGCCCACTGAGAACAAAGCAACGAGAGGTTGGGATGTGAGTCTTTGCAGAAAGGCTGAATGGCCTTTTCATTGGGAAAGGTCACTCTCTCAAAGCCTGATGGTTATGTCTGGGACACGGCAGTCACATGGAGTCTGAGAGTCACGGTCCCCATTCTACTAATGCTGTCCTGGGAAGTCTGACCAAGGCAGACATAGCCTGTCACATCAGTGCTCAGCCCCCTGCTGTCGTCAGGTTTGCTAGAGGGTCTTACCACATGGCCCCTTTCAGACATGTCCTGTCCCCAAGGCCATTCGCTGAGCTCACTGAATTTAACATGAGCATAAAGCATCTTAGCTGTGGGCCAGAAGTCACCGTACTGTGGCAAAGACAAATGGGGCCAAACAAGGGGCCCATGCGAAGACCACCTAGAATATCAGGGCCTCACCTGAACCTGGCTCCACCTGAACTAGGGGGTCTGGTGGCCAAAAAGAGGGGTGTGAACATACTCCCAACATCACTACCTCCCGCCCCTGTCTGTCAGGGAGTAAACTTGTGGCAACACCAGCCACTTTGCCCCACTTGGCGCGGGTCACCAAGGCACGCACCACGTCGCTTTTGCTCGTATAGACGCGGTCCGCCAGGCTCTCGATGGCGATCCACTTGACGGGCATCTTGGCGATGCGGCCCTGGCGGTAGTAGTCACCACTGTAGATCTTCTTGGAGAGGCCGAAATCCGCGACACACACAGCCATGTCATCCCGCAGCCTGCAGACAGCAAGTGCTCGTCTTCAGCAGGTCACAGGCCAAGCCCTGACTCCTGGGTCTAATGTTCGTGGCAAGTGACCCAAAGATGCAGACCCAGCAGCCTAGAGGGTCCTGCCTGGCAACCAATGGTGGAGCATTATAGCCTTGCACCCCTCTGGTCTGTGAGGGGTCTGGGCCAGCAAGGCTACCTGTGTGCAAGGACGGAAACACCTGGAGAGGACAGGGGAACCTCACGGGAAGAGCAGGAGCCCAGCTCAAACCCGGGGCCTCTGGTGACGCACTAAGAGCCTCAGCAGCCACCTTCCCTGACGTCTGGAAGCACGCGGGCTCTGAGGACAGCTTGGGGTCCATGGGAGAGGACCTGGGGCTTCCCGTGGAGACGGCCAGGTACTTGAGGAATGAGTCAGAAAACTGAAAGGATGCAATCGCATTTATAGCCCAGACTTTTAACATGGATCCTAGACGAGGAGGAGGAAGGGGAGAAACGAACCCAACACCAGAAGGTCTAACCCCGCAAGGACGCGCCAGGCCCCTTACATGCAGTTTCGAGCGGCTAAGTCGCGATGAAGGAAGTTTCTGTCGCTCAGATACTCCATCCCCTGGGCAATGTCCACCATGAACTTCAGCAGTGTCTGCACGGGAATGTGCTGGGGATAAAGTGAGAACCAAGATTAATTTTTAGAAGGAAAACCTATTAACTACTTCTATCTGTGGGAAGAAATGGTGTTTTTACCTCTAAGCAGGTGGCCGTGAAACGAGAAAACAGACCTTTCATTTCTGCATCACCAACATCACAAATAACAACAAAAGAATAACAACAAACCAGATACTGTGTGGCAGATATCACATTCTCTTCTCCCCGTCTTTAAAAGCACTGATGATGAATAACATTCTCTTCCCATGTTATGAGGTCAAGTGTGACCCTCCGTGTCCTGAGTGGCAGTGGGACCAAGCACCTGTGCCATGAAGAGGGGACATGAAGGTGGCTTGGCTTCCGTGGAGGAGGGGTGTGTGTGTCGGGGGGAGGGTGTCTAATGTTTTGAGGCTAAAAGCCCATGTAGAAGGAGCTCTTTCCAATTGTGCACCCGCATTGGCTATCACTTTACTCTGAAACGTTTTGAAAGATACCGCCCTTGAACACAGAAACGAGGATGGTCTTTGCCCGATCACAAGAATTTCCATTTTTGTTTCGCTGGGGCCCTCCTGTAAGTTTCGGCAGCCTAGCAAGTTCTCCGTGTTGTGAAGTTACACCAGGCTGCTGGGCTAGAAACCTGCCTGGATGGAGCCAAACCCAAGGGTGGTGACAGCGGATGCCCTCTCTGCAGTAGCTACGTGCTTGATTACAGCCAAAGCCGAGAGAAGAGGTTAACTTCCTGCCAGCCGTGAGCAGGGCCATCCACGATGCCTTGTCCCCAGGACCCCAGGCTTGCCACGGCTTATTTTCCAAGGCACACATGTTTTCCAATGTGGTGCTCATGAAGATACTGCATTTGTAATGATTTCTATTTCCCAGCTAAGACCTGTGTCAATCACACAGTATATGCACAACAAAATGCTTTACTTCTCCTTTGTGAGAGCACGAAGACAGATCGTGCAGGCGGGTCTCCTGCCCCTGTCTGTATATCTGGCCATTTGACTTTCTGGATGCTAATTTCTGACACTGAGCGTGAATTCACTGCATCCTCCTCCATCTTTCCGTTTATCACGAGCCCCAAAAGCATTTGGGTGCTAAGACATATCGAATCTGCTGACATTCGTGAACGCAGAGTAGGTATCGGGTGCTAATCCTTTGTGTTATTTTTTCCTAGAACAATGATATGATTCTTACAGTGACCAAAAGTCATTTAAAAGACGGTTCTGTGGCAGAACTAATAAATGAGTTCGATGAGGTGGCAGGATGCTAGACTGATATATGAAAATCAACTGTATTTCTATCCGCTAGCAATGAACAATCTGAAAATAAAATTAAGAACATAATCTTAACTGCTATACTGTTGTCTGCCTCCATGCATTTCTTTGTTTGTTTGTTGCTTTCTGTTTTACATCCCACATAGGCGTGAAATCATATGGTTCTTGTCCTTTCTGTCTGGCTTATTTCTCTTCTCAAGATACTCCCAAGATGGGGGTGGGGGGTGGTTGAGGAGCGTAAAAGGGGTCAAATATATGGCAATGGAGGAAGATTAGACTTCAGGTGGTGGGCACACAGATGGTGCACTACAGAATTGTACAGCTGAAACTTATACAATGTTATTAACCAATGTCGCCCCCAAAAAATTTAAGTAAAAAAAGAAAACAATTTTATCTGTAAAAGAATAAAAAATAAAATACTTAGGGATAAATTAACAAAAGAAGTGCAAAACTTATACTCTGATAACTACAACATTCAAGAAATTGAAGACTCCAAAAATGGAATGATGCCCTCTGTCTGTGGATCGTAGACCCAGTCCCAGACCACTCCTGCAGTGACACAGACACCCAGGGGACTAGCTGAACAGATAGCAAAGAGAAGATTTGAATAAAACCTTGATTTTTTCAGCTTCTCTATGCATTTTGTGACAGTCAGCTTTACCTGTGGCTGTAAAGTGTCAAAATGTAAAAATATATTCCTTTTTCCTATTTACAAAACCTGAGAGTTTGTTTGCACCATGGGTGATATCCTAGTGCTTTTGTAAGTGGAAAATGTGCATTTGCTGGGAAAACACTGGAGACTTGCTTCTCTTATTTGTC
>NW_011889104.1:890332-892458 GCF_000151845.1 Pteropus vampyrus | reverse complement strand
GTGGCAGTGTACAGATGAGTGATTGTCAGGGGCTCGGGCGGGGGGTAGGGGGGTGACCCGGTGGTGTGCAGGTGACTTTAGGGAGGTGGGACTTATGTAGGACATGGTGACGGTGGACACATGACACATGACGGGGGTCACGTGCTGCCACAGGATCGGCACCCACAGAGTGTACAACACTGGGTGAACTCTGATGTGCCAATGGACCTCAGTCAATAAAGTGTCACTGTGGGTTTACCTGCCTCACGAGACGCTTGCTAACAGGTGCAGCTGTGTCGGGCGAGGGCACGGGGAACTGTACTTTCTGCCCAATTTTTCTATAAACCTAATACTGCTCTAAAAATTAAAGCATGTGAATTAAAAAAAAAAACAAACACCTAATGAAATCCAACTGATCTGTTGCAATCAGTTCTGCTTTTAAAAAAAAAATAAAGAACACGTGCTTCTGCGGTCAGCACACCCAGGAGTCTGGTTGCTCAATCCTGTCTGTGAGCCAGACACACTTTCACCAAGTTTCTGGAATTAAACCAGCTTGAGAGAGACATTTAAAACTCTATACTATGCTAAGTGACATAGGCAGCTGCAAGAGGACACATACTGTGTGACTCCACTTCTATGGTACTTCCTTGGAGGAGGTGAATTCACAGACAGAAGTAGAAGGGTGGGTGCTTAGGGGGCAGGGAAGTTGTTTAACAGACAGAGTGTCAGCTTTGCAAGAAGAAAAATTTCAGGAGAAGGTGGTGGCGATGGTTGCATAGCCACGTGAATGTGTTTACTGCTACGGAATTTAAAAATGGTGAGGAGTGTGGATTTTATGTCATGTGAGTTTTACCACAATTGAAACTAAACAAACAGAAGTGCACACAAAGCCAGGCATGCCTCAGGGGACCTGCTTTAACAGGTCACAAGAACGGACAGACATCACACCCGACAGCACCTGGCATAGAGCCTATCCATCCTCTGGGTTTAGTACATATTAATCTTCATATTAAAGCAAATTAAAAAAAAGTTAAAGATAATTCTATAGACCTGCAAACGTCTGCCACTTTGCTGCAAAGAAGCAGGTGGGTTGGTGGAGAAGAAGGAGTGGGAGTCAGCCTGCAAACCCCTCCCTCAAGGGACTAGCGACCAGGGAGATGCAGAGATGGGAGGCCGGGGGCCACCCTTCAGCCTTTAGTGATCAGTGTAGTCAATTTCTATGCAAGTCATTCCACATACGTTGAAAGACAGCAGGACCCAGGCCTGGCTCCCATGACCAGGGCCCCTGAACCTCCTATTCAGTGAATGGGGATGAGAGGAGGAGCCTTGCCCCAACACACTGTGAAGTTCCATAAAAGAATAGGAGTCCATGTGGGGTTCAGGTTCAGCAAGCATCTAACTTCAGGGTGCTGCTGGACTGATGAAATGGGACCAGCTGCAGTGTCCCAGGCACATGGTGAGTTGCCTTTTACTGAGAAAGGCAAGAAACACCAGCCCACATGACTGGCTGATTATCATGGTTCCTTTTCATAAACGAATCGACACTTTAGCCTCTGAATCCATAAAAAAAGTCTCAAGCCATGCTTCTAATCTAACTTACCCTTTACTGCCCCACAAACACTGGATTTAAATTTTAGAAGGAGACCCATTTTACTTTACTCCTTGATGGAAAATCATATTGAATTTATAGAGGGCTTAATGAGGAAACAATACGAAGGATGGTACTATACTAAGTGCCGACCCCGTCCTTCCGAGTGCACTGGGAAGATGGCTGCAGGGGACAAGTCATGTGATCGTGGCCTATTTTATGAGAGGCCGGCTGGACACCCGAACACTCAAACAGTGACAGCTGTGGGGGCACATGTTGCCATTGAATCAGCCCTGCCCAGAAATTCTTGCCTTACTTGGAGTCACTAATGACATGTGAGCGAGAAAGAGAATGACACACGTGTTCTTGTCGCGTGTCATTCTGACCCATCAGTGACCGGCATCGCAACACCTGACCTCCACCCTGGCCTCAAGGAGCACCAGACACTGAACCCAGAAGAACAGGTTTAATTGGTGACTACTCACACTTCATGGTCTTCACGGCCACTTTCTGCGAGGTCCCGTCTTGCTGATCAAGGTCTCCTTCCATGACAGACCCA